>NC_054385.1:85672752-86025252 GCF_017654675.1 Xenopus laevis
TTGGCCTCATGTTTTTATATGGTCATGAAACTCCTCAGTAACTTATAATATCCTTATAATTTACAAGAGGGGGTACTTTATTCACTATATAATACACAAAAGCCATGAATATCCTGTAAATTATATCCTTATAAACGGTGAGTAGTGATGTCATCAGTTATAAACGGTGAGTTCTGATGTCATTTCTGTCACATGACTCATTGAAATTTGTGTATTATAATAAATAAAGTACCCCCAGTTGTAAAATATGAGGATATTAGAAGTTACCTGAGTTCCATGACCTGTATAAAAACACTCGGCCTTCGGCCTCGTGTTTTTATATGGTCATGAAACTCCTCGGTAACTTATAATATCCCTATATTTTACAAAAGGGGGTACTTTATTCACTATATCATCTATCTGTCATCTATGTATATCTCTATAATTGATGTATACATTTATCTATCTAGCTATCTATCACCTATATCATCCATACCATCTGTACCTTTTCACCTCTCTGACTGCTTGCTCATCTAATCTATCTACCCATGTATATGTATAACTTTTTTTCTTTTGAAACAAACCTAATGCTAGTAGTTCCAATTGATGTGAGAGTGTACAACAATCACTGTAGTTTGTTATATAATTCCTGGGAAATAAATTTATTTGCACCCCCTTTAAAGATATTACAGGTATTGTATTGTCCAGAATGCTCGGGACCTGGGGTCTTTCCGGATAACGGATCTTTCCTTAATTTGGGTCTTCGTGCTTTAAGTCTGCTAGAAATTAATTTAAACATTAAATAAACCCAATAGGCTGGTTTTGCTTGCAATAAGGATTAATGATATCTTAGTTGGGATCAAGTACAAGCTACTGTTTTATTGTTACAGAGAAAAAGGAAATCATTTTAAAAAATTTGTATAAAATGGAGCTTTCTGGATATTGGGTTTCCGGATAAGGGATCATATACCATAGCATTTTGGTTTTTCCAGCCAGGTTCATGTAAAGCCCAAGGCAATAAGAGGTGAATGTTCAATTGCTAATGAGTCACATTGGGAAGCTTCTCCCCTCAAGAAGCCTTAGAGCAAGAAAACGAAAATTCCACTCAATGATTTTTTAAGCAGGGAATATTGAGCCAGATGTTAATCATGATACCTTGGTCTAGCTTCAAGTCAGCCCAAAAGTGAGAAAATAAAGAAAAGGTGATTTTTTTTCTCAGATGTTTTGTACCAATTGGAAAGGACTGCAAAGAAACTCCTGTGTTGAGTTCTAACGCTTACGATGACTTAACAAAAATTTATCTTTTTCTGACCTCAGTAAAAACACTTAATTAACCCCTTGTGGGTCTCTAAAACGCAAAGCCATCCTCGGTGATTTATAACTGAGCCTGTGCATTCTAAGTACTTAATGGATGTATGCAGGATAATGGGAAAATATATCATAAATGGGAAGGTGATGAGAAATGAGATATATGAACAAAATATGATTTTAAATGAGAGTCTATTAAGAAGAAACACTTAATAAAGGGCCTAGCCCGAAACATGTTGTGTTGCAATTTTTCTCAATAAAAGCACTTGCAGTCTTAGTTACTGCTCCGGATTGGTCCTGCATCTTACAACTAATGGGGGAATGTAATAAAAATCGCTAACGGAAAAACTATTCGCAATGCGAAAAGTTATGCCTTTGCGCGAACAAATTTTGCTTTGTGCGAATTTAATATAACTTTTGCGAGCCCGGAAACTGTTTAGCGACCACTTCCGACAGTGAAAGACCGTTTGAGAATTTTATAGTTTGCGCCAATGCGCAGTCAATGTAATAAAACTTCTTACTGAAAAAGTTGTTATGTTTGCTCCAAAAGATTACGACACCTTCAAGCACTTCTTATGAGTGCGCAATTAAAATTCGCAATGCGCAATTAAAATTCGCAATGCAATAACAGTTTAAGGAACAATATTACATTGCGAGATGTTGATTTTTAGTCTTATTGGTGCGAATTGTTTTGCTCTTTGCGACTTTTATTACATTCCCCTGTATATCTATTAAGAAGAAGCCATTTGGAAAAAGCTGCTACTTCAAGGGTGTTTTACCTGTTCCTGCCAACTCTATGGGTGCTAAGGGTAACTGTGTAGGTGCAATATAGAAGCTGGGTTAGGAAATCACCCTAGTGGTATTTACAGCACCCTTCCATCAGATGGTTAAAGTGGCTTTTTCTCTTATCTGCTATATGGGGATGATGTATTTGCTGGTTTCTTTAGGTTGTAAAGAAACAAAAACTGTACAAAATAATCCATACATAGAGTGTAAGAGACTTCTGTGGCACAGATAGAGGATTAGAGCTTGTGCCCAGGCCAGTAACAAATGCCATCAGGAAATCAGACATACTGTGTGCCCATTTGTTAAAGAATTCTTAGCAGCAAGTGGTATAAGGCATAAAAAACAAAAGTCTGACCCACACAAACATTTACAGTCAGTTAATGGGCTGGGGTCAATATGGGCTGGGGTCAATACAGGTTTCGGTATTGTATTTAAAGAATTATGCACATACAGAACTGATGCCATAATATAGACCACATATGTCAGGGCCAAGGGCTTAAATGTACTGTAAATGGCCACCAAGGGGTATTTCAGGAGCCACCCACTGGTCTTGTTATATTTGTGTAGGGACCAAGGGCGAGGCTGGCTGGGAATCATGCAGGAAAGAGTTAAAGTGGTGGTTCACCTTAGTATGTGATAGAATGACTAATTCTAAGCAACTTCTCAATTGGTTTGTATTATTTATTTTTTTATAGTTTTTATTAATCATTTGCCTTTTACTTCTGACTCTTTCCAGCTTTCAAACAGGTGTCTCTGACCCCATCTAAAAAACACTACTTTTTATTACTCCTCTTTCAATTCAGGCCTCTTCTATTCATATTCCAATTTCTTATTCAAATCAATGCATGGGTAACTTGGACCCTAGCAACTAGATTGGTGAAATTGCAAACCAGAGAGATGCTGAACAAAAAAAAAGCAAAATAATTAAATTATTCTCAATTCAGAATACCATGTAAATAGGATCTTTCTTCGGGAATATATCCTCTGGAATGTACTAATATACTTTTTTACCATAATGTGCCATTGGGCAACCATGAATAGAAAATTGGCATTTTAAATAATAAGGGCTGTCCCCTGGGATCGTAGGATTCACGGTGCACACAAACAAACCATACATGTAAGGTCACATGAGCCAATTAACAGGTCAAGGCAAGATATGTAAAAGGGCAAGATTTGCTTAAATATATATACCAGTTTGGTAAGATTCTTTAATATGCCACTTAATTTGATATAAACTATCTGTTGCTTTAGTATTAATTTCGGGGGTATAGTTTGTAATTGCAATTAAGTTTCAGAATATCACTCTCTGCATCATACTAAAAGTTGGTGAACAACCCTTTTAGCAATGCGAGTAGCTTTTATTTATCATGACAAAAAGAAAATGCAGGAACAGGCACAGGAATGGTTAACTGAAGGTAGACATTGGTACATGAAAGCTAGACAGGAATAAAGCCCAACACACTGCACTGCAAGGCTTAATGTACACAAAGTGCAAGGGACTACAGTACCTACCAAAACACAGTGACCAGTAAGACTGGGACATTGACAGTAAACACTGGTGGGGTTTAAAGGAGTGGTTCACATTCAAGTTAACTTTTAGCATGCTATAGAATGGACAATTCTAACTACATTTGAATTGGCCTTTATTTTTTATTTTTTATAGTTTTTAAATTATATTTGCCTTCTTGTTCTGATTTTTCCCAGCTTTAAAAAAACAAATTATCTGTAAAGCTACACAGTTATTGCTGTTGCTACTTTTTATTACTCATCTTTCTATGCAGACGGTTTTCTATTCATATTCCAGTCTCTTGTTATAATCAAGGCAGGGTTGCTAGGGTAATTTGGACCCTAGCAACCACATTGCTGAAATTGCAAACTGGAGAGCTGCTCAAGAAAAAAGTGTGATGATTCAAGATCCACAAATAATAAAAAATGAAAACCAATGGCATATTGTCTCAGAATATCTCTCTACATCCTACTAAAAGTCAAAAAGGTGAACAACCCCTTTAATATGCAGGCAGTGCTGCATTCATGGGGGGGGTCATCTTTGTCTTTGTGCAGAGCAAAAACCATGGCAAATTCTGTCAATTGTTTGCACTTTGTACTCTGCCATGCATGTAGGTGACTTCTAATATCCTTATACAGTATTTTACGACAGGGGTACATTATTTAATATAATACACATGTAAATTATATAGTCAATAAAGTACCCCCTCTTGTTAATTATAAGGATATTATAAGTTACCGAGGAGTTTCATGACCATATAAAAACACGAGGCTGAAGGCATGGAACTCCGAGGTAACTTCTAATATCCTAATATTTTGCAACAGGGGGTACTTTATTTATTATAATACACAAATTTTAGTGAGTCATGTGACAAAAATGACATCACTACTCACGCTTTATAACTGATGACATCACTATTCACCATTTATAAGGATATAATTTACAAGATATTCATGGCTTTTGTGTATTATAAGGATATCATTAACAGGATTTTCATAAACATCATTGGCACTCACCATTCAAAAAACTTTGTGGTCACCATCAGAAAGCACTCACAGCAATTAGATTTGTACAACAACATGGCAAATATGTATTCCTCCATATTCACATCAATGCGTTTCGATCCATAGGGGATGACAACCCCTCTATGGATTGAAATGCGTTGATGTAAATATGGAGGAATATATTTTTGCTTTCTGCTATGGGACTATATATATTGAATATTGTCTGTGCAGGAAAAGTTGCAAGAAAATAGTGTGACAATTGTGCTGCTTTTTCAAGTTGTCGCCCATAAAACATAAATTATATGGATTATCGAATAAAAACCAATGTCTAAGAGCTTGAAACTTTCGACAATCATGAAGGCAAAAAAACATGTACTAATTGTTAACGGGACCATCTGCTATTGACTTTTACATAACCTGGACAGGTTTTTGCTGGAGTATTTTCGGATTCGGATTTTGAGCAGTTTCGCAGTATAATAAATCTCGAAAAAATTCTTGTTTTTTTCCTCTCGAAATTCAAGTTTTTCCCTCGACCAGAAAAAGTTGAGGTTTAATAAATAGGCCCCTTAATGCCTCTTACACCTACAGCCACTACTAAGCTAAAAAGAACATTTTTAATAGGCTGAAACACATTTTATTCACGTGTTTTTAAAATGGACCAGCAAGATCGGGACAATTAGAAATTGACAGTAAACACTGATGGGTTTAAAGGGGTTTTTAAAACAAACTAAATCATTTTCCGCTCCATTTTTGGTGATAGAATCTTCCAGGCCCTGTAACAAAAAGTACATTGTTTACCAAAACCGTTATAAAATAGTAAATACAGACAACTTCAGGCACAATATTTATTAACTAAATGGTTGTTCCCAATCTCTCCATACTTCTAGTCTACCATTGGGCCCTCCCTTCATACCTTCACACAACACATATTTAAATCACAAACCCATATGTATTATAAGGAATAATGATCTTAGGATATGAAAAGTCCCCTTGGAATATCTTAATATATATTATTACAGAGCCTCCTGGTGCCTTGAGATATCATTGAGCATACTTACTTATTTCGATTGTTACTTGAATAGATTGCTTGTTCCAAGTAAAGAATCCTAAAATGAAAGATAATAGGGCATAATACACAGTGTAAACCGCCACACCCTTTAAATGGTGGAATAATGCCTTTGGAAATGGGTGTTGGTCTGGGCAGAAGCGGGGGAGGATTACTCACATGGAACCAATGCTGGGGTCTAGGTTATCTCTCCCCTTTGAAAGCTAATGGCAGGGGAGGACTAAACCCTATGATTGAAACCAATGCCCATGTCAGGAGACCTTTAAATAAAGGTAATGCAGGTAATGCTCTCATGCCCGGAGGCTTTAGCATTTGATATTATGACCAGAGGTAAATAGTTAAGGACCACCAAATGGATTTTAACTTGACGTGGTTTGGTGGCTTATCAATTTTATGATCATACTTTTGTAACTAAAAAAACCCTGTCTTTGTAAATACATGCATCTGCATAGATAACTGATATGACAGGGGACCAGGGAATGTGCATTGATCAATTTCTTTTTCTCTGTCTGTAGTTAATTTGGCCAGATCAGTAGCACTTTCATTGTATTTTAGTACATTTTTATTTAGCCATGGAGTGCTCCCACAATTTTTCTTTTTTTATAGTGTAAACCATTTGATCTATTTAGTCTGTTCAAAGATTTGTTTTCATATAATGCAGAAGAGAAATGAAAATCTTGTACATTAGAAATGGCGCCTAGTTATATGATAAGCTCTAATCATTGTTAAGAGAAATAATTTGCATCATGTGATTTATTAAAATTTTCATATTACAAAAGAAAGGTTATGAGGATATTATAAGTAATTTTGGAGTTCCATGGGGTTTGGCCTTATGGCTTTATATGGTCATGGAACTCTTCAGCAACAATATCATATCATATTGTACAATATGATTATTATTATGAATATCATAATTCATAATAATTGGGGATCTACAGGCCTACATATGCAGCATTAATGATAGCTACTTCCTCTGCTTCACACTAACTCTTAAAAATTGAAAAACGTAAAACCTCTTGCGATGGTTCGAGCAATGTTGCTTTTCTTTTTTCCACTTTGGGGAGAAATAAGAAGTGCGTTGTGAAAAAAAGTTTATTTCTGTTGACTGATTTATGCACAGGCCCGGACTAGCAATCTGTGGGTTCTGGCAAATGCCAGAGGGGCTGCTATAAGGTGCTATAGAAAGTCAGTATTTAGTGGGCTGGTGGGAGATGTTAGGGCCTCTATGTGGACTGATTGGGCCTCTGTGTACCTAAAATACCAGGGCCTATTTTAATTCTCAGTCTGGACCTGTTTATGCAAGTTGTGTTCAAGAACAGTGTACCCCTACAGGTACCTACATATTGTCCAGGGAATGGCCCTGGGAGATTGAATACAAAGGAAGGCTACCCCAAACCCAAAAAATCAGCACAAGTACTATTGTTTGGTGCCATATACCCCATTTTGCCCAACATTCAGAGGTTTTTCCTGCTCATAGTGATTGCCATCTTAAAATTGCCTGTGACAAAACAATTTTATGTTTTCCCACACTATAGCTCACATAAACAATGAATCTGAAGTGGCCTAACATTGTCAACTGTGTCAGCTTCTTAGTAAAGTGCAGTTCTGATGGTAAAAGGTAAAATATAGTCATACATATAAGCATATAGCAGGGTATGATGGAAATGGTATAGGCACATGGGCAGTGGTGCAACATGGGTATCTCAACCCTCACCAACTCATTTCTCTACAACAGAGACACAAAGGGGCACATTTACTAAAGGACGAGGTGGCTAACGCTCTCACAAATTCGCCAGCATTACATCATTTTGCCACTTCGGCGATTTACTAATGGATGCTGGTGTAAATTCGCTAGCGAAGGAGATAGACTCTGGCGCAACTTTGCACTCTAACGCCAGGTGAATTTTCGCACTGGCGAATGGATGTAACTACACTAATTCACTAAGATGCGGATTTTCCTGAACGTTACCTCTTGCGCCAGACTTGCCTTCGCCACCTCAGACCAGGCGAAGTACAATAGAATAGATAGGACTTCCTCAAAAAAAAGTTGAAATTTTTTTCTAAGTCCCAAAAAAATGCTGGCATCTTTTACTTTTTAAAGAGTGATAGGCTGAAAAAGAGCAAATTTTTTTTTGGGGTACCCTCCTTCCCCCCTACATTTGATAACATATGGCACTTAAACTATACTGTGGGCACATGTGTAGGGCATTATAACAACTCTAGTTTATTTTATTAAGGTTCCCTGGCCTTGTGTAGTGAACTGTATTTGCTGTAATATATACGTCCATCGAAATTTAACTTCCCGCTGTATGCAAATTATCTAACACTAGTGCTATGCCTAGTGTAGTGCAAGCGTTTAGCGCCGGCAATGAAACTTCGCATTGTCTGTGCGAAGTTGCGCCTGAAGAAGTGTGGCGGAGGCGGCGAAGCCGTCGCTGGCAAATTTTTGCCTGTTAGTGAATTTTCCCCAAAGCCACCACTGGAAGCTCTGACAGCTGCCTGAGATTTGAAAGCATTTCCCATTACTGCTAACTGGGTTAACACAAGTCTACACTGATGTTGTCCCTAAAAACAGATCAATACAAATCTTCTTACCAGAAGCTGGGCGCTGCAACTTGGGCTTGTTCCACACTGGAGTGGATTTCTGAAAAGCTAGGAAAACATATTTATAATAAGAATAGTGATGGGCGAATTTATTCAACAGGCGCGAATTCGCGGAACGCCCGCGAAAATTTGCGGAAAAAATTCGCCGTTTCGCAAATTTTGCGCGAAATTTGCAAAACGGCGCAAATTTGCCCATCACTAAATAAGAATCATAATATAATCATTGCTTTTTTTCTAGCAGCTGGCTATAAAAATGTATTAAGGTTACAGCCAAGGAACATATTTACTCAATGTTTACTAATGAGCACTTTTTTTTTTTTACTAGTGGTCAAGATAGGGCCAAAAGCACTTGATGGAAAGGTAGCCTGAAGGTACTTTATGTAATATTTAGGGAGAGTGCCTATTTTCTGTATTGCAATTTTTAAAAGTAGAGCCTGTAGGATGATTATGCTAAGACTGTGGGAGAATACTTATGGAAATTCATGGGTTGCAAAGGGGTCCCTGACATCAAAGGGGAAAGGAAATATGAAGCTAAAATGTCCAAAAGCACTGCTTTAAACAATTAACAATACATTCTTATCAAGCACATCTTACTGATTTGGTGGGATCTAGAAAGGGAAACGTACAGATATTTTTTAACCAATATGAGCTCAGCAGATAATACAAAGGGAGTTATGAGCTATAAGGAGCAAGTGTTACTATACTTTAAATCACCTATAGCAACCAATAAACATTTGAGAAAGGGCAATTACAGCCCGAAACATGTTGTGTATAGCAGCTTAAATAAATATTAATCACAAGCAGTTAATCTGCGTCAGAGTGCTCTCCTCTCTCCTACTGAAAGTTCAATTGTTTGGGATGTTCGGTACATCTATTCGGGAGGATTGATGCATTCATTCATCAGGTGCTAATTGGCAGAGCGCGGATTCCCTACTTCCACCAACCAATAAACATGTAGTACTTACTTGCCACTTGTTTAAAAACAAACATCTCCTTGGTTGCTATGGGTTACTGCACATGTGCAAGCTTTTGCCTTTTATTAAATATAGGGAAAAATAGATATGTTTATGCAAGTATAAGGTCAATGGTTTAAAAGGAAACTTCTTCCTGACCCCTCTCCACCTAATTTCCCAACCATAGATACAATAGGCACAGTGGCACAGCACCCAGTATATAGTATCTCAAGCTTTTTCAAGTAAAGGGGTGCCAGCCGAGGGTAACTGGTAGGCGACTAAATTCACAGGGGCAGGATGCTTAATAACTTGGCACCTCTCAGTAATAGTAATTACATAATTATTAATAGCCAAAGCTTACCAATGTCACTTTTTGTTGGCAGCCCATCTGCTTTGACTTTGTCAATGTTATCTAGCAGGTAGAAATATGTATAAAAATGCAATGCTGTTTATAAAAGCTGAACACACATGACAAGAAATACAGGCTTGCAATAAATAGATACATACAGCATCAGTATATATATACTGTGTATATATATATATATATATATATATATATATATATATATATATATATATGTATAGAACCATGGGCAAGGGTGAAAAATGTAGACCATATACTATAGATAGGGAGGTGCAAAACTTAGACGTAACTTCCAATAATCAAAGGTCCCAACACATGCAACTACTGCAATAAATGCCATCAGAGAACCTTTTCCTTCACTAACTGGATCCTATGCTAAAGGATTACATGAACAAAGTGCAATTCACTAATATTATGTTTGGCTTTTTCTTGTTATTTTTAGTAAAGATTCATATCTGTCCTGACTTCCTGCTCTTTTTCTAAGAGCAGATCTGTATAAGCCCCCGAGCTCCTAACTAAGGTTGGGTCTAAAAAGAAAAAGTGAAGAGAGAGGGTAAGTTCTCCTTATGTCTAACAGATATACCTCTGTATGAAGCATTTTTTAGTTATCCAGAAACCTGCGATATTGATCGAGGAAGTTTAATTTTTCCGCTGACCTACCCGTCGGAGCTCATTGCTCCTCATTGTGATCCAATTGTTTGGTCCTAGGGCCGGATGTTCAGATTACCCTGATATAGCCCTGCCGTTGGTGGGCATATCGGTGATGTCGCCAGATGAGTGGATCTCTTCATGTATGGCCAGCTTTACAAAACTTGGACACAAAAGGAAAACATATCTTCCCTCCAAATGCAAATTAATTTCCTTCCTAAGGGCAAACTTAAAAAAAATGGTCCAGTATTTGTACAAAGCTGTATTGTAAAAAAAAATACATTATTGCAAACTAAAGCTCCAAAAAGCTTTATGACAAAAACAATATGCCTTATTAAATGGGGTTCTGTACCAACCTGGAGGCACAGCAACCCAGAGCCAGAACAGGGCCAGAACTAAGGGTAAGCAAAAGAGCTCCTAATTGAGGTAATATTTTTTTTAAATTCCAATGTGTTTATTACCTGATGTTTGCTAGACACATAACCAGAAAATCACTTAGCAGTAGTAGTAGTAGTAGTATTGATATTAATAACATATATTTATAACCAAACAATGCATTCTGCAGTGCTGTTTCTTTCTTTCTTTCTTTCTTTCTTTCTTTCTTTCTTTCTTTCTTTCTTTCTTTCTTTCTTTCTTTCTTTCTTTCTTTCTTTCTTTCTTTCTTTCTTTCTCTTTCTTTCTTTCTTTCTTTCTTTTTCTTTCTTTCTTTCTTTCTCTTTCTTTCTCTTTCTTTATTTTTCTTTCTCTTTCTTTCTTTCTTTCTTTCTTTCTTTCTTTTTCTTTCTTTCTTTCTTTCTTTCTTTCTTTCTTTCTTTCTTTCTTTCTTTTTCCTAATTTTCATTTGTGTACTTTTCTCACATTATGTTCTGTCTACTTAACTTTATTGTAAATAAATAAATACATAAATAAAACTATGTAATAAAACAGGATTCTTCAAAAATATGTAATGTTTTAATTATTAAATTAAAATGTTGCTTTAAATAATGACCATGCATTTTGGCTTGCTTCCTGAAACTAGTTCTTGACAATGGCTGAATGTATTTAATGGAAATTTAAAATAAAAAGGAACATATTTTCATGACTCAAAATAAGATATAAATGTTTAAAACATTTTTTCCTTATTATAATTGTGTTTTATAATTAAAACAAATGAGCAAACAGTGACACCTTGTGTTTATTGATGAAATGATTTATTCTAGACACATATTTAAGGATGAAGAAGTGCTAAAAGATTAAGGTAAATATGAAAATGTGCCTTGTGTCTTATAAAACCCCTTAAAATCCTTATGCCACGAAGACAGTTGCTAATGTCTTGTTTTCCTAACTAACAGAAAAATATTTATTCCTGGACATTGATACATAACAACCAATCAATGATTAGCTTTGCATAAGAACGATAAAAATAAAAATGTAAGTTGTTGCCATGGCTTAATGATTTAGTGCAAATAGGGTTGCCACACGGCTGATATTTCACTGTCCGGCAAAATATCTGCCAAGTCCATAGTTGGTATCTCAAATTTACTGGCACTTGTAATGTACTTATGATGTACTTACATATGATGTCACTCATAATGCATCATCTAGTCAGGATCAGCAGTACAACATGTGCCTTATGGCGTCATAATGTACCTGTATCTAATAACCAGGCATAGAGTAAAAATTTGTGTAATTTTTTTTTTACACATTTTATCTTTTATTTATTTTACACATCTTTTTACATCATTTTTTTTACCTAATTTAGTTTTACACCACATAATGAACATGCCCCCTAATGTGTGCTCTGCTGATATGGAGTTACTGTACACAATTACATGTTTGGATTGGATTGGGTTGGGTAACTATAATATGTCATACATGTTTCAAAGAATATAATACAATCACTTTACAGTATATCCTTTCAGTGCCATAAGTCTTGTTTTGACATTATATTTTTGTTTCCAGTTGTATGAACTGGAAAATGTAATTTCATAATGTTCACATGCCTTTCCTGTCTCTTGATGAGGCCTAGCACGTTTTTATGGGATTGGAAGTTATGGTTATTATGAGGTCATAATAGGATAATAGGGTTATAAAGAAATTCTGTCACAGGAAAACATGTTTTTTTCAAAATGGATCAGTTAATAGTGCTGCTCAAGCAGACCTGCACTGAAATACGTTTTTCAAAAGAGCAAACAGATTTTTTTTATATTGAATTTTGAAATCTGACATGGTGCTAGACATTCACAGATTCACAGGTGTTCCCAGTCATGTGACTTGTGCTATAATAGACTTCAGTCCCTCTTTACTGATGCACTACAAGTTGGAGTGATATCACCCCCTCCCTCCCCCCCTTCCAGCAGCCCATCAACAGAACAATGGGAATGCAACAAGATAACAGCTCTTTGGAACATGTGAAAATATCATTCAGTAGTAAAAATCCAAGTCCCACTGCGACTCCTTCAGTTACATTTATTTGGACAAACATTAGCCTGTCAGAAAACAGTTCCATAGCGAGCACTATTTATCAATAAATGATGTCATATTGTTCATTAAACAAACCTTTCATGACAGCACTTAATTCCTGCTCATTATGTCATAATGCATCTCCTAGCCAGACTTATCATTACAAAATGTGCCTTGCCTATTATTCTGTTATTATGTTATAAAGATCATAGCCAATCAGAACACTAAATGGTTTTATTTCATAATCTCTAAGAAAGATTAGACCTCAAAGGTCTTTGGCTTCTTATGCACATAAAATACTTTAGTTACTTTAAAAGAACAGTTCAATGTAAAAACCAAAAATGGGTATTTTGCTGTGTTTCTAATATAGTTTCTAATATAGTTAGCCAAATATGTAATCTATAAAGGCTGGAGTGAGCAGATATGTAACATAACAGAACAGAATGGAACAGAACACAACTTTCTGCTTTTCAGCTCTCTAACTCTGAGTTAGTCAGCGACTTTAAGGGGGGCCACATGGGACATAACTTTTCAGTGAGTTTGCAATTGATCCTTAGCATGCAGATCAGATTCCAAAGCAACAGTTATGGCCCATGTGCTCCCCCCTCAAGTCTCTGATTGGTTACCAGTCAGTAACCAAGGAACCAAGGAAGCTACAAAGCAGGAAGTAGTGATCTGACTATTATGTTAGACATTCAGTCACTCCAGCCTTTATACATTACATTTTTGGCTAACTAAATATGTTAGAAACATTTTTTTATTTTGCATGGGCCAGTTTTTATTTTCATACTGAACAATTCCTTTAATACATTTCAAAAACATCTGGATCCCATTGGATTTATATATCTTTGCTGTGTTTTGATGAGACCTAAAAGGTTTTGATGAGATTGGAAGTATTGTATGGTTTAAGGTCATAATGCATAACACAGCCAGGCTTAGACGGAGCACACCTAAAATATGCTTAACTGTGGTTCTTCTGAACAGCTGAAGAACCACAGATTTGACAACCTTTATGCACAGTTGCACAATATACTTATCTTTTGATCCTATCTACTGTATCAGTTTCCCACAAAAGGCATCCCTCTTATTCTAAAGGCCAAGGGCAATAGCCCAATCTGCCTTTATGTTACAGCTAGCTTTATATTTATCTGTGAGTATGAGTTCTTATCATTCATTATCAAGAAGCTAATATGCTTTATTTCTCATTGCTTGTTCTGTTGCAGAGACGCCCAAAATGGGCGTCTCTGCAACAGAATGGGACTACTTGTATGGGACCCTAGAATAAGTCTGTAATGTGTAGAAGACCTGAAAACATAGAAAGGTTTTCATTCTCAACATTACATGCTATTTCCAATTACTGTCAATGTCCATGATTCAGTAAAGTTTACATTTTTACTACTGGACAAGTGTGCCATTTCATCCATTTCCTTATGCATGTTGACTCCATTAAGTGATAATAACAGTGTCGCTTTGCCCACTTGACCTAAATATTTGCATAAAGACTGTTCTCAGAAAGTGCACCGCTTTAGGTAGATACAGAGTTAGATAAATAACATCCCAGGCATTCTGTATAACATTACCTAGTATATTTTATTTGATACCCATTAACCCCACCATCTGCTTCCAGGAATTGCAGTGGACTGTGGGTCTATCTGCCTATAAAGTAGATAACCTCATAGACAATTACCTTTATTTTAAGCCTTCGCACTTATGTATTTCATGAGCACCCATTAAAGTACCATTTGTTACGGGCTTAACACATTCCATTACACCACAAAATTTATACTTGCAGCAAAACTAAGTCTCCAAGTGATTCAGAATGAAATTAATGTGACATGAACTATTTATCAACATGACAGGTTTGCAGCGCATGAGAAGAAAATGATTTAGTGGAAGTGTGTAAACGTATGTGTTCTGCCATGGTATTTCTTTCATAGGGAACAGAAACTGATAATATAATCCTCTAAAGTACCTCAGCATATGGTTTAAATCATCAAAGAGTGCAAAAAATTCTTTTAAAGGTCCATAGAGAGAGAAAGCACTAAACATACACATTGTCCAAGTAATGTCCCTTAGTTTTATAAACTGATACATTGACAGGAGATCATTTCAAACTGAATAGTGTTTTTTGCATTTAAATGCTTGTAACACAGCACCTTCAGTTATAACCTATAAGACAAGAGGATTCAGTGGGAAACAGTTATCTGATTCAATATTTGCGGTCAGTTATAAAGAAAAATCTAGGAATTCTACTTAAGTCTGACAACAGGTGACAGCTATGGAAGGACGTGGTTTTCTAGTAACTGGAGGGTTTAAAGCCTCTGGGTTGATTGAGCCTATTGACTGCAATTACTGTGACCATTCTACTCTAGTGCAAGGGTACCAAACTTCTTTTCATTAATGTCTCTGTGGCCTCACTTATTTAAATATTAATAATCTAGCAAAAAGGTATAGAGATGTCTGCAAATTTTGCTTCCACTTGGATTTTGTAATCAGAGCATCTGTAATACGTTTTAATTGCAATCATAGCAATTTGTTATTAGTATTTGGGCAGATATAAATTGGGTGAGACCGTTGGAGGTCCCATACACAAATAAACTGCAGAATCAGTCTAAAGGGTCCGATTAAATCTGCCCGTGTGTGGCTACCTTGATTTGCAGTTCCTGTGCTGCACAGCTGCTCATCGCCTAACAGGGTTGCTTAGAACCAAAATTTTAGCTCTTTAATTATAGGTGTTCCAACGGAACAGATGCATCATTGAGACCCATGAAATAACTGTGGGAATGGCCAGGAACAAACAAAGCAACATACAATAAATGTATGTTTTGCATTGGCAGGTGTTTAAGTTTGAGATAGAGTACAAGCAATAATAAGAAACAAAGAAACTTGGCACCAATAGATCAATACAATCAAACAATTCTTTATTTTACTAATATAATTTGTTTGCATCTTGTAGAGTCTCTGGGTGCCTGGCACAGGTACCATCTGGTGTGTCGATAAAATTTGACCACCCTCTTTCCCCAGTCCAAACACCTTATTGTGGCAAGAATTAATAAAGGTAATGTGGCATTAAGGAGAAGTCTATTTAATTGGTCTGGAACACACCTTAAATCCCCAAGGTCCTTTTGAGGATGACAAAACAGGAGTAAATTAATTAAAGATGTATTTGGAGACCAATTTAATCTGAATGTATAAGAATTTCATTTTGCTTTAAAAAAATTTCATCTAAAACCTGGCCGGCCAGGAACCCAACATATAATAATATAAATACATAAAAATTTTTTTAAAAGGATTCATGTAGGTGGTCACTTAAAATCACAATAATAGGAATTTTCCAAATCTCTTAGGTTTTATTAGATGATTCCCCCAGTCTTGCCAGTGGCGTAACTAGATTTTGATGGGCCCCACAGCAAATTATTTTTCAGGCCCCCAAAATGTCTAGATGTTAACCTGTTTTACCAATATTTATTGAACTTCTATATGAATTAGGGCCTCACGTGCCCCTTTACCTGCTGGGCCCCCCTGCAGCCGCAGGGTCAGCTTCCTCTGTAGTTGAGTCTTGCTATAGCAATTGTGTAGAGCAAAATTTGTGTGAGTTACAGTTCTCCAACTTGGGAGTATTACAGTGTGAGTTATAGTTCTCCAATTTGATAATCAAGTAAAAGGTAATTTTCCAAAATGGGTTGTCAGGCTTATTTTGTAGAGAATGTTACAGAAGGGGTTAATTGGGGCGTCCCCCACACCCCTCTCTTTCTAGCTACACATGCCCCCCAATTATGGACTGATCTCACCAGATCCTGAGTTCCGGTCCTTCTTCAAGAGTACAGTAGGGCACGGTCACTTGGTGACACTTAGGGGCCGATTCACTAAGCTCGAGTGAAGGATTCGAATGAAAAATACTTCGAATTTCGAAGTATTTTTTGGGTACTTCGACCATCGAATGGGCTACTTCGACCTTCGACTACGACCTTCGACTTCGATTCGAACGATTCGAACGAAAAATCGTTCGACTATTCGACCATTCGATAGTCGAAGTACTTTCCCTTTAAAAAAAACTTCGACCCCCTACTTCGGCAGATAAAACCTACCGAAGTCAATGTTAACCTATGGGGAAGGTCCCCATAGGCTTGCTAAACTTTTTTTGATCGAAGGATTTTCCTTCGATCGTTGGATTAAAATCCTTCGAATCGTTCGATTCGAAGGATTTAATCGTTCGATCGAACGAAAAATCCTTCGATCGATCGAACGAACGTTTAGCGCTAAATCCTTCGACTTCGATATTCGAAGTCGAAGGATTTCAATTCGAGGGTCGAATTTCGAAGTATTTTTTACTTCGAAATTCGACCCTTAGTGAATCTGCCCCTTAGTGCTGGATCCAATAACCTTTTCCTTTCCACTTTACAAGTAACTCTTTACGAAAATCCAAGATGGCTCCTGATGTATCTCAGCGTGTGCATTCCACTGCGGAGCGCAAAACTCAGAATTTACTCAGAGTAGTGTATATAAAGTGAGGTAAGATACCACTTTCAGTTTGCAACTGCTTTATAAAGCCTTGTATAGGTGAAACGTGTCGCAGTATTTGGGTGGTGTGTCACTTCTAAGGTTATTACATTGTTGGAGAATTTACTGTGAAAATCGGCAAGATACCGTGAATCTTGAAATCATGAAACCGTGAAAATTGGAAAAGTGCTGACATTCGTTGTGAGCAAATTTGGAGTTTTAAAATTTTTTAAAATTTATTTACAGTATATTATTATTTGATGGGTTCCTGGCTGGCCAGGTTTTAAATGAAAATGTTTTAAATACACCTATAATTAATTTACACCTTATTGTGGCAAGTCATCTTAGAACAATGCTGCATTTCACTCAGTAGGTCATAGGCTTAAAGGAGAACTATCCTGAAAATGTAATACAAGCTTTAGCATACTGAAATAAGAAACTTTGTAAATACAATCAATTAAATATTCTGCATTGTTTCTGAAATTATCAAGTTTATCTTCACTATCCCTCTCTCAGCATCTGTTTCTCTTCATTCTGTCTTCATGCAGGAGTTGGGTGTCAGATCAGAAGTCATTGATTATCTTATATATCTTATTGGGGGCTTCCTTTCCTAGCAGACAAATTTGAACTTATATTCAAATAACTGATTCCAGTACAAACAACATCTAACAAAATAATTGACTTTTGCACAAATCCTGAATGTAGAGAGACAGAATTTCTGGTTATTTTAATAGAGTGAGCTCTAATACATCTAGGAAAAAGGAGCCCCCCTATAAGATATATTGGATCTGTCAATGGTAATCTGACACACAACTACTGCACTAAGAGAGAATGAAGAGAAACTGAGAGAGGGACAGTGAAGATAAACTTGATTACTTCAGTAACGGTACAGAATATTTAATTGATTGTATTTGGAACGTTTCTTATTTCAGTATGATGAAACTTATAAGAAATTTTCATTTTCGTGATAGTTCCCCTTTAAATAGAGCTCATGAATTTAGTTATTCATTGTCTATTGCAGTAATCTAAAATAAAAACTATCAGTATATTTATCAAATATTGAATCATGAGGGATTCACAGCCATTCAAGTTATCTAAAAAGCATCTGTCACATATATTAGTGCACATACCTTTTGTCTTTCATAAGAACAGTCAAACAGTATTCTGTTCTATAATTAAATAATATATAACTATATATAATGGGATTTATATATCATATATATTAGTAATTTTCACATGTTGCTTCCATCCATTAGTAGCAGTGCTGAGTTCAGTCCTGCACTGGAATGAATTTAATGAACACTTGCCTACTAGGCATATATTCTGTATGAAATATAATAACCAAAATATTTAACATCATGTATTGTCATTACATCCATAGTAACACAGAATTCTGATAGACGTTGGTCCTAGTTCCATTGTATAGAGATAAGTAATTACATTTATTGCTTTAAGCCCTTTAACATTTTCCACCTGCTGAGAGGTTGGATGACTTGATAAAAGGAGTTCAAGAAGGTTTCCGCATTTTTGTAATTATAATTATTTTTGTGCCTTCTGGGGGAATGCATTTACTCAATTCTTTGTAGGCTTCTTCCTTGAATATTTAACAATCTGAGCGGATGTTTAGCGTACCCAATTAGGGGATTTATATAAACGTATGCGTTGCTAAAGAGCATTAAATACATGTGTCAGTAAGCACGAGTGCCAGGGTAATTGAATGTTCCCAGGGGGATGTGTGATTTCATTGAACACTTAAAAACAGTGGGAAGATGAGATACACAAAGCACTTCATTAGTCAGATGCAACTTTATTTCCTTCCTGCTTCAAAAATGGCTTTCCCATGCTTGATAAAGAAAATATGTCACTTTGATAACCAGGGCAGATAAGCCTCTTTACAGCCACTAACACAGCTGGAGAGACACTGGATATTTAGAGGAAATGCCTGGGTTGTGTGTTTTTCATTTTTGTGTTTGGAAATAATTTGGAAAGCTTGTTGATTAGCAGACAAGCAGAGAGAAAAAAAACATAAGACAATTTATCTTTTATAGCCTACTCTGAGTAGACCTGGGGTGTATATTATTAACACACTTTTTTCCCAGCAATGTCCATCTGTCAGTAATAAGGTAAAAATAGAAAGACCAATCCAAAGCATTTTTATTGCAAAACAGGAATTACCAGCACGTTAGGGTTATGTAATTCTGGAACTGGGGACTGAAACATTTTCTAGAACCTAGACTCTGTTGTATGGTCAGTATTTATGGTTTTATCCTAATTGTGCCTAAAAATTAAATATTTATCTAACTTTATTGGTGTATGCTGTATAACAATTTATTTGTATCCGCTTTGCTAATTTAAAGGGGTAGTGTATACCCTTTTTGTTAACATGAGCACAAAGAATAGGACTTGTGCTGAATATACCTTTTGCCTTTGTTTGATTTCTGTTATTTTTTGCATTAAGAAAATGAAACCACTTTTACTTTCCAACTTCCTGTTCTGCTGAGTCACTCTTACTGTAGATCATTTCATGTGATTGGCTATACAGGTATAGAATCTGTTATCCAGAATACTTGGGACCTGGGGTTTTCTGGATAATTTCTAGAATCTTTATCACCATATGTAAAGTCTACTAAAAAAACAATAGAAACATTAATTAAACCCAATCAGATTGTTTGCTTTTGTGTAAAGATTAATTATATCTTAGTAGAGATCAAGTACAAGGTTTTTTAAATAATTCAATTTGATTATAAATACATTTTTCATTAGTGCTGTAAGGGCTGCAGACACTGGCCTGGACTTTGCTAGCTTCCCGCTTCATCAAAATAGTTTTGGGCTTTAGTGCGAGCCTTGGAACTGACACCATTCATACAAAAATGCTTTTCTAATATAAAACACAACAATCTGGTTGAGTTTGTGATACGATATTACTACTGACACAGTGCCTAGATGGTTTGTAGTGACATTTGAGACATTAGCACCGATCAGTAAACCGCAGTGTGGTTATCTTTTTAACTTGCCCTATTGTAATTTAGCAAAATAAATGCTTCTCTACCAATGAAATTAGAACCAATGTTGCAGTTTTTGAGTGTATATTTGATCATATCAATGTGTCTGACCACATCCTGAATTTGAGTTTGAATGTCTATTATCACTGCTAATAAACAAAGACTGGAGGATATCCTAGATAGTGTGTACATGGCAAAGACAGTACTTAAGAGGATTTAAGATAAGGACCAGTGAATGAAGCCTGTGCTGCAAGCCTGCAACTGCCGAGAGACAACTTGAGACATGTTCTTTCACTAACAATGATATCCAATAACACATACCTAAATCATTACCTTAGATGAAAACAGTATAGTTAAACATTATTGGATCTCTGGAATTTCACAAATCCTTACAAAAACAGCTTGACTCCCATGCAACTGAAGTTAATAGGCTCCATTGACTTAACTATGAATTATACTCTTTCACCAGAAAGATCTGAGCTCACTGCTCAAGGGTCAGTAAGAGGGCAGTTTTTCAGGACATCACATACCAAGGCAAAGCTTGTTATCTAAGTGATAATTAGAGGTAATATAATCAGCTAATTACACGGCAGTTGGCAAAATCTTCATAGCCTGTCCTTTTAGCAGCACTTCAGATCTGAAAGCAGACCACCCTGTCCTACTTCATACTCCTTACCTGAACCCATACATTATTACTATGCACCCCGGCTACATATGGAAGAATAGCTTTGCCTTGGAGTGCGGATGCTCATCAAACTATATATATATATATATATATATATATATATATATATATATATATATATATATATATATATATATATATATATATACTCATCTTACTGTACTTATACGTCCCGTTTTATACAATTAGGTTTTTTTTGCTACTCCTTCTAGCATATATGATTTTATAGCTACACTGCTCTATTTCATTGCTTACATCCATGGTTCTTGATCTCTGCCATATGTTGGCATTTTGTATTCTGAGACTAAAGGCATAAAGTGACACACACACATCAATTGGGCTTTAAAATAATGGAAGCACTGATAAATGAACAAAAAAATTGTACAAAATAAGCAGCACTGATAGAAAACTACAAATCATGTCTTAAATAAGAAAATGTCAACCATTACTTTAGATAAGTAAAACTCCCCCCCCAAAACCACAAGTTATAGGGGCCGATTCACTAACCTCGAGTGAAGGATTCGAAGTAAAAAAACTTCGAATTTCTAAGTGTTTTTTGGGCTACTTCGACCATCGAATGGGCTACTTCGACCTTCGACTACGACTACGACTTCGAATCGAAGGATTCAAAGTAAAAATCGTTCGACTATTCGACCATTCGATAGTCGAAGTACTGTCTCTTTAAAAAAAACTTCGACCCCCTAGTTCGCCATCTAAAAGCTACCGAAGTCAATGTTAGCCTATGGGGAAGGTCCCCATAGGCTTTCCTAAGTTTTTTTGATCGAAGGATATTCATTCGATCATTGGATTAAAATCCTTTGAATCGTTCAATTCGAAGGATTTTATCGTTCGATCGAAGGAATAATCCTTCGATCGTTCGATCGAACTATCTGCGCTAAATCCTTCGACTTTGATATTCTAAGTCGAAGGATTTTAATTCCTAGTCGAATATCGAGGGTTAATTAACCCTCGATATTCGACACATAGTGAATCGGCCCCGTTAAGTTTAAGAGGTATATTTATGAAAGAGTGAAGTTAGAGATCACCACAGTCCTCTAGAGTGAAATTCTGCCACTCTCCATTCATTTCTATGGGATTTTTAAAAGAGCATTTATCAATGGGTGAAAGTGAAAGTTCATCCTTTGATAAATACCCCTTTCAAAATCACATAAAAATGAATGGAAAGTGGCAGAATTTCACTCTAAAAGACTTTTTTAACTTCACTCTTTGATAAATATACCCCTAAGAGCCTGCCTATTTTTTTTTTTTTAAAAAAAAGTCAAACAAAATGAAATGTGTTGTGGAATTTATTTTGTACAGGTGATTCCTTTTGTGTAAGAAAGGGTCACACACTATATAAAATGTTTTGTCACTTAAAATTGTGTTATATCTACTAAGAAAAGGAAGCATATACAGACATACACAGAAGATAGTAAGGAGAAAACTGCTATTGACTTTGCATCAGAATGCAACATGCTCACAACTATAATATTAACCTGCACCATAGTATTATATGGAAATTATGACTCAGGGTGCTGGGCCCTCAATTTAAGCTACAAAAGACATACCATAAAAAATTTATCCATGGTCCATATATTTTAAAAAGCATTATTATTAAACGACTGCATTTATAATTGTTTCATACCCAGTCATGTATAAATAAAGGCATTTTACATGTGTTTCAGGCTGTCAGATCTCCAAATCAAGCATCAAATGTTTATTCTGCTCATAATAAAAAGAAACCCCTCACCAAGTACAAGAGAATAACTGTAGTGATCAAATTTTGCCTAATGCATTTGCAATAATGCAATGTTCAAATGAGCCCAAAATGTTGCACCATCATTCTTTGGCATCAGAAGAAGGAGATTTCTCGTGATAATCCAATGTGGGATAAGTGATATTTTGGGGCTATTTTGCTGTCTATGTTGGTGAGACCATTGTTGAAATTAAAAGTATCAATAATTTAAACAGTATGTGGATAATCTGGCATAGAAATGAACTGTATGTTGTCAGAAAATGCCAACATTTATATAGAAAAACTCCAAACATTTGTATATATAAATCTGAAATAATTCGATTTTTTTGTCATGACCAGGTTAAATAAGGCATGGCAATAATATGGGTGGCCATGATGTACCTGCATGTTTCTCCCTTGACCCATTTATTTTTCTAGATGACACTAGATATTTACTGAGCATGGCTGATACATTAGCAAATTTTTTTTGTCGCACCTGGGAATTCTCATTTGTGACAGTATCGCAAAATAGTTTTTTTTTTGTTCAACCAACTTTGTTGAATGATGATTTGATGCTATTTCTATATTTTTTTTTGTTAAAAAAACACGACTGTTATCCTTTATTTATTTGTATTATTCCACTAATATTTTGTAAAGATCTTACTATATTTCCACATTGGATTGATTTCTACTTAATCCCTTATGCAATTTATGTACTTTATAAATGTAGCATTGTGAATGCTATTGATCTATTACAATACAATTACACTGCTCTTCTTCTACACTAGTATTTAATTGAGTGGCAATTTACTACACTGTGTATTTACTACGCTGTGTACACTATTGTTAGGATTAGGAAGAATATGATGTTTCCTGTCTGTGGAAAACTCTTTAAACTTTTACTTTGAAAGTGTTACCTTAGTTTCCCATAACATTCAGTTTTGACTTGCTTTGAGATAGTGTCAGGGACTAAGGAGGAATAGGTAGGGAAGGTGAATCCTTCAGGCAGGAGCCGATACTGTGTGGACAGGAACAGGACGGAGTAAGTGAAGAATCTGTGATTGGATGTAGACAGGAGTGAAGCAGGGCAAAGATTCAAGATGTACAGGAATAGAACCAGATCAGGAGTAGGATGATGCGGGCAACAAGGAGGATTGGAGCAGGTGAACAACCAAACAGTACTAGAAACTGTAAAATCTTGACCCCAGAAACAAGGCGTAAGACCAGACAGGACTGGAAACAAAGAGTAAGACCAGACAGGACTGGAAACAAAGAGTAAGACCAGAAAGGACTGGAAACAAAGAGTAATACCAGACAGGACTGGAAACAAGAGTAAGAGTGGCAAGAACACAGGAGCTGGTGCTAGGGTCAGGCTAGTATGCCCTTCACTAAAAACAGGCCTATTATATTTTGCCGATGCCTGATTACGAGTGAAAGAAGAGACTAATTATATGAACTGTCATTGGCAGTATTAATGTAGAGATACTAGTTCTGAGAACAGTCACTGCTTTTTTAGAATAAACTGTATATAATATCAACATGTTTCTTTGTGGATCTTGGAATTTCACTTTCAGGAACGTTAAATAATTGTTTTCAAACACTTCTCTGCAAATGCTACAAAATGTTTTCACATTTAAGGATAATTTTTGTTTCAGAATTAGTGTAGCTTTCAGTTAGGTCATGCTCCTTGATTAGGAATATGTTAGAAAAAGAGAGAGAAAAGAAGAAAACAATTAGACCAGCACATTGCTGCATTAATCACTAATTCTAAATCCAAAAACATGTTATCCATTTGCACATGTTATTATTTCATATTTATTTTGCACTATATGCATGGCAAGAATCCAAACACCCTGAAGGTACTAAACACTCACAAGCAAAATGGAAACATTAAAAAATCTTACATAAATGCCAGAGGAAAGAACAAAAAAAAAGAAGAAAATTAGAAGCCATCTAAAACTCTCTTTCTTATAATTAACTAAAGGCCTTTATGTGTTTCCCAAACTTGGCAGTATCAACCTTGACATGATTCCACTTGAATGGGACAAGAGCCAAAGAAACCTCAACTTCCTTCTCCTATCAGCCAATCCGTTTGGACCTATGTATCTACTCAGAGAAACATTTGTTTTGTGCCCTGTTCTGTTTTTTTTTTTTTTTAAAGGCAATTATATTGGATAGTCAGTTCTTACATGTGGTGTAGAAAACTGAATGTCACAGAACTGTTTATATTGATCTGGCAAATGCAAGTGAAAGGAATAGGTCACAGACATGCATTGTTCACACATATTTAATAAATTTATTATAATCAGATTTTGAAATTTAATTTAAATATAGTCTTTTTTATTCCTGATATGCTGGCATAGACAAGGTTTTAAACTGAACACAATATTTATCTGTAAATGCATATTTGTGCTCTGAAATTTCCTTGAGATCAGAAGGTATTATGTAAATTACCTTCTGGCACAACAATGAAGAAATATTACCCTGGTTGATTCCAGAATATTGAATGAAATTGAGTTTAGTAACTAACAGTCAACTTGTTATTTAGCATGAACAATAATTTAATTGATCATTTCTGAGGCTTTGAGACTTGTGCCATAGTTATTAGCAGGGAATTCCTTATTCTGCCTTTGAGTTGTTCAGTTCTTCATGCCAATACATGGAAACTATGTACAAGAGCTGACTTTTAAAGTTTGATATATAAAAGAGAGGATAGGGTAATCTGTCGTCCGGATCGCTACAACCGAACAGTTTGCTGTCTACCTGGTGCCAGGGTTTGGCATGTGGTTGATCAGGCAGACAAATTATTGGGTGGGGCTGGACATGACTCAACTGTCTTAGTGCATATCGGTAATAATGACAAAATAAATGGTAGATAGAAGGCCTTAAAGAGTGATTTCAGGGATCTAGGCTCTAAGATCAAGGAAAGGTCTTCCAATGTAATTTTTTCTGAAATTTTGCCCGTGCCACAAGCAAGTTTAGGAAGACAACGGAAGCTTAGGGAGCTAAATGCGTGGCTCAAGTCTTGGTATAGGAAGGAAGAGTTTGGGTTCCTAGAGCACTGGGCTGATTTTTCCTTGGGGTACAACCTATACAGTTGTGATGGTTTGCACCTAAATGATAGTGGGTCCACTGTGTAACATACATAACCTCATGGGCAAATGTAGGAATCAAAATCTTGTCAGATATCACTGCCTAAATGGGCTAAAGTTTTGAGGGAACCTATTACCATGGCCTCTATATCAGGGTCTGGTTATCTAGTTTAGGGGACATCCACCAGTGTGCAAACACCAGTTGGCTGGACAGAAAGTACATGTGAAAGTTGGGTTGTGCTAGCCCACCTCTGTTTGCAGGGGCTTGTAAAGTTGAGTAGGCAAGTCTTTGTCTCTCAACATGCCATAGAAAACCCCTTACCATTGAGTCCAGAGTTCTAAAAAGACTTGCGGGGGGGGGGGGGGACCGGAATATTATGGAAAACGTAAAAATATTTTGGAAGAAGTATCACCACACATGCTGCCCATGCCGCCCACTGGGTCACAAACCCTGGGGCCACCGCCCACATGTGTGAATGCACAAGCACTGCAATTAAGAAGCTGTGGGTCTGCGGCCAGTGGGGAGTAGAGATTTACAGTCAGGTATATTTACCCAGCAAAATGTCCCTTAATTATTAAGTACCGACCACCTCGTTCTGACAGTAAGTCCTTGAGGTGGAAGTATAGGGATTTCCTAACTAGTATTGCTACTCCTCTCGAGTACGTTGAAAATTCCGCATGGTAGTACCCCGCTAGCCAGTGGTGATAATTATTATTTAATTATTTGTTCAAGAAATTATGTTTGCATGATTCCTTTCCATGACAACCACTTGAAATCTTTTTTTTCTGAATGTCCTTTTAAATAATGACCAACAAAATCTATGGGAGGATTAACAGCTGTGCACAATGTAAATAAAGTTTTAAAATGTACTTAGGTGAACTGCAGCCCCAGAATGTGATTTCTTTATGAAAACCACTTATAGTCATATCAACATTAATCTGAAGAGATAAACAATATGTTTTAAGTTGTCGTAAAGGAATTCCTATGAACAAATGGCAAGGCAGTAGAGAACAGGATCTGCATTTAGTTTTGAATTTATGAACGCAAAGGGGTTTGTTCACTTTGGGTTAATCCATTTTAAACCACTATAACCCCGGTCATTTGGATTGTTAGGTCTAGAGTCAGCAACATGTGGTTGCAGCTGTACCAGTTTCAACATAGATTGGATTTTGAGGTCTTTTCATTTCTGCAATAATTCTTCCATATTGTAGGCTTTTAAATGGGCTGCAGACTTTCAAGCAGAATGAGGGAGCATTTGTTGTGTCAGGTGGTGCACTGTGCTCATGATTAAGATGTGGCCTCAGAGTAAAAATCGAATTACTTTTAAGAACATTTTAATTAAAAATGCACATGCGGTTGTGTGTAAGACCAATAAAGATGTGGCTAGATCAAATGCTGTAGAAAGGTTATTTGAAGATCATTTTTACTTTCTTTGTGGAGCATGTGTTTTGGCTCAATAAAGAAAGCATATTTTTGGGAAGAACACATGTATTTATGCATTTTTATAAAATTCTTGGTAACTTGTACAGCATTTCTGTATTTTGTTATTCAGTGCAGTACAAAATAATTTAAAAATGTAGAAACAATTTCCAGTGCTGCAAAAATCTATTATTACAATTGCTGTGTATAATATTAATTGTTGGGAAGAACAAGGACCAGGCAAGCCTGGTAGAGTTGTATTTATAGGAAGGCTTATCGTCTTCTTAACTACTCCTGTCTACATCCTACAGTATGTGATCTATCTACCATGTGGTTTTAGCACCCCCATAACAGCCTTTAAAAAAATTATATTGGTCTGAGCAATCTCAGTACTATACAAACCACAAGCGGGGGAGGATTAAACCTGTGAGACCAATGTTTTGGTTGTGGCAACCTCTCTCTCCTATATAAGCTAACAGAATGGGAAATTTAAACCTGTGAAAACAGTGCCTTGGTTAGGAGATGCTTTTCCCAAAAATGTAAGCTATGCGGGGAAGTGCCAGCCAGTAAATGGTGTGGCAGGAGTTTAAAGGTTGAGAATATGCACTGATCACGCTCCCCCTTTTTTGTATAGGATATATCCATTGTATAGAGTTTCCAAAGATTGAATTAATTCAACAAGCAGCATTGTTGTCACACACAGTAAGGGACAATTTTATCAGGAGTCCCTTAACCTGCCTGAAAGGTTTTTAGAGTGTGGAAGGAAACCCAAGTACATAGAGGAAATCCTCACAGACAAACTCCTTGAAACTAGTACCCAAGATGGAATCGAACGTTGGACCCAAAAGTGGTGCTGAGTTATAAGGGGGCATTAAAAACACTCTTGGTAATTTTAAATGACAAAATTCCAATTTTTAAATTAGAATTTTGTCTCTTGCAGAGAGCACTGGGTTGAAAGGGAGTGGCATCTGAAAGGTCAACTCAGGCAGCAAAAACACCAGAAACACCCCTGGATAAGAAGCTGTGCAGAAGGTTAAAAGGAAACATGAAGTGGCTAGCAGACACAACCAAAAATTTTGCAGGTAATTATCCACATAGGATTGTGGTACAAAGTGAATAATGCAGGAAGTTTTATCTCTGGGTATGTTCTTCCTTTATACTAGAATCTACAATATGAAAGGGAACTAAGCAAGTATCAACTGTCTCCAGTGGGACTTACTTGCTTGGTCATCTCACTACCACATCCACTCTTACTGTAAAGCTCAGCCTGGCTTAAGTACTATGGGAATAGCCATCAGATTTCCACAGTAATCATTAGACACAAACTTACTTTTTTGCTTTTATCTGGTGGTGTTGGACAGGGTCCAGGCTAGTAGGCATGTCCTCCAATGTTACTGCTGACTTCACATGAGGCTCATTGAAACTGTCTGTTTCTGAGCTCAAAATTTACCTAAAGGAACAGCCAAGATAAGCAGTTTGGTAAAAATTCCTATAAATATCAGCTGCTTCCAGATCATACACTTGTAGTTCCTATACAATGGCAATAGTGGATATCAGAAACCACACAATGTGCACTTGTCCTGGTGCGCTCATTAGATGCATGCACATGCCATTATATCCATGTGCATAACAAGCAAAAGTTGTGGCACATTTCTTTGTGCCATAACATGGCTGCCCTACTGGTGTCGGTGGCCCACTGTTGGGGGAGGGGCTTTATTAGCCTACACCTCTGGTGAGGAAAACAAATTTAGTGTGACAGGTGCTCTTTAAGGCAGGCAGTAATTTTGTATCAGAGCACCCTGTACCTTGCACATAGCTTGGTGTAAATGGAAGTCTAAGCATATTTGGTTACCTTTTTGTGCACAATAGTACACCTGTGATTGTAAATGAGCCCTAATGTCTTCTATAATAAGGTAATCACCAGCACACCTTATAACTGTACTGACCTTCCAAGCAAATTTCCCTCTGGTGCTCCAACAGTATCCAGAATAGCTGGAGAAGATCTCAACTAACACCAATGATAGGAACATGGGACAACACAATTAAGGAAGGTGCAAGGCTCAAAGCCAAATTTATTAGAAGATCATACAAACTGTATACTTATTTACCGACTGTCTAGTCGGCTGCAAATCTTTCTCACTTGACTTATTCTATGAATACCTGAAAATAATAGACATCATATTAGTCACAGAAAACAAGATTTGCAGCCAACTAGACAGTCAGGAAATAAGTATATGGTTTGCCAACTTTGGACTTGTATGTGGACATTTGTGATGGTCTAAGCTATTATGAAGCTATATTGAACCCTAATGTCTTCTACAGACATTGTACAAATCTAAAAAATATTTAATTTGTAAAATACCCCATAATTGGAACACTTACTGAGTATCTTGGAACTAAGTAAATTATTTTCACAAAATTTCTACATTCCATTAAAGGAAAATACGCTTAAAATATGTATTTTTTTAGCATGCTGCAAAAAGATAATGTTTGTGTGTGGCAAAGAGCCTGGGTAATACAGTGCCTTGGGAAAATATCATCATTTAAACCCAATAATTGCAGGATTAGTGTTCAAAGGGTTTAATGAATTAACAATGAGACCTAAAGCATTGTCTTGTTTTTATTGGCACATCTCTGTCTATTGTAACTTTAGCATTATTGTGTAAGCTTCGGGCTAACCTATCTAATACATTTTGTCTTTTATAATTCAAGACATGTATCTGACCTAAACAGCAAAGAGTTCCTTAATTAGGGAAAGAAAATTACATGTTTTAAAAATTCCCATCTATCTATAAATCTGCTTGTGTGGCGGTTCCTATTTTAGGTAGCAATGTGAATTTGTAACTCTTAAGCTTTATAAACACATGTATTGCCTTATGGCAAACTTTTCTAAACTGAGCCCTATTGTTCCTCATATTTTCTCAGCAGGAGCAGAGGTTCAAAGGCTCTGAAGGGCAGAGCAGCCTAAAAGTAACAAACCTGTTCATGTGAATTGTTTCCAAAGGTGCCTGCCCATATAGGGGCTAGCCCATGTGGTAGTCTGACCAACTAACCCCACAATGAAGAGCAGGTTACAGTACAAAGTGGCATGTATGTGTATGTGCATGGCCACTTATGTATTGTTCCTTTAAGGCTGACCAAATGAAATTTTCCATCAGGACCAGTAATAATCATCCACCAGGAATGCATAATTATCTGTCTGAACAGCCCCTTGTCTGGCCATACTTGTCCAGGTGTCACATATGGCAAACCCAAACCCCAGGGGAGTGACTAGATTCCTGTCTAGGTGTGCTCTTCTACCTTTAACAGCCACCTTTGGCTTTGGGTCTGGTCCTCAGCTACTCAGATGCCACCAGTACTTACCACACGACAATTCAGTACTCCCACAGGGGCAGGCAAGGGCACCAGATGTATTCTCTGAGGAAGAAGCCATTAAGAAACGAGTTGGACGTTGTCAGTCAGGCCAGCTCAGAACCAAATAATAGGAGCAGAATTGTGGGGCAAATGCATGGTCAGAACCAGGAAGTCACACTGGGGACAGGATCAGTTAGAAGGAGTCAAAGGAACAACAATCGCAGAGCACCTAGGACCAAGCACACTTGACCTATAACTGGCAGTGAGTCAGGTGAAACAAGCCAAGCCTACTTGCAAATACAGGGATAGCAATAGCAGTGAACCAGGATCTTAGTTGTCTGCTCATATAGAGTAGAGGTATTACAGCCAGCATGAAAACACTAGGTTACTGGTTCAAGCCTAAGAAGGGTATTACACCAGGTAGCTGTGCAGCATATCCGAAATCTGCCAGAGTGAATATGGTCAATTGATCTCTTCAGTATCAAAGACACGCTACTGGCCTTATGCCAAAGTTTTGCAACACTAGTATTTGAACCCACATGGGGTCATGCTCATCATCCTGACCTTGCCAAATACTGTTGCAATTGCTACAATGTCCTTGTGGAGCTGGTTTAAACTGACAGTCCACCATTTTTCATGTAGTTGGTGGGTATGTTATGCCATAGGCAACATGCTCTGGATTATAATAAGATGAGCATATCATACAAAGACATATATGTAGCCCATTGGAAATCTAGGGACCATATTATAAATACCTTTGAGGGTCACATCCAAGCCCATGTGCCTATAGTTGGACAGCACCATCCTTAATTATTATTAGATTTCTTAGTCCGGAGGAATAACAATAAGTTCAATATGAAAGTAATAAAAAGTGCAAAATATTTCATTTTCAAACTAAATATACACACAAAACACACATCTTTATATAGTTTCATGAGAAAACATAATTGCTGAAGACTTTAAAGAAATAAAGAAGACAAATGACAGTGGTGCTTCTTAGCAGTGAGCTAAGGTTACCATTTTCCCATCAGTATATTTCTGTGTTTATAAATCTAGCACACTGCATTACTGGCTACTCTTCTAAAGACTTCTGAGAGATGACAAGTACAACTGATGTGCTTTCAACAGAAATAGAGTTAAAGAATAAAGAAAATGAGAAAGTCTTTAGATAAAATGAGGTACCCAGGGGAAACCTACTATGAGGTGTTTATAACTGATAAAGCCAACATTTCTGAGTTTTGCTGATATACTCCAGCACCATTGTGTTTACAAGGTGCTTGATTGAGATGTTTCATTGTTCCTTGCCCTAGTGGAGCTTACAGTCTAAGGTATCTAAGGTTACATTCACACCACAATTGGTAATTTCTTCTATTGGTAATGTAAAAATATTAAGGGTAAGTAATTTTCCCTCCTGTGAAGAATATTTTAATAGTGCGCCATGTGGGAGGTGGGAAATCCAACAGGGTCCAGGAATATTTTGTTGCATTACCTAGTGTAAAATCGAGGATATATATAGACTCCACAGCAGGGTGAATGTTTTCATGAGACTGAGGCAGGAAGCCATGTGGGGCAGACGAGAGAAGTCAGTGTAAGTCAGGTTGAACGAGATGGAAGTGAGGACAAGCCCTGATATAGCTGGCTCTAGGAGTGGGAGTTGTGTATGGTGGATAAATGAGCAGCCCTCACCAAGGTAATGTGGTTTGGGCATTGTCAGACTTGGGGGCCTCAGGGGCCCACACACCCCCTGCCCCCCCCAGTAGCACAGCCTCCTCCTCCCCAAGCTGCAACCCCCCCCCCTGTGTTCCACCGTGAGTCTGAGAATAATTCCCTGGGAACCATATGCCATAATAGGAACTGCAATGGATAGGGATGGTATAGCGAATATCTCCTTTGAGACAACAACGTGAGAACCCATAGCTGTAAACTTTAACTGCAAGTAGTGCAAAATGGCTGCAGTCATGATGCAAAAAAATGCCATTTAAAAAAGTTACTTGCATCTAAAGCCATTCCTTGTACTTACTTGTTTCTAAGTGCAGGTGTGCCTGTTGACGCAGGTTAACCCTGAAGCTATCGCCACATTTGAAGGTGATGACTGAGAGCTCCAGTGTTCCTGAAGTTTCCTGCATCAATTGCTACAGAAAACCTGCACCTAAAGAACTGGGCACCAATGTTATTTTGATGCTGAATGCCGGTAGTGAAGACAATGAGCCTTTTTCAGTGCAACCGTGTCTTATTTACATCAATGCACATGCGCAAATAAGCTTTACTTAATGGATTGGCCACAATTGTGTCAGGCACATCACTCCCTCAAATCTGCAGTGGTGCTGAAATTAATGCAAAAAATGGCTGCCTTGTAGGTACAAAACATAGCAATAGCACTTTTGGTTTTATAAATCATTTGTATGCAATGAATCCAACTAAAAAACGTGTCACACGGTTAAATGACTTATCTGATATTGAATTCAGTAAGAAAAACACCAATTTCTTTTTCATTTGAGATGGGTCAGCAATGAGTTTGGTGCATACCCTATGTCACTACTATGTCACTTGCATTTGCTACTGGGAAGTGTGTGAGATTGTTATATCCCCTTGCAGTGAAAGAAAATGACCTTCTCTTGTTACTATGAGAAAGTCCTGGGTCTCATGATTTCTTGTTTGTTGTCCACTTACGGGTGGAATAGCCTAAAAGACCGGTGCTACACTACATCAGTGAAGTCTTAACGAAGCTGATGCCTAATTGTTTTTGGTATGCTAATGACTCCATTAATGGAGGTTAAAGAAACAGCACTTCACCTCTGGAGACCTTAATTAAACAGAGAAAAATGTCAAGCGTTTGTTTTTTCCCCTTTTTTAATAAGGTCCCCAGTGGCCAGTTATCTATATACACCGCTGTTAATAACAAACAAAGTATTTTTTAGGATATATAGAATGCTGCAATAACAAAGGCTGTTTTTCTTTACTAGTAAGAAAGACGTGAAGATAAAAATAGGCTATTTCTTATAGTTCTAGCAGTTTGTGGTTCAATATTTTGGAGGCACAGAAGGTTTCTGCTGCTGAATAGAAATCACAAACTCATTTGGGTTTCATGTAACCAGGGCAAATAAATTTACTAAACTTAGCTTAACTTGTAATTAAGCTAAGGGAAAAATAACACCTCGGGAATCAAACCTATAATTTTTTTTAGATAGTATAGGATCCAGAAACCCATTATCTAGAAAGCTTCATATTATGGTACTATTGTCTCCCATAGACTCAAATAATTCAAATATTTATAAAATAATTCAACATTTAAAAGGATGTTTCCTTTTTCTCTGTAATAATAAGACATTACCTTGTACTTGATCCCAACTAAGATACAATGAATCCTTATTGGTAGGAAAACAATCCTATTGGATATACAGTATTTAATGTTTTAATGGTTTGTATTAGACTATTAATGTATGAAGTTCCAAATCATAGAAATACCCCGTATGCGGAAAAATCCAGGTCCCAAGTATTCTGGATAACAGGTCCCATACTTGCAATACAATTGCCTATAGATCCTACAAATAGTTACCTGGTACTGAATGCTAAGTAATCAGAAATGAAAGTTGGTGGAAAAATAATCCAATTGGTCTGTTTTTATTTGAAACATGTTTAAGTAGCCTTAAAGCACAGTGTTCTACATTACAGAAACATCCTTTTTCCAGAAACCACAGGCCCCAATCACATACCAGAAAAAAACCTCTTTCTGTTTTGCAGATGGACATTGAGCTTACCCATTATATTTGCTTAATATTACATTTAGGCATAAAAAAGGTGTACATAAAAAATAAAGAGGGGCACACACCTTATTTATCATACAGTGCAAACTGATAAACACCAAAAAAACTTTTAAAAACTGTGTAAAATAAATGCCAAATTTATCAAAGTGTATGTTATATAATACACTACCCGATCAATTCAATGGATTTGTTGTTGGTATTTTACACCACTTCAAAGTCAATGGGAAAATTTCAAGCGGCAATTAAGTTCCAGCAGTAAGTTGCTCTGCGAAAAATGTAAAAAAAAGCTGGATGGATGAAAGTCATATTTTTATACAGCCTCCGCTACCAACCAAAAACAAAATCCCAAGAAAAGTCTTTTCCAGGCCCAACCCCCTCCAGTTTGAATCCCCAGCAAAAACAGAACAAAGGACATATAAACAAAAAAAAGATCCACATATTTTCCACCCAAACTGAGCAAATTCGCCCAGGCTACATAAAAGCTGCTCAACCAGCCTATAGAGAGAGAGAGATAAGAGTAGTGTGAGTGCCAGGGAGCCGTATACACACAGGTGGTACATACCTTGAGAAGAAGGCATGTTCTATGAAGATGAAAGAGTAAAGTGCAGCCCATGCCATAAGTTTGGATTTGAGGAAGACCTCTTTATTTAATTTCCCCTCAGGAAACTCAATTTAGCCAGAGTTGCCCTCACAATGCTTTCTGCAGTAGCCTCCAACTCGCCAAAAGATCTCCTGCACCTACTCACAGTATGATAAATAGGCCCCATACTGAAGATCAATCAAACTTACAAGTGTTACACATGTAACAGCTTATCATGTCCCATGAATTTTCAGACCACAAGATCCTGGTTTGTTTCACCAAAGAAATTCTTTGTAGTTAAAGAGGATTCTCTGCACTGGATTATTTTCAGAGGGGGCCAAGTACAAACAATAGGTCATAACAAAATATTGCAAAAAAAGATCTTTATCTGTGAGTTGTAGACAAGGTAAGGCACATGATTGTGGGCATGGGCAACTGTAACGTTTGCATATGTAATACATTTTAAGGTACCTAAGTAGTCCTGGAAGTTTGCATTTTATAATCCACAACCAATAAAATGTATCATAATAATATCATAATATAATTTTGATATATGGACAACAGGGTACAAAACCATGTGCACTGAGTTTTATATTCACTGTGGTCATATTGTGGCTATACTCTATGATTATCTATGCATATATACAGTATATATGGCCCTTAAAACAATCTGTTTGGCTGATCATCTGCTCATTTTCTGAAACCAATGAGTTTAGCATGCATTGGCTTATCTCTAAACATGGGCTTGTACCTTCAGAACCACTACTGGATGACCTGCCAATTGGGAACAGTTTAAGCTACATGCTTTATGGGCTTATCTCTGTGAGGTAGGTGTTCTGCATACTAAGCTTTGTTTACGATTTCTTTTCCAGAATAGCTCTGTGCATTTACCCACAACAAGTGACTGAAGGCAATTCTCAAACCCTTGTCTGTGTGATAGGACATTTTAGCTTCACAAGATCTTGTGGAATGTAAATGAATCTTGGAGGGAAACGTTAATAACTGTTCCACACTTAGGTTTTTAAGCTCTCCTGTTGAAATATTGAAAGCAAATGGCTGCTTTAAAGCAAAGTTGGAAAAATAAAACATAAAAAGAAAACAGCAAGGACATGTCCAGGTTACTGGTAATAGAGACATATGGTATCGTTTTTCTATTATTTGTAACATACAGATCTAAATTAATAACAGCTCTTACAAGACCCTCGGGGTTTGTGTAAAAGAATTTTGGTCTCCCAAGGAAAGGCTCACCACAGCTCACAAGGGGGTTTGCACTTGACTTTTGACCTCTTTTCAAAGGCACCTGTGTGAGCTTTTAAAATCCAGTATCACCAATTATCCACTTTCAACCTAAAGGGGTTAAACCTAGGACCACATTAAGTAAGCTTAGCACATAACCATGTCAGTGTAGACTTCCTGATGCAATGAGATGTCTTGACATGGTTAAAAGGGAGTTTAGGGATGGTGCATAAGATTAATCAGCTTCTTTTACTGACAGCTTCAAACAAAAAAGTCTTTTAGCCACCTGGTTTCAGTCTCTCACACCTGCATTAAGATTCTGGGGCAATGCTTTGTACTGTAGCCTTGATCCTATTATTTGCAGGTACTTGTCCACAGCCGCACTGAATTACTTAATGTGCTCTGAAATGAAAGAAATTGGAAAAGATGTGACATTTACTGGTATGCATGGGTTGCCTTTTTAACATACACAGGTGTTGGAAGCAGAAACAGTGTCTTTAAAGCGAACAAATCCTCTTTATAAGCATGCTTTCCATGTATTTCAAGATACGTGGTTGGTTGTGTCATAACTTGCTTGCATAATAAGTTTGCATGATACAAACTAGGGGAACTGTCATAATATTCATAAAGAATATTGCAGTAGAATCTATTTCTTCAAGTGGTTTTTGGCCTTAAACAAAGAATACATCAGAGAAAGTATTATGGCAACTCGCTTTGATCATTATGAATTCAAACAGGGAGAGAAGGACTGTTCAATATAAGCTATGCCATCATATTTGAATATGGCCAACAGGGGCACAGTGTATATGCCCAAAATGATCTGACCACTTAGCTTATCTGAATGAATTAGGTTTGATACACCATCTGCCCTTGAGTATGCTCACTGACTGAAAACAAAGCCTTGGCCCATAGTCGGATCCAGTTGCTTAGGACCCATTTTAGCCTACACACATGAGATGAAACGGAGCAATGATGCAGTCATTTGGAAATTAGGTAGAAAAAAATAAATTAAAGTATACAAGACTGTATAAATAAGGTATAGTTTTATTCAATAATTTCACATGCTGGGTAGATATTTTCCTTAACAGATTGTATTTATTATGTTTTCTATGAAACCTCTATGAGTATTACGATCATTTTCTTGGCCTTCTATACCATAATTCTGCATAATATTGGTAATATCTCAGAATTTGTCTTTGAACGATGCTTCCTACACACTTAAAATATTTCATGTGTTTTTGTGACCATTTCTGGTTTTCAGAACAGTCTGAAATGTCTCCCAGAATTTGTCATCTAACATGAGAGTGAACTACAGGAACATTTGTTGACATTTGAAAAAGATGAAGAGCAATGTAGAGAAAATCTAGCACCTGATACATTCTCTTATCTTATGTTATCTCTTTGGGTAATTCCACACTGATCCCTTTATTTTAATTTTACATGTGCAACCAAGGAGGTACAACCTAACCGTGACAAAACTGTTTTCTGTATATTAAGACCTATGATTACATTTTTGCATGGCTCGTTAATGTTAGAAACATAAAAACATTCCAGCTTATACCAAGCCAGCCATGCATTCAGCTATGGGTTGTTTACATAAGTAAACATAGTTTTTTAAACTCATCTTTCTAAAGGATAATGGATGTAAAAATACAGATAATAAACATTGTCTGTAAGATCACACTTTTCTAGAACTTAAGATATCTCATACTGCAATGTTTCCAGAAGGATGGAAGTAGCAATTTATATATATGCAATCTTTACACCCAGACCTGCTCGAGGTTTTGGAGACATACGGTACCCCACTGATAGATTTACTTGCAATGATCCCTGTATTCCCTATCAAGTGATAAAAAAGGGCCTTCACAAATCAGTAGTATTCCTTTTTTTCCTATACAGGCATGGGATCCATTATCCAGAAACCTGTTATCTACAAAGTTCCAAATTATGGGAAGTCCATCTCCTATAGACTCCAATATAATCAAACAACTGTTTTTTTTTTTTTTTTTTAAAATTTGCTTTTTCTCTGTAATATTAAAACAGTACCTTGTATTTGATCCCAACTAAGATACCATTCATGCTTATTGGAGGCAAATCAATCCATTTGGGTTAATTTGATATTTAAAATATTTTTAAGTAGACTTAAAGTATGGAGATCCAAATTGCAGAAAGATTTCTTTTCAGAAAACCCCAGGTCCTGAGCATTTTGGATAACAGATCCCATACCTGTACTAGGAAACCCTAGCTTAGAAAAGAATTAAAGATTATAGTTCTGCGTGGCATGGTATTATATATAATGTGAAGATAAGTTCCTCCGTATAATGGCTCTAAATACCTTCTTGAAGGAATATCATCTTGGAACCTCTGCTCTTCATATTGGGGATATGGATTCCCATATTGATTTTTAGTTGGTGATAAACAGATTTTATATATAGTTCAGGTATTAGGAGCTGACTTCCACTTTTGAAGAGTGTTTAGTTAGGGTAGTATCATAGTCTGGAGTTAGTAGACCCAATTCAGTAAGCTAAAGTATATGTTACTGTTTGGATTTAAAGTTAAGAATGAATCTCACAGTCAAGGGAGATATACTTTCATAGAGAGATAGTAAATACTGTCACCTATGTTTATATAAGAAGCCATCCTGAGATAAGGATGTAACTGCCAAGGTGGCCACTGATTTGATCTTACAATTTGTTAATTTCCAATTTGCATGATAAATATTCTGTTTGTGTTGTGTGTGCCATGAATGAAACCTGATATGTTGTGCAGTTGCACCAACATTGATTAGCAAATAGAGAAAATATTTTTTTATTAAATAAAAGTGCAGATTGGATTTTTTCAGGCCTATAGGAAAGGGTTGTGTGGTCACAAAGGGAATAAGTTAGCAACATAACCGATCATAAGGGCTAAAATATAAGCTTAACTATTACATTACTTATGTAAAACAGAGAGAGAAGTTGTTTTGTATCTAGATTTTGTATGAAGGTGTCAGATCGACAGATCACACCCTTCTAGTTTGTAGCTGAATGGGACAAAATATAACTGGACTGATACAAAAATATAATGTGTAAATTACAAAATAAGGAACCACAAGTTGGCAGAATGCAAGATATCCTGTACATAGGGAGATAAAAGTTCAGTTGTCCGATTGTCTATGTGCCTGTTCAATTGACTTTGTAACCTTACCTGCTAAATTTACTGCTCAATGTAGTAAACTTATCAAAGATATAAACAAGGGTCAGCCACTGGAGGAACCATATTCTTTGCTAATGTTAATTACAATTTTCGTAATCCTTGATTCAGATTCCCAAAAGTACTTGGCACAATGTTTCCCATCTGTTGATTCAGACCACCCTGAATTGTTTCCCACAAAGGAACAAACCTACTGGGCCATTTCAGAGGATTGTTGATGAGAGACGTTTCTTTACATTTCCATTACTAGAAGGATCTGAAACCCCCCCTTTTTTTTTTTTTACAGACAAGACCATTTTTGCACTAAAATGAGTTTTAAACTAATAATACTATTAATCTATGAATAATGCATAATAATAATAATAATAATAATAATAAAGGCACTCTATAAAAATAGTAGGGAATTTCATGTTGTTATGTTTTTACATTAATTAGTTAGTTAGTATGTGATTGGTACCAGTGTTATGGCTCTGACTGTCCCATCTGCAACTACATGCTAAAATGCTGTAGTGAGAGTGTCAAAGAGCATCCAATTTTATTCTATCACGTAATATTAAATAAATATATATGCCTCTTAGATACATATTATTTCAATGATTGCATTTTAAGAATGTGTTACTACAATTTGCATGGACTTGAAATGCAATGCTGGTTTTGTAAAATGATTTTGAGGAAAGCCACTACGCTGCACAGTTCATTTGCAGGGTAACAGTTCATTGGGCATTTAAACAGATACAAAACAAAATCACTATGTTCTACATGAGGTATAAATTTTATAAGGGTCAAGCTTGCATAAGATGAGATCTAAGGGCTTTTGCATCAAAGATATTGACTAGGCACTTATGCAAGAACATGCATCCTATCTTAGACTATCCCTGAATAGTGAGGAGCGAATCTGTCCCATCAAAAAATTAGCGGAACGCATTGAAGTTAATGGACGTCAAAATAATTTTGACGTGCATCAATTTTGACGCGGCCGACATTTTTTTTATAAGAAAGACTATTTTGTCCAAATACATTAAAGCCAACGTGTGTCCGAATAATTTGACACACAACCATTTTTTGGTGCACAGCAATTTTTTTTGTAGTGGCTAGATTTCGCTGCAGTTTATCCAAAACATTCGCAGGTGGCGAAACGGGGAAGTTCACGGCAGATCCATGCCTTCCAAATTTATTTACCCATCACTATCATGAATGGTAGGTACTAGGTAGATAGCAAGCATATGTAGCTTATTAACTAAATATTCACAGACACATATGTGAGGTTTGTGACTGGTATTTACATATCCCACAGACTTATAGCTGAGTAGTGGTCTCAAGTGGACCACAGATGTTGCTGTTGTGATATAACCATAATAATGTCACAATAATGAAGTCAACAATATTATACTGTCAATCACTAGCCTCAAGAATGTGTGCCATTATCACATGTATTTAGCTGCAGAATGTTTAATAAGAGCAAACCCAATGGTTTTTGTAAGTGTAACCTGCACATTTATTTAACCTATGCCTGAAATAAATGGTAAAATATCATGCAAAAAAGGAATCTTTTTTTATAAAGATGTTAAAGCACTTAATGTAAATAAATGCAGGTAAAAGAATGAATCATATGCAGTTACAACCCTTAGAATTTGGGACCTTAAGGGTATACACCAATGTTTAAAGGTACATTTTTTGGAAAATAACACATGCTCAGTAGGAACTTTCAGCTTAACTTTGTGGGGACGTAATATCCATTATGTATTGGTCCTCTTTAAGAAAGGTTGGTGAACACATGTAAAGAATAAATACAGTTCCTTGCACAATCATATATGATATGCAGAAAGGAAGCAAGAAATACATAAATACAGTATCACATAACCCTCAAGTTACTGGATGTACCATTTTTAGTTATACCCAGATCTTTTTCAGTTGAAGCATCTCATTCAGCTTCAAAAATGGGTGAGCCCCCCTTATCTTTGATTTGTTGTCTGCAGGGAGCGAGATTTCTTGAGGACAACAAAATACCCCATCTGCCATTGCCCTTAAAGTGAATGAGAGGCAGTATGGGCAGTTTTGGTAATTTCTCCACACTCTAAAATACAGGATGGTTTCTCTACCAGAATTTGCTATTTGCCTAAAACAGAGCAAGGGCAGCATTGAAAGACAGAGCTACTATCAATTTAGGCAGCTGAATCCTTCAGGGAGAGCTTGTCAGGAGTGCCTGATGGTGCTCCCGTCCTCTTCAGTGATGCATCCAAGATGACGGTGCCAAGTGGGTTGTGGTGCGCTGACACCGGTGCACAGATACATGACATCATTACGCTGCTTCTGGCACAAAATTCTAAATAAGGGAGCGCCGAGGTCACAGGTTCAATGCCTGACCCATAGGTGACGCTCATTAGTGTTCCTGGGTATTCCTAAATTCCTGCCTGCCTATTGAACTTCTGCCTGAATCCTAACCATGCTACTTCTTGATCCTTTGGCTACAGCGCATTGGACCTTAACCCGTGGGCTCCCTCCTTGACAGCGCTATTACCTTATTACCTGCCTATTGCCCTGTTGATGCTAGGGGGAAAGGGAAATGGGTTCAAATCACTCCAACTTGCAGTGCAGCAGTAGAGAGACGGCACAGGATTTCCTATGCTTCCCTGTGACAGGACCCCTTTAACTCTATCTTAGATAACCTTTGACAGTTCCTTTATTACTATTTCTGTATTTGCACATTGAGAGTGGCACTACCAGTTTGTTGGCAACATTTCCCTTCAATTCTGGAATGGATATCATTGGACACTGTGGGAGCTGAGACCCCTCAAGCAACTTCTCTCAGGCAACTAAGGTTGCTTTTTCACAGTGAGGACAGTGAGGTTGTTGAATGCACTGCCAAGTGATGTTGTGATGGCTGATTCTGTTAATGCCTTTAAGAGTGGCTTGGATGATTTCTTGGACAGACATAATATCAAAATTAGTATAAATATGGGTATATATAATGTATGTGAAAGTATGGAGGGTTGTGTGTATGGATGCTTGGTTTTCATTTGGAGGGGTTCAACTTGATGGACTTAGTCTTTTTTCAACCCGATTTAACTATGTAACTTATCTCTGCTGTCTAAAACATAGGTTTGCATTCTACTCTGCATTTAAATTCTTCAGCCAGCTGATTCTTCTCTCTCATGCTCATGGTCACCCTAAAACAAGAACTTGCTTTCTCCTAACTGGAAGCTCTTGGCACATCCCTTGGTACTTCTTTTGATGCATAGTCAGTTACATAGCAGGCACCAAAATCACTTAGGTTTCTCTCTGCAAGCAGGTATTTATATTATCTTTTTTTTAAAGCATAAGCATTACCAATGTCTGACAATGGCAAATTAGGCAATTTGCATAAAATGAATGTATATTTAATTACTTTATTTAAAACCATGAGTTTTTGCCATCTTAGAACAAAAATATATATATACACAATATTGGACATTTTTGTTCTGCTACAACATCGCTAAGCTTTTTTTTTTTTCTTTGGAAAAATGAAAATGCAGCACTAACTTAATAGATCTTTCCTGACACGTGAAGGGGTTCATAGGGTTAAATTCCCATTTGGTCTGAAAATCCTCACATTGTTGGAAATCCTTTAGTGTGGCCAACTTAGTGTTGGACCTAAACTGGATATGGGAGGGGAAGTGAGTCCTTTTCCCCAGTCAATGTGCCCTGGCAGATGCCAGATTGGGGCAGAAGGTGTCACTGTTGCACAATTTCTTTAAAAAGCTGAGCTGCCATGTGCGTGGGCTTGACCAAGATGAATCTGCCCAAGGGATGGTGAAGCCAAGTACTTTAATGTGCTCGCAGTTCAGATAGTGTTGGGAGCTTGTCCTGCTGAATTGAGAGAAGCTTTGTGTGCTTGGCTTGGATAACTTTGGAGTCCATCTTAAGGATTTAAGACACCTGGATGCCAGTACCAGCTCGGTGTGAGCCCCCGGTAAGTTCTGCCTAAGGGAGGGTATTGAAAGGCTCCAGCATGTATCCCCTGTGTGAGGACAGGTGTTGTCTGTGTGTCTGCTTCATGGCAGCAACTACCTCTGGTCAACAGGACAGGTATTTGGGCAGGTAGCGCTAACTGGGGAAAGTTTAAGAGCTCTTGTGGGGAAAGGGACTGCGACTGTATTTATCCACCTGGAGTGGAGTGTTGGACTGTGCCTGGTAAAGACATCCCTGCCCCATGGCAGGGATGTTATTGATATTGTATTTATTACAGGTGGAATATGAAGAACTTTACAAATATATGAAGCACTTTACATGCATTGTCAGATCAAGATAGTTATTTACATGAATTCTTTATTGGCAAAGATAAAATAATAGCACATATTTTGTATTATATAATATGATGTACACATGTATGTTCTTAACAATATGTTTATTAAATGGTTAAAAATGATTTTATATGCATATTTGGGATGATCACCACTAGGGTTCACACTGGTTTTGCCTATAAAAGTTGTACAATCTCTTATGCTAATTGTCACTGAGGAAGGGCCATGCGGTCCCGAAACGTTTGAACATTGAAGTGTTGTGAGCACCATGGAATAAAGTTTGGGATTCACCCGTTTGTAGCAGACAAGGTATTGGCTTTCCATTTATTTTTGACTATTTCACTGGCGAGTGGCTAGGCCAGAGCCTCTACCCAATTCCCCTATCTGGACTTTAATGAGAATTGATATTGTAACTGCATTTTGCATTTTATTTTAAAGTTATATTTGTTGCACTGGTGTGTTTAATTATTGTTTCCTAATGGGGCTACCCATAGGTCATCCCTAGATACCACTTGGTGGAGGCACTGCTTATTAACAGAGTTCCCAATATCTTTCATTTAGCAAAGGGGATGCAGGCCCTGGATCGGTAAGAAAACTTAAATTCATTAAGATTGTACATCCTATAATACACGAGGTGTCAAAATAGGTTTGCACACATATAGATTATTATTATTTTTATAATATTAGCAGATGACACATGCACACCAGATGTAGAAATTAAGAAATCCATTTTGATGTTTGCATAACTTGCTCTGTGCAAGGATATTAATATGTCTTAGATTGCTGATGATGTAAAGCTTCTGTTTTGTTCTGTTTTGTGCCACTAGAGGATGATGCAGATTATTTGATGAATAAAGTATATTGTATGGCTAATTTGTCTTTGTATTATTAATATTATATAAAAGCTGAGAAATGAGCCTCACCATCATGCTATCCCAAGGATGCTGCCTACAGGGTGCATGAATAAACCCTATTAAACCTATCTATTATGGTTTATTTACATATAGAACTATATCCTAAGCAAATAGTAGTTTTCCAAATGTTGTTGATCTGCTGCCACTTTCTATACTACCATTTTTGGTATTTGGCAAGTCACATGTAAGCCGAGTTAATGACAATGATATGGGTTTGCGGTAGAACTTTTATCCATGACAACTAATAAACAAAAAACACCTCAACTATTGCAGAGAAGGCTTTCAATGCCGAGCTCTTTGGCTTAATTTAGTCATTCTCAAACTAATTGCAATGGTGTTTCTGATTCAAAACTTTCTAGTCACAGTCCTGTCATTCAATATTTTCCTTCACAAAGTACAGAAGAGTGTCCTAAGGAAACAGTCACCACTGTGGTCTCAAATGCCCACCATTATCAGTTTTGGCTAATGCGCCTAAATTCCTCTCTTGACAAGTATATGGAACGTATCAAACGACATCAGATAAATAGCAGGTAAGATCAGAGACACACTCAAATTTCAGGTTTTGCCAGACACACAATGGAACAATAAACCTGCTGTTCTTTTGAGTCAAACAAATATTTCACTGAGCAGGTTTGGTGAAGGCATGGCAAGCTAAATACTTTAATTTTTGCATCAATTCCATTTATGAAATGATCTGTAAGCTCCCAGACAGTGACATCTGTCGAATACTGAGCTTACCAAAACATTTTGTGCATATTAACACAGTATCACAATATTATTCAACAAACCCAAAATCAAAAACAAAGAGCTAAGGAAGAAAAATATAAATGTGTCCAAAAAACATTTTCTAACTTGGTTACTATAACCAGAGACCCTGAAATATAGTAACATAGTAAATAAGGTTGAAAAAAGACACACGTCCATCAAGTTCAACCTTTTAGTTTTTTTTTTAGTTTTTTTATCTGCCTAACTGCTAGTTGATCCAGAGGAAAGCAAAAAACCCACCTGAAGCCTCTCCAATTTGCCTCAGATGGGGAAAAATTCCTTCCTGACTCGAAAAATGCCAATCGGATTAGTCCCTGAATCATCTTGTACTATGAGCTATCCCCAATAACCCTGTATTCCCTCACTTGCTAAAAAGCCATCCAACCCCTTCTTAAAGCTATCTAATGTATCAGCCTGTACAACTGATTCAGGGAGAGAATTCCACATCTTCACAGCTTTCAATGTAAAAAACCCCTTCCGAATATTTAGGCGGAACCTCTTTTCTTCTAATCAGAAGGTGACCTTGTGTCAGCTGGAAAGACCTACTGGTAAATAAAGCATTAGAGAGATTATTATACGATCCCATTATATATTTATACATAGTCATCATATCACCCCTTAAGCGCCTCTTCTCCAGCGTGAACATCCCCAATTTGGCCAGTCTTTCCTCATAGCTAAGATTTTCCATACCTTTTACCAGCTTAGTTGCCCTTCTCTGTACCCTCTCTAATACAATAATGTCCTGTTTGAGTGATGGAGACCAAAACAGTACGGCATATTCTAGATGGGGCCTTACAAGTGCTCTATACAGTGAAAGAATGACCCCCTCCTCCTATGACTCTATGCCCCTTTTAATACAGCTCAAGACCTTATTTGCCCTTGATGCTGCTGACTGCCATTGCTTGCTACAGCCAAGTTTATCATCTACAAGGACTCCAAGGTCCTTTTCCATAATGGATTTGCCTAGTGCAGTCCCATTAAGGGTATATATTGATTGTCCTCACTAGTCAGTCTGTGGCTTAATAAAATTGGCTAAATTCCTTAAACACAAGTGATTTCCATTCTTATATCTCCAATTGCAGTTCCACTACGTTGCTCAATCTGTTAGGGGCAGATTCACTAAGGGTCGAATTTCGAAGTTAAAAATACTTCGAAATTCGACCCTCGAATTGAAATCCTTCGACTTCGAATATCGAAGTCGAAGGATTTAGCGCTAATCCTGCGATCGATCGATCGAAGGATTTTTCATTCGATCGAACGATTAAATCCTTCGAATCGAACGATTCGAACGATTTTAATCCAACGATCGAAGGAAAATCCTTCGATCAAAAAAAGGTTAGCAAGCCTATGGGGACCTTCCCCATAGGCTAACATTGACTTCGGTAGGTTTTATCTGCCGAAGTAGGGGGTCGAAGTTTTTTTTAAAGGGAAAGTACTTCGACTATCGAATGGTCGAATAGTCGAACGATTTTTACTTCGAATCGTTCGATTTCGTTCGAATTCGAACGAATTTAACCAATTCGATGGTCGAAGTACCCAAAAAATACTTCGAAATTCGAATTTTTTTCATTCGAATCCTTCACTCGAAGTTAGTGAATCTGCCCCTTAGTGTTTTACTGTATGAGAAATTGCATGGGTCTAAGTCAAGACAATAAAGCCTGTAACTAACTGGCTAGAATTGCAAATCCCAACAGAATCCACTGTATTTACAACATACTGGATCACTTCAGGACTTTTTGCAAATAACTTTTATTAATTATTTTCTGCTAATGAGCCTGATCAATACAATCCTACATGTTGATACTGTAGTTTTAGAAAAGGGGCACTCTGCTGCCCCTGAACACCAATCAATGCTTATGTAATTATTTATAAAAAAAATCCTGAAATTATATAAATTCAATTCTCTGGAATACCCAAATCTGCAATAGACTGCTCTGCAAAAAGGTAAAAGAGCTTAAACATGAAACATTTAGACTACAGACAGGTAGATCCAATGGGCCGTAATAAAAATAACGTGTTATAACAGTGTGACAATATGCTTGTCTGTGTGTGGTGTTTATAAAAGTTTGTACTCTTACCAATTAGTGTTACTAATCTATGTCATTGTACTGTATTGCAGGTCAAATCTAAATGTTAAATATGAGTAGTAAAGGAGATGTATTAAAAACAGTACCTTTCATACAGGTCATTACCATCAAATTATACATAAAAAACAGAGCAGACCTGTATCAATATTTTGCCTTGTGTGCATGTAAAAAAAGACCTTGGTGATTTGAGAAGGGATTGCTGGGTTATATTTGGCACAAGTCAAGGTTTATGACTATGTTCCCAAAGGCTTAAGGCATTTCTAATCATGAATATCTTTGTTTTAAATTCTGCATCTGAACAGTGGTTCCATTAACTTATTTGCTACTGTTCAAATGCCTAGCCAAACTTCTGTAACCCTCAGATTGTCCCAGTCCATTGTGCTCAAAGCACCAGATTTTTCTACTTGTTGAGTGAGCCGCTTGTCTATGTTTCACGTTACACAAGGCCTACATCTATAAAAATTGGTTCAATTTGCTTATGTCTAGCAAGAAAATGTGGTTAAGGTGGTGCCGGTAAGGACATCTAAGGGAAAGAAACTATCATCTATGGGTATGATAGTGTAAACGCCTGCTTTCAGCAATTACATTTGTTTACTTTAATATTTTGTTCCATTTGATTATTCATAATAATCACATAATAACATGATTGCCCTGAAATAGCAGGTCAATTAATAAGGGGTATATTGCAACTGAAAAGAGTGTGATACAAATATAACTGGTATATTAATTCATACAAGAAATGCATGAGTCATTGTCCGATTTTGCCAACATTCCTGCACACAAAATTCTCAGGAGGGGTGGGGGAAGCTAGAAGGCTGCAATCTGAAGTTGTTTCTCACCAAGCAGAAACTGCGAGAGGTTGATCAACAACAGACTAATAATCCACCACGCAACATTATCCTTTGCCTGCATTATCATAAAACGCAGGTAGCTATTTTGTTAGCAGCTCACTATCATGGAGCAAATTTGAAGCGGGAGGGCGTGAAATTTCAGATATAAGCAGATATCGCACCTGCCACTCTACGAAAAAACACAAGTCTCTTGCACCGATTTAACAAAGACTGCAAAGCCAACAAATATGCTCTTTCTGACTTTTCTCTTTTGGCTTTGCCTTTACTTATAATAATCAACCCTTCAGTTGGGTCTGGAACTATTGCATAAGCTTTGCATAGCAAATGCTTCAATGCAAAACTCTCCCCTACTCACTCTGTTTTCACTGCCACAACATGTTGCTCCTATATGGAACACAGTGGGTAGATCTTCTCCAAAACCAAGCAACTCCTTCACACCCATCTTTGCCCATTAACTGTGCCAAGGAAAACATATTGTGGGATTTATGGTGATTTGGGTATACTTTTATTCAATGGATTAAGAGTTTAGTTCACTCCTCTGTATCACTTGTGACAGTTGGTCCTTACACCTCATCCACTTTCCCTATTTTTCAGGGAACCCGTCAAGACTGTCCTCTTTCCTCTCTTTTATTTAATTTAGTGGTTGAACCTTTAACCATAGCAATTAGCGCTAACCCAGATATCTCTGGTATTTAAAAGGGAATGTTGCTCACAAAGTCAGCTTGTTTGCAGATGACGTAACCCTTTTAGTAACTAAACCCACTGACCTCCCTCCTCAATCTCTACAATTTGCCTACTGTATTTGGGAAGCTTTCAGGCCAGTGTTTCTCTGGAAAAGTTCCCTATAGAGCAATATCACTCTTGTACTTTACCTCCACCAAACAAGTTGTCAACCCGACTCTGAGGAAGTGCCTATCCTACATTAAAGCATGAGACAATTAACTGAATTATTTATACAGTATAACTGGAAGCAAGGTATACAATGCTTTTCAGGTGGTATCTGACCCCAGTTAGGATATAAATAATTGCCCCAATGGCTAATGGCATGTGTTTCCAAGGTCGTCTAACCTAGGGCACTTTGGGATACATTTGGTGGACTTTAACTCAGGAAACCTGGTTCTGGTCTAGAGTTTATAACATTTTCTGTACTGCATGTCAATTTAAGGAAAAATCCACATGAGGCCCTGTTGGGAGCAATACAGGATGCCCTCACTAAGGCCCAACTATTATGTTAACTTTATTTTATTAGCGGCCCGGCAGATTTAAGCGTAGTTTTGGAAACAAAGGTTGATTAGCTTCCCAAATCTTAAAATGAAGATTGACTGGATATTTGTTAAAGCCAAATTGACCAGTTTTACATTAGACAAACATGCCCAATCTAAAAAAAATGGCAGCCCTATGTTGATTACAGTTATGGAGGTACTCTAATATAATATCACTATAGATTAACAAGCAGAGAAAGACCACCTTTTTCTTTTACTCTAATGTTCTTTTTATTTATCTTTTTTTCATTTCCTTTACATGTCTGTTTATCTGTTATATGCGAGTATACAGTATTAACATAATTTTATGTATACTGGAACAATCTGTTATATACTCACTGAATTTTATTTTCTTCTGTATCTATTTGATGTTCTGATTTGTTGAAAACTAATACAAAATATATTGAGGAAAAAAGGAAATTCTCATAAATGTTAGAAAAATCTCTTTTTTGTAATCTATGCTGCAGAGTTCAGAAGTTTGCCTAATGTCAATCCATTAGGGTCAACTTGTCTTTGAAATAGTCCCGTTTATCGATTAAAAAATGCATGAACATGTGTGGTAATAAACAGTTTAGCGTTCCCTACTGACACATACAGTACATCTTGTGATTATCCATTTAGGAACTGTCTTTTATCAGCAACACTATACACCGTGGGTAAAAAGTGCGGATGGCTGTTGTGCAAATGTTTGGCAGAAATCTCCTAGTTTCCTTACTTGTAGGCATATCTGTGGCTTTTTGCTACTATAAACAGCTGACAGAATCATGGAGGAATAGTGTATCTGAAACTGTTTATAGAAAAGAATTCCATCTGTCAGTCTGTTTACAATTCGGATGTGAGAAGCAGGCAAAACCTCTAAATTGGTGGATATGTGAAAAAAAAGATATCTGCCCCCACACACTGAAAATAAGAATGATCTGAACTGAGACCTTAACAGAGTTGTAGTTTTAAGCAACCCAAAACAGTGGCTTCAAACAAAAAAAATGTTTCTATTCTTCAACTTTTTCAGTACAAACATTTGCAATACACACCTCTCCAAACATACAAATACAGAGTAGAAATCTTTAACTGCAATACATTATTAATAGTTCATTGAATTGCCTGGGAAGTGGTACATGCTCCTGAAAATGATTACTTGCTTTGGATGCGTATAGAAGCCTTTGATGTATAAAACTGCTTATATAACAATAAACAGAAAAGGAAATTGGTGGAACATACTTGGTATATGGTGCATGTTTGTTATGTTGACATACCCAACAACATTTTCCACTATTAAATAAGCTTCCCAATCGCCCTATAAAACAGGTTGATGAAAGATAAAATTCAATAGAAAACATATAGGGCAACTTTTTGTGAGAGTAAGAAAAATCAGACTTACCTAACACATGCAACAGTATGGTATTTGGATTGAGATTTAGGGGCAAAGAAGGAAACAGATGTTACTGAAGCTCTAACATGACCCTACATTAGGAAAACCTGAACACACAATATGTTTAGCTAACTCCCGCATAACATTTTTGAAGCACAATGCAGAACCTGTGTCTGTACAGGTATACTCCAATTTAAGCAAATAATTTGCATAGTTAAAAATGATTTCCTTTTTTTCTGTAATAATAAAACAGTACCTTTTACTTGATCCCAACTAAGATTTAATTAATCCCTATTGGATGCAAATGCAATCCTGATTTTTTTAGTAGACTAAGGGATTTATTTGCTACAACTCGATTTATCTCTTATTTTTATTAAACCAAGCTTGACCAAACTCATGATTTGGATTTTATGTATAGAGATCCAAACTAAGGGAAGGAAAACCCCAAGTCCCAAGCATTCTGGATAACAGGTTCCATACCTGTACTTTTAGTTAGATAAGATACCTATTTACCGATCTATCCTCTTCCAATGTCTATACTTTGTTTTAAAGTATAATATTAAGGGGCAGATTTATCATGGGTCATATTTCGAGTTCATGGGAGTTATTTAAAATTCCCATGAACTCGAAATTCGACCAATTGCAATTTATTAAAAAAAAAATCCAATTTTTCAAACTCGGGTGAATAGGACCAAATTCGAATTTCATTTCTCCTACAAATTCGAATGTCAGGAAGGCTTCAAACAACTCCAAAATGATCCCAGGATGTCTTCCACAGCAATTCGACAAGTTTAAGTCGAATTCAAGTTCTAAATTTTAACAATTCCCTAGTCGTATTTCACAGTTTTGGCCATAAAAAAACTCGAAAACTCGAAATTCAAATTTCAAAATTCAAATTTTCAAGTAATCTCACTTAGTAAAAATTGTAGGTTTTTTTGTTTCATAAATATCCCATATATCTTTGTCTTCATCTCTAAAGTAAGTGCAAGGGCAGTTCTGCTGTAGTCATTCTAGGAGTGAGAGACAGGATCAGGAGTTATTTAATGAGCAGCCAGATGCTCTGACAAGGAGACCAGGAGGGTTAATACCCTGTGGTGACAAGGCCACCAGGTTAGGGACTCAAGTGGTTAGGCTCAGTGATAGATAAATCCTTGGAGCATGGGGCCACTGTGAGTTTCGCCTTCAATGGGGATCATGCACCAAAAGCAGGCAAAACTACCTCTGGGGCGTAATGAACACTCATCCTGAAAGTTGTGATTATACACTGCATGATTATTTGTGGGAAGCACTTCCAGATCATTTATGTGACTACAAACAGTACCATCAAAGAGAGACTGTAAAGGGATCCATAAATCTGCATGTGATTTAAAGCTACCATGTTTAACAAAAAAACATTCAAACATCCCTGTGTGTTATTGTGGATCAGAAAGCAGATTCCCAGGGAGGGGTATTGTTATGTTTTGGGTAGCTGAGGATGAGTAGAGTATAACAGTGCTTTATTAGCAGAGTCATGCAGGCATTACACAACAGTAAGCTTTCACTTTCAAACTGTACAGAAAGTCCTGTGTATGCACAGTACAAGTCCTGTGCACAGTGACACCCGCAGGCCATTTGTATAAACACCACAGGTATTACTATTAAGTCTGTCCTGAACCTGAAGGCATGCCATTTTATAGTGTACCTGCTCTCCTATATAGCGGACACACAGGACTCTTGTAGCGCCACACACACAAGACAACTTGTGCTAGATCTTGTGCACAGGCCATACTTGTATAACGCACTGTGTTTACACACAAACCCACACTCATACATGCTAGGTTACATTAGCCAATGAACAGACACAGCTAGTTTCTTTACTTCCACACTGCTTCCTGTTCCTGTTAGAACCTTTATTATGTTAGGTGATCATGATCATTGAATTACATGCAAAATATCACAAAATGGTGGCTCAAGGTAAAAAATGCAAGAGGCCAATTTTTACTGATATGAACAGTATATGCCGATTCTATAACATGTAATTTATAAGGATATGAATAGTCTTTTAGTTATGGTTTTGTTCAGTTTGTATAGTTTTCCTTTACCCTTTAACTGCTGCAGATTTGCAGAATCTATGATCTGTGGATAATAGATTATATAATTTTGAAGTGGCAGTGAAGGAGTCCATGATGAAGGGGGATTATATGAGTTCTGGTAATCTCATTATCTACCTTGAAGCTTTAGATTTCCTGTTTGCCCTGTTATCTGAAAAAATATCAAAACCATAGATCTTTTGTGATTAAAACAATAGGCAAAAAATACTTGATAATAATATATATTCTTTAGTTTTTTTATGCATGTAAAACATTAGGAAGAGTAATGGAACTAAAATTATGACTACCAATCTCATTGTTTGATTACAATGTAATTCTCCTACCGCACACCTGTAGTTCACCAATCCTGCAATTGGTGGTGCGTTCCTTCCGTTGACCCGGCCGGGTCCCTTAGCAACCGATGTGTATAAAAAACGGATCCGCACACACGCTGATTAATACAGTCGGGGAATATCCCCTTTTATTCAGCCACCAAACATCAACGTTTCGGGGGGAACACCCACCCTTAATCAGGATACAATTATTTGTGCAGTAACCAATTTAAACCCATGGGAAAAGAAGGCGTGGGAAGTTGGGTGTTGATGTTTGGTGGCTGAATAAAATGGGATATTCCCCGACTGCATTAATCAGCGTGTGTGCGGATCCGTTTTTTATACACATCGGTTGCTAAGGGACCCGGCCGGGTCAACGGAAGGAACGCACCACCAATTGCAGGATTGCTAGGGCTAATGTCTTTTTTACGCAACGCATTTCTTATTTAAGGGACAATGACAAATGGGGGAAAGGCCTCATTTCTCTCTGAGAATCACAATGATAAAATCATCACCATGCTATATGCCCTGCACAACATTCTTCCTAAACGTGAAATCATCGAGACAACAAAATAGATGAATACTTTTTAATAGACAACTGTATTGTGTTTATATAGCATTACAAATGTACGCAGTGTTTTACAAGGACACAAAAGGGTATATTTATTATAAATTAAATAAATATTCCAGTGCTAGTTGTTTTAGTATACACAGTTTGAATAAACTCTCTGATCAGAAGAGATTGCAATCTATTAGCTACTCTATTCCTGCTATTGATCAGAGGCACTGAAGTCCAATTAAGTTTCTGATTGTAGCTTCATCAATCTATCAAGGTGGGCTTGACTTTTTAAATATTTCATACTGTGATACCATTGAAACATCAGCAGTTGTAATGTTAAGCAAGGGTTTCTATACGAACACACAAATACTGTAAAACAGGACTTTATTTTATGTCATAGATGAATAACAGTCTCTCACACCTAAGACTGCAGTCTTCCTGACTACTCAGGGCTTTCACCACACACAGAAACACCAAAAGGTTACTCATCCTGTCAATCACAATTTGCTATCAGCGATCAACTTCTCTTTCTCTCTCTCTTTCTCATTTAGCCAAACCACATGGCCTCATTCCAAATCATCTTCACCGACCACACTTTTCCAAACTGCTTGTTACACACCTGCCATTAAATTATTTGCTAGGAGTCTACTTTAACCCACTTTTTGCCAGACAATACATTTTAGGCTCTCTCGCACACCAGAAAGTCTTGTATTTCTGTACTCTTAATGGCAAAAATAATAGATTCCTCCTTAAAATGTTTAAACTGTTACAAACTCAAGAAATTTACAGCGCTCAGCATCAGTTCTCTCATTCATTATGTATTGTCACAATATTTGTTTGGGTTACTGTGCTGTCGTGTAGTGCTTTGGAAAAAGAAGACACCTTATAAATAAACTATAGCAATCATAATGGTTACACTCCTTCAGAATATGTGAATAGTGCTTGTTTTCTCAAAAAACACAAGATGTTATGATAGCAATGAATTCCAGAGGAATGTAATCTTAAAACAGCTAAGTTTTGACTGCGCTGTGAATTAGTGCACTCAATTAATAAGAGCTAAAAACATAAATAACTATAACTCAAAAGAAAATCCTCAGGTTAGAGGCCAAGAAGAAATATCTCTCCTGACAACCCAAGACATAAATATCCCAAAGATCTGCACAATGAGAATGTTGCATTTTGGTCAACTTGGTAAGCTATTAATATTAAAAAGTTGCTTAACTCCTCTATATTAGTGTCTTTTTGTTTATCTAAGAAGAGACCTTTTTTGGTTTGCAAACCATATTTTAAAATGTAGATCACATTTCAATAGCTTTCAGTGTATTTTATTGTCAAGTTTTTTAAATCTGCACTATTTACAAGTTGTTATGTCAGAAACAGATATATTGTATAAATGATCAGTGGATAACAGGTCAACACAAACGCAGAGGATTAGAATTTAATGACTGAACAACATTTACTTAATAAACTATAGAAAACAGATCATAAAAGACCATGGAAAAACAATATATAATGGGTAAGACAAAGAACAACTTTTGGGCAGCCAATGAAGAAAAGCTCACAGAGACCTCTGACATAGAGAGTGTGATATACATATATACTGTATGTGTATATATATATGTATATATATATATATATATATATATATATATATATATATATATATATATATATATATATATATATATACAATCCCTGTCTTGTTTAAAGGGGAGGGCATTTTTTTAGTAGCTTAATTCACAAACAAGCTAATGCTAAACATATGTGGAAGAAATCCCATACAAAAGCAGACTTTATTCACTATAAATTTCTACTGCCTGCCTCAATCCTGCCTTGTTGAAGGCAAAGCAAGAGTACACTTATAAACAATCACATATCCAACCTACGACGCCTGTTTTTTCTATTCAATACTCTTCTCCATCTGTCATCAACAGTATCGGTCAACCTAACGCACTCTCCTCAGGACTTTGCTGATTTCTTTGCTGACAAAGTAAAGTCCACCCACAATCAGATCCTTACCTCTACTAATGTAAACCAGCTCCTCCTTCCTTCCTACCACTTGCCTCTGAACTCCTAGAACATATTGTTACATAGTGTTCTCCCGTATTACTAACTTTATACACACCCATGATCTGTTGGACCCTCTGCAATCTGGTTACAAACGATCTTCAGCTTGCCAAAGCCAAAGGTCACTTCTCCATTCTTATCCTCCTTGACCTATCATCTGCATCTGATGCAGATTCTGTATTCGCTTGGCATCCGTAACCAGGTTGCATCTTGGCTTTCTTCTTACCTCTCTAACTGATCATTCACTGTCTCCTATGTTAACAACACCTCATCTCCAGTTCCACTTAAAGTGGGGGTGCCAAAAGGCTCTGTACTTGGCCCGCTGTTGTTCTCCCTGTACACTCTGTCTTTGGGAGATCTTATCCAATCATTTGGCTTTAATTATCATCTGTATGCTGATGATACCCAAATAAATGTATCCACCCTTTCATTAACACTTGAAACAGAGGCTCAAATCTCTAACAGCCTCCTGGCTATCTCAAATTGGATGAACCAGTGAAACCTCAAACTCAACCTAACAAAAACTGAAGTAATCATCTTTCCAACTAAACCTGGTCCTACTCCCCTTTTTACTATCTCTATTGATGGCATGCTCATTAACCCTGTCAACTCAGCATGCTGTCACTGGGGTAATTTTTGACCCCTCTCCTTATCTGATCGCATTAACACCGCTGTCAAAACCTGTCACTTTTTCTTATGCAATATTGCAAAAATCTGTGCCTTCCTTTCACCTGCTACGGCCAAGATGCTAATGCATGCTCTCATCCTATCCCAACTAGATTACTGTAATCTTCTACTAACTGGCCTCCCTAATGTCCATCTCTCCGCCCTACAGTCTGTATTAAACACTGCTGCCGCAATTATCCTCCTCTCATTCAAAAGGGTACAGGCCCCTCCCCTGCCGAAGTCCTAATCATGGCTTCCTATAAAACAAAGAATAACTTATAAACTCCTCGTCATAACCTTCAAAGTCCTTCATTCCTCTGCACCTAATTACATCTCAAGTCTTGTTTCTCTATATGTTCCTGGCCGAAATCTCCGCTCCTCTCAGAGCAACTGCTTGGTTGTACCCCCCACTACTACTGCTGTTTCACGTATCAAACTCTTCTCTCTTGCGACTCCTTATATTTGGAATGTCATTCCTGAATCTCTCAGGAGAGAATCCTCCTTCAGTGTTTTTAAAACGAAACTTAAAGACTACCTCTGGGAGCACCTGGATAACACCTGAAATTGGAACTGGCACTTATATAACAGTGTAACAAACTATAACCTACAGCACCTTAATACCCCTCCGAATTGTGTCTGTATGTTACCCTCCCATTTAGACTGTAAGCCCTACTTACTTTATTATTTTGCTGTACAGTGCTTTGCACCCACGGAGAGCTATACAAATAAAAATATACATACAAATATACATATATGTAATATGATTCATTAGCACAAATAAGCTTGCAAAGTATTATTGGCACCAATTCTTACGTAGTTTACATTCTTTTTGTATAATATTAGACCTCAATGACTCCCTCACAAAGTTTGCAAACAAACGAACATGCATAATAACATTTTGCAACCGCAAAGCGTTTTTGCGACAAATTAATTAAAGGAATTTTGTCATGATTTTTATGGTGTCATTTTTATTTCTAAATTACACTGTTTACACTGCAAAAAAAATTCACTCCGGAACTAATGAGTGTATTTTTTTAATGAATCAGATGAAAGTGAGTGTAGGAATGGCCAGACCAGGGATGACTTTGACATAGTGGCCAGCTTAAATATATTGCAGTACATAGACAAACAATCCCTGTTTTGTTTAAAGGGGAGGGCATTTTTTAGTTTTTTAATGCACAAAATATCTGTGGATCAGCCAAGAAGAAGCAAAAAGAACAATTCCTTAGATAATATGTATAAAATTATCAGTAAATAATAGAAATATCTCAATATGTAAATATCTATGTACATTTAAAACAGCAAAAAAGTACCACACATAGGAGATTATTTACTAAACTACAAATGCAAAAATCACCAAAAATCTTTTTTGCCATATAAATAAAATCTGACTTTTAAAAAAATCACGAATTATTTGGAATTTATTAAACCTGAGGATGGAAAATCCGGCATCTCAGACCTGTCGAGGTTGAAAATAAGTCAATGGGAGAAGTCCCAAGGATTTCTTGATGTGTGCTGGGTTTCATGCAATAACCCAACGTTTTGGGACGAAAAACATAAGAATGAGTTTTCTGGTAAAAAATCTGAAAAAATCTTGAAAATCTAATATTTTCCCACAAAGCAAATTTTAGGGAAAATTTCATAATAAATAAGCGTAAAAAAACAGAGCAGATTTGATCAGAGTTTGCAGCAGAACTGTTGAGATAAAATAGGACTTTGATAAATAACCCCCTAAGACTCAGTTAAGCAAAAACTAATTTAAAGAATTCTGATTAATTATCATCATTTTGCACAAAATTATTATATGGTCAAAACATTATTATTGCAGCTGAAAATAAACCCTTCAAACATTTTCTATTCACAAAAATAAATCTGTGAACACAAATTTACCTTTTTTTCACAAAATGCATGCAATTTTTTGTGACCTAAAAATGTATTCCATGAATACAAAAATGAATTCTAGATAACAACATCAATTAACAACATTAGTTTTGGCAGATTACAATTGATGTGTTTGCAGAGCACAAATTTTATGTTCACTGCTAAATTATTTTTTTCACCTCAAAATTATTTTAATGTTAGCAGAATTAATTTTAGGTGTATAGAATGCATTTTGTGACTATAGTGACATTGAGGAAAAAAAAATTTTTTAGGATTTTGATATCTTGAAATGTATTTTCTGTCTACAAAATTAACTATTTCAACATAATTACAAAACTTTTTTGGTTTACAAAAAGCATTTTGTGATTCAAAATTTAAAAATGTCAAAATAAAATGTGCCCCAATTCCAGCAATAACTTCCATCTCCCCCACAGTGAATCAGGAAAGTAAACGTATTATCCAAAACAAGTTTAGTTTCTCTTGAATGTGCTGCTAGGCCTGGCAATACAGTTTTAAAGATGCACATTCTCTGAAACTGAGTGAATAATTGTATTTGCCACTTTAGAGTCATTTCATGCATTCCAAACCAGCATGGCACCCTGTAAACTACTGAGAAACAATAATCTTTAGCCATAGAAAAATATACTGATCAGGATAGAAGCCCAGTAATCTACAGTACATTACATCATCAAAGACATTAACTGCCAAGAACAAAGGAAAAATATTAAACAAAATAAAAACACATGCTTACAAAGTCATAGGAACTATTTACATTATACAAGGTTTCAAAGAAAATAACTCTATCTGAAATCATATTATTCAAATGTGTTTTAAAAGAACAGTTATGTAAAAGCTTTGTTGCAAGAATGACTCAGCCTTCTTTGATTCTCTATTTTGTTTTCTGGCATTTTGCATTTTAAAAGCCTTTTGGTTTCTTTACTCAAGATTTTAGTTTGTGTTAACATCTCTGTGAATGTTATGTGCCAGAAACCAGCTGCTTTCCAAAACCTCTGGGAGGGGACTGGTTACATCTACTTCTGTGTTAAATCTGCAAGAGCAACCACTGTGAGCCTAAGCAGTGCTTGTTTGAGAAAAGAGGCCACAAAACAAGTCTAAAACGAAGAATATGCCCTGTTTATTGGTAAAGTTTCCATCCATTTACTTTTCCATTTAAATAGAGTAGAGGGCATAGATTATCATCTGGATTCCATATAGTTGATTCAGCAGCAAATTTATATGACCATTATTGCATAAATTGGTGCTAATTAATGATCATTATGAAACAATCAGATCAATCCATAATAATATTGCAGTTAATTAATGCAAATATAGTTCAGGATGAATTGTTCTGAATCAGTCTCATTTTAAAGGAGAAGGAAAGGCTAAAATTAAGTAAGCTTTATCAGAAAGGTCTATATAAATACACCAGTAAACCCTCAAAGTAATGCTGCTCTGAGTCCTCTGTCAAAAGAAATACAGCATTTCTTTCCTTTTATCATGTACACATGGGCTTCTTTATCACTTCCTGACTTCCTGTTTTCAGCATAAACCTCCAGGGCAGGGCTTGAGCATGCTCAGTTTGCTTCACTCCCCCTCCCTCCTCCCATCCCTGCTGTAATCTGAGCTCAGAGCTCTAAGTGAGCAGGGAGAGACTCAGGCAGGAAGTGATGTCACACCAAGCTTATATGGCAGCTTCTATCCTAAACAAACAGAGACAGTATCTAGAGCGGTTTACTCAGGTATGGTAAAGCATTCTGCAGAATAAATATAGCATTCTAGCTTGCACGATTGTGGCTAATCTGTTGGCAATATACTGTCTTGGAGCTTTCCTTCTCCTTTAACTGATCATCTAGAGTTTGTGCATTCAAAGTTATATCTTGCACATACATTGTAACATAGTTACATTGTTAATTTGGGTTGAAAAAAGACAAAAGTCCATTAAGTTTAGCAGCAGTATAGCAGTTCAGCAGAGCAGTTCAATGGAAAAGTTGTATAAATGTAATAGATAACATACAGACACTAACACATGCAGAGGGTAAAAAGAGCCCTTCTCTGTACAACTTATGACCCCTGCTATCTACTTTTCGTTTATAATTAGTAAGGTGATGATTGTACCACATTCTTTAACTAATTAATTTCATTAATTGCATAAAAAAAGGAAATAATATTATGGTTCTACCTTCATTTATATAGTACAGAGGTTATACATGATTCCTCAGTCCCTGCCCGGGGAGCTTACATTCTAAGGTAGAGATTTTTATTATGAAATGCCAAGATGGATTCAGATACTGTATATTCTTAGAAATCTCTGAAATAGAAAATATCAACTTTCATTGAAATGGTTCAAATACATGAACTATATAACTCTATGCTGTAATCATTAACAAATATGTCCCTGATCCTTGTGAAAGCACATGACCATGCCCTTATGCACCATGATTTTATAGCCAAGGTGGTGGATGCTGAATACTGGCTGAACAGTGACAAGGCATTCGAGACTGGCTAATTAGTTGTTAGGGTTAAAGCATAGCAACAATTTTAATGAATGGGTACCTTTAACAAATAAGTTACTATTTTGGAAATAAATTAAACTGTACACTGATGTTAAAGAACTTTCCTCCTCCACTAATGCCATTCCCTGTATTCAGAGTTGGCTTCTGTATCATTCACAGGTTGTGCTCCCACAATGCTGCTTTTTAGAGTAGTTCTCATGATACAATGTGTTGCTTTACCTGCTGCACAGGAACCTGGATGATGTTACTGGAGATGACTTCACACAGAATGTCTTGTATATAAATAGGATCTATTATCTGCATTATCCCAAAAGCTCCAAAATACGGGAACACAGTTTTCTCTAAGTAAAAGATTCTTACTTTTTATTGATCTGTATCAAAAATCACAAAATTGTTTCTAAAATCCTAATGTCTCAATTGTACCCTAAACTTTAGTTTGTAAACTCTAATTTGTAGGGCCCTCTAATCCTATTGTACTCTATAAACCTTCTTTGTAATCCATTTATTCCCTGCTTGTTATAACTAAGGTACAGCACTGCATATCTAGTCGGCGCTACATAAATAAATGATGATGATGATGATTACTCTTTTTCCTGTAATAATAAAACAGTAGTTTGTACTTTAAGTTGCTTCTTTCCATGTCGGTGGCAAAACAATCTTACTTAATTACTGAATTTGTGTTGTAGTAGTTGCCTTAAAGTATGGTAATCCAAATTACAGAAAGCTTATGGCTCCAATAATTGTAAAAAACAAAAAAACAAATTGACTATGTTCAAAGTGTGTGATTTATTTTAATGTTTAGTTAAAATAGATTTTATATTGCTTCTCTGCTGTACTATCATGTACCACTTTGATTTAATATACAGGAGGCTTCTGACACTGACAATATTCAAGGCAGGAGTGTTACAGTGACATAAGAGATCTAGGAGATGGGTCAGATGTTTTAATTCATATTGATTTATTGCACAGCAAGGCTGGAGCAGTTAAGCATTTTTTTTTGCATTAATTTTTTTTAAACTTTTTTCAATATCAAGTCAAGTTGGCGTGTGCTTACAATGATAATCAGGTTCAATATTAGAAGTCACCAAAGCGTGCCATAACCAAATAAACCCATGATGCTCAGTGCTTTATATGGGTTAAAGAACTCCAAGGGGGTGATTTACTAAACTCTGAATAAAAAATTGGTGATTTTTTTTTTTTTTATAAAATCTGACTTTTAAAAAATCATTAATTTTTCTGAATTTATTAAACCCTGAACATGCAAAAGTCTGCATATGAAAATCTGGCCTCTCAGACCTGTCGCGGTTGCATATAAGTCAATGGGAGAAGTCCCAATGATTTTTTGATCAAATGTAATAGAAAATGTAATAGTAAATAAGTGAAAAAAAACCAGAGCAGATTTGATTGGAGTTTGTAGCAGAAAATATTGAGATAAATTCGGCCTTTGATAAATAACTCCCCTAGTTTGAAGTAGGAGGTGCACAATTTCTTCTTTCTATAATAGAATATCATGTAACGTAATGAACATCACTACATGCGATTTATAACTAAGCATATTCAATACAGATATTCTTTACACTTTTGTGTATTAAAAATATATAATTTACAAGATAAATATACCTCTTATGTCAGGTTATTAGAGGCCGCTGGGGTGTTCTATGAGCACAACCACATAAAATAAAAAGGCTTGAGGAATGGTCTTACTTTGGTGCCTATTTCTTTTCATACTCAAATATTTACTTGGAATAAAACACCTTTCTGGAATTATGTTATCACCATAGCTATCTTTTTCTGAACGTTTATAAACTATAATTTCCTTGCTTATACTGAAAGGATTGGAGCTTCATTGGTTTTATTGCCAAATTGTTTCTCACTCATCTTTAAGACAGTACCAATAGGATGTAGAGGATAATCCTGCAAAACAGGGAATTGTGCCATTCAGTGGCATGTGAGAGTTTCCATTAGTCTCCTCTTTCCCTGGAAGTGGTGGGCAGTGTAATTGAAAACATTTAATTCAACCTGCCAGGAATTAGCAATAGAGTGCAAGACCAGCCTTGGCCCTGTTGCAAATTCACTTTCTGCACTTAAAACTATAAACTTTAAACTATGCAAAAACACATTTAACACAAATTTGCCTGTACTGAATACATAAATTCCAACATAAGGGCATGTCACCCAGTGAAAGAGAAATCAATTTAGCATGTCCTTACCGAGTGTTAAAAAAAACTGTTCAGACTAATGTGTCAAGATAGGTACACACAAAACCTGACAGACAACTGTGTGATAGCTTAAAAGAAGGAATATATGAACCAGGCATTTTATGTTATCTTTGGCTTGTTAAATGAACTAGATATTAAATCAGACGAAAGATAAACTGAGAAACAAATCTCTTTTAAAAAACAACATTCTTTTTCCATGCAGCTATACTGTAGCCATTAGCATATTTGTCCTATTTTTAAATGTAAAAAACACACTTTACAGAAAACGCAATGGTTTGCTTTTCATGTCTTATTTAAAAGCCCTGACAAAATATTCCAGTGCTGTTTTAAAGCTTATCTCATTGAGATGTTACTCAATATCAAATCGCAGTAAAAAAACAGATTTCCCTCTGCTTAACACAGGTAGTATTACGTTGGGGAGAACTAATGATTTCAGCAAAGATTTTCCACCTCCATGTCAGTGATTGATATCATAGCCATCTGCTGTAGATCTATTCTTGAAGTTCATATTTTAACGAGTTGTGTCACCTGCAGGTTTGAAAAAAAAAAACCAAATAAGTGGGAAGAAAAGCCAAAACGTTAAATAAAGTTTATTTAAGCAATAAATGAAATGGCACTTCTTTTGGAAACTCACTCATCTGCATGGTTTAAGCCACTTTATTGTGTATGTACTACCTTTATTCTGCAAAAACTATCTATATAAATTTCCTTTACATATTGTGTGTGTATATATATAATACAGGCATAGAATCTCTTATCTGGAAAACCATTATCTATAAATACAAAAGGCAGTTTTTCATAGTATTCTATTTAAAAAATCAATTCTTAATTTTTGACTGATTTGATATTTCCCTGTAATAAGACCATATTATTGATGATCACTAATCTAGAGTAAATGAGTAAATCCATGTTGCTGATACAAAACATCCATTTAGTTTTCTTAAAACATTCTCAAAACATTCTGGACACTTCACAGTAACTTTCAGAACAGATATCAATGAAACATGAAGCTTTTACCTCCATTAACTGTGGTAAATGATTCATTTACATCAATTATCATTAAATAACAAGCACGTTATACTTTCATCTCCCTCTTAGATTTCTCTACTGCCATAGTACCTCTTAATTAATTCACAGAATATCCAGCACAGTTTGAATAAACTAGAATTTTGGCATCAGCTATGAGGAAGCCAGACATATTGTAATAGCAATGATTTGACTTCCATAGTATTGTGAGTTGTTTACCAGGTGGCATAGGCGCTCTACCCTCCTAATTTGAGGTGCTGCATAGGTTTAAAAAGAGAAGCTCTTGCTGTGTTGCTTTACAGGAAAAGAGGGTTCAATAAACTCATATTGTATTGTATTGTATTTCATAGATCAATAATTGAATAGTTGAATCAAAGGCATTTGCATTGTGAACCTCACAAGGGATCTGTAAGGGACCTTCTGATGATTGCTTGAGCCTTTCAGTTGAAGCATTCCTAATGAATATTGCAGAGGTTTTCCAGCCCAAAACCCAGGATTTTTTGTTTATTTGCCATGAACAGGCTTTTGTAACAATTCAAACAATCATAAATAGTACCATTTAGGTAAAGGGAGCCTAAAAAGTTGATCTATAACATCTAATTTTTAAAACTTGGATGAATTGAATTGACCCGAAAACTCAAATCCAAATTCTGATCTCAAATTTTGATCCTTGGACATCTCCCATTGACTTAATTGTTTTTTTATCATTTCTAGCAGCTGGTCAACTCCACAGTGTGGGTCTGGCAATTTTTTCCTGTATTTCATGTACAAATTGTAGCCAAATATTGCTTATAGCTGCCTTTCAGCCTTTAGAACTAGGAACTACTTACAGGTATAGGATAATTAGCTGGGGCTTAAAAGCTCATTGCTTGCTCAATAGAGCTCCTGAGGGTAGTTAAGTGCAATATGGTCTTACAACTCAGTCCCATTGCTGCTGGGGGACATGTGTTTAAATGCACTACACACTTAGAATGCTAATAGGCAGTGTATGATGTTAAAAGAGGGGCTTTGACATGGCATGTGAGATTACATATTTTGGCCAAATTTTTTGTTAAACAATATATTGAAAGGGACACTGTGTACTGGCAATCTTTCTCCTTCTTAAAGTTGTAATGATGTCGTTTTTCACTTGAGAAACAATTAATCAATGTCTTTTTTTTTTCTATTTGTCAGTTTATCTAGCATCTCCTTACTAGAAACCTCCCAAGGTCCAATGAGCAAATGATCATTTATCTTTTAATCACTCCACTTATTCAAGAATTCTAAAGAGTTGTCAAGGATTCTCATGTGCTTTACCACTAAACTCTATAGGAATCTTGTGAACTGTGAGAACACAAGTGTGCAATTCAAAAAAGATTTTGTCATCTTGTACTTGATATGATGTTTAGAAATGAAATCAATTTGATGGAATAGGATTGCAGTGAGAAGAAAAAGTATAAATTACTCCAGTAGCACCATGCTGCCATCGTTCTTTCTGGATCTTCTCTATGTTCTGATCCTGGTGTATAGAGTGAAAAACCAAATGTAAAAGCAAAAAGCTGGGTTTTTACTCTAATACTCACATGCTTCAGGTCCGGCTGCAGATAGGAATAAAGAAGTGGCAGAAGATTGCAAAACAATGCTTCTACAGAATTACCCTGGGCCAATGCATGTAATATATAGGGATCCAAAGAGTTCATAACTACTATCTAACTAGATAGGATGACATTTAAAGTATAACGAAGTAATGCAACCCTACATTCCATCAAAAAGGGAAAGAGATATCCCTTAGCAATCTATAGTATGTTTCTTTTTGAGTTTTCTGCCAGGATTTGGGCAGAGTAGATATCTGTGTGAACACTGCAAATGATAGCCATGACAGTTGCCAACTATACCTCAGAGCCATTCCGTTTTACCTATAATCTATAAAAGGCTTATGCTGCTTATATTTTGATATTCATTTTCCGAATATATCTTCTATTTGAATTTTCGTATCAAGTTTTCAAATTTCTTGCAGAGATTTTTTTTTTAACCTAATTTAGTATCTGGGAAACAGATAATGAAAACTCTCCAGTCCAATTCTAAATCCTTTAGACAGGGTTTTTGGAAGGGTCTGATAATGAGAGCATGTGCTCACCATGGGGTGTGATATATTATGTGTGTAACTTGAAAATAAGAATTAATTAACTCAGTAGACAATTTATAACAGTTACTCTGTCAGTCTGACAGTTTGTTTTATTGTTACTTAAACAATAGAGAAAAAAAGAAGAAAAGGGTCTCTGTTTTATAGGTCTGACATCTTTCCAGAAGAATTGCTGTTTTATTATATCAACCTGTGTAACAAGTTACATTCTATTGATTGGTGCCCAGGAGATTTCAAGACATAAAAGCAATCTTGACAGCTTTATTAAGTTGATTTTTTTTCTGTGTGTAATTCATGGTTAATTAAAGCATAGCAAAGAGTCTTTTCATTTTTTTTCTACAGTTCAGAGGGGAAACCTGAGCAGGCAGGCATGAAATGCAGCATAACCTCTCAATTATTCACACATTTAGATAACAATAATCAGAGAACATTATCATAGTTAAAGCCTAACATGCTAAAAAGAATTACAACTGGATATTGGTATGATCTAATTGGTAGCGTACGACAACTCAGTGCAAGATAGCAAAGCACTTTTCAAGAAAACATTAATCTGGATTCCACAGGAGAGTCATCAATCATAATTAAACCAGTCAACAGTCATTTCCAAGGTTTCTAGTCCTCCCAGAGACTCATATCTTTAATGAGCACTTAGAGAGAATGGACACAAGAGCATGTGTGCAGAGTTATTCAGAGAAGCCTTATCTGGCAAACTAAACTATGGGTTCACATGGTTTATTTAATGTATGACAGGCTGTGCCTGTGCATTTGATCTTCTCTTAAAATACAGCTGATCTAACAGAGTAAATAATACGGAATAATGTGAAATAAAATGAACAGTTTTATGGTTATAATGTAATGTCTGACTATAGGTTATTTACATTTATTCTATCACACTCCTTAAACACTAAATATTAAATGGAGGGAGATATGGTCAAGTAGACCACTACTACTGTTTGTGAACATAAAGTTTCACTGAGACTAAGGAGAAGTAAAGGAATATGGAAGCGCTATAGGGATCTTTTTTAATCCCCCATACCACAATTGCTATAGCCTTAGGAGGTCCAAAACTGCCCCCTCTTAGAGCACAGTGAGAACAGCATTACTTCCTGTCAGGTGATCTCCGATGGAACACACAGACCATCACAAAATGGCAGCTCAAGGTAACAAAATGGCAGCTCAAGGTAAAAGAGCAATATTTACTGATATGTAAATGCAATTTTGGTAAGATTCTTTAAAAGGGCACTCATTCTGATGCACATGATCTGCTGGGTACGTTTTCAGTCTATTTAAGAGATTAATTTTCTATTGTGCCAACAAAAGCAAAGGTCGCTACATATATATCACTGAAAAGAGAATTATTGATACTATTTTGTATTTGAAGTACCAGTGACATCCTCAAAAAGAAGGACAGTAGACCTTGAATTTTGCAATATATGACATAAAACAGCCCACGTGTAAATCACTGTTTCATATAATAAAGCCTTTTCATGTAAAATATATTTTTCAAAAATTATCTGCCATAGGATAATGTTATATTCACAGGAAATGAACTTTCTGTGTTTTTGGATTTGAAATACATAGGAATCACAGCACACAAGGGCAGGGCCCTCTTTTCCTCTTGTATTGCTTATTGGTTTACCTCTTGTATTGGTTGTTTTGAAATGATCAATGGATACACCCATTTCATGTACAGCACTGTGGAACATGTTGGCACTTTATAAATAAATGTTAATAATCATTTCTACTAGTAAAGTAGTCTACTAGTAAAGTTAGCTGGCTTTAGCTGGGGGAATGGAGGAGTTGTTTTTGCAGAGTGCTTTTAAGGGGACTGCTTATTTGTTTTTATTGTACTTACACAAACAAACTCAGTTCAGAATATGTCTGTTCAGTGCAAGAAATATCAGAAACATATACATATTTCTTAATTAAACAACAAAATGTATTTTCAGAGCAACATCTATTTAATGAGCTATTGTTGGAAGGTGATATACTGCCCCTCATCTGGGAGCAGGTGGGGGGGTGGTTGACCCAGGACTGCCTATGTCAAAACAAATTTATTTTTAATAAAAATCCTTTGTATTGACTTTCGGTAACCCTTTGTCTCTGAAGGGCACCTTTGCAGGCTTTGCAGGGTATAGGGGTAATTTACATTAAGAATAAAGTAACAGTCGTGCAACTTCTTCCATAGATGTTGCCTCCAGAGGGTGTTAGTAGATTCATGGTTCTCACAGTGGCCTTGGGGTGTCAAACTAAGTTTCCTGTTCTTTAAACAAGAACAGATTACATGGGTTTCCCCAGGGAGCTCCAATCATTAGCACATTGGCCCATGTGATGTGGGCCCTGCCAAGAAGTGAAACAGGGCCCAAATGGAAAAAAAGCACACTACCACATCCCTAATATAAAGCCCTCCCCCACATTATATACAAACGTTACCCACTATTGAACAAGCCATGCCTCTTTTGCAGCCCATGAATTGCTCTTTTCCATCTCCCCCCATTGCCATAGGGATCCCTGACTGTAGTATCTCTGTACTCACCAGATGGAAATCCTGCACAACAGACTGAACACATATAAAAGCACTTTAAATTGCACATGTGCATCCTGTGCTCTATAAAAAGAAGATTCAAAAATTCAGAAAAGGAATGAATTACCATTTTACATTTTTAAACAGCAAGTTTCCCCAACTGTATACAATAAAATATGGAAAATACACAATATAGAAGGATCTACAAATTCATAACACATTGCTTCTTACTTCCGTAGCAGGTGCTACAACAAAAGGCACTCTAAATGATAGCTGTATTGTTATCCACTAAAACTAACCTCCAATGACAAAGAATGATACTGATATACACCAAATATTCCCCACACTTTCATTTATTTATTTAACAGAGCTGAGCCATGTGACCATTTACCACAATGTTTTAGTTAAAGGGCTTTTAATGGACTATAACATTACAAGGAAAGCAATAGTGTTTATTTTAACAGAGTGGGTCCCAATAAGATCAAAATGTGACTTACAATTACCTAAGACCCCCCCCCCTTCTGCATTCTCGGCTAGTACAGCACTTTAGGTCAATGTTTACAAGTCTTGGCTTCTGAAAAGGGGAAATGCTAAAGAATCTCTTTATTATTGTTGGTAAATGAGAGACAATGAACTTAATGATTATCAGACTCTGTTAGCTATGTTGCCCTCTTTGATTCTTACTATTTTCCTTTTCTGCAATAATTTATAAATGATTTGTAATATAATTCTAATCACCATTATGTTCATGCAGATGTCTAAGGCTTAGAATATATGCGTATAACCTTCTACAAGCGTTTGGTTCAGTTTTAATAATGACTAAACGGAAACCAAGTAAAATTTGAAAGAAAAGTTGAAAATAAGAGCATAAAGATGGCAATCCAGTTTGGTTAGTGTTTAGAGATTTGGTGCATCTGGCTCATAAAATGGCTTTGCAGGTGATTATTTTTTAAATGTGGTCCATATTATCCATGAGGTTTATCACTCTTCAGGTCACTACTCAAGTAAAAATTTAAAGAGATCTTTTGAATTTTACGGGTAACACTATGGTCTGAGGATTTCTGTTTCATTCATTTAATTTATTTATATGTCTGATCAACTTTTTAGATGATATTCAGTCTCTTTTTTAATTAGTAGTAATTATTTATTGTTGTATATTACTGAGAAATGTTAAAGGGGTGATCCCTTCCTTTGGCATTTATTGTTATTATTATCATGTATTTATACAGCGCCAACATATTGCGTAGCGATGTAAAGTAAATGTGATTATACAACTAAATCACATGAATTCTATACATAGAACATATAGAGTTACATACATCACAATCAATACCGGTACAAAAGGTGATGAAGGCCCTATGCAAAAGAACATACACTTTAAAGGGAAGGGAGTAATACACAAGGTGTGGGAGTGGGCAAGATCGAATTGAGTGGGTGAGAGATGTGGTATTGTATGTGTTGTTGCATTTGGTAGTTAAGCAGAGTGAGGGTAGATTTCTCAAAAGAAATGCGTTTGAAGAGATTTCTTGAAAGCAGAAAGGTTGGGAGAAAGTCGGACAGACCGTGGGAGAGAGCTCCAGAGGAGGGGTGCAGCCCTTGCAAAGTGAGCATGTGAGGAGGTAATGAGAGAAGAGTTGAGTAGCAATTCAGTAGAGGAGCATAGTAAGCGGTTGGGTAAGTATATAGAGATCCAGAGATGTAGGGTGGGGCAGTTTTATGAAGTGCTTTGAATGTCAGGGTCATTAATTTGAATTTAATTAAGAGGTAGCGGTAGCCAGTGCTGGGATTGACAGAATGGCGTGGCAGAGGAGGAGCGGTTGCCGAGGTGTATGAGCCTCGCAGCAGTGTTCATTATGGACTGGAGAGGTGACAGTCTCTGGAGGGGAAGGCAAATTAAAAGAGAGTTACAGTAGTCTAGACATGATATGACTAGAGAGTAAATAAGAATTTTGGCAGCATCTTGGGTAATAAATTATTGTTTTTTGGATATGTTCGAGATTTATTATATATTTCTATATCTCAGGCCCGTCAAGGTCATGTATAAATCAATGGGAGATGTCCCTATCCCAATTTGAAGATATTGTGGTTTGTGCTGGTAAATTCAGGGGTTTTGAGGAAAATCCTGAAAAAATCAAGGGATTAGGAGAAAAAGTCAGAAAGATGATTCGGATTTCACTCGATTTTATTGTTTTTTTTCCTGATCCGATTTATTGAAGTTATTTTAATAATAAATAAGGCAAAATTGGGGATGGGAGTTTGGTCAAGCTTTTTTCATTTAAATTATAGATAAATTCGAATTTTAGTAAATAACCCCCTAAATATATTTCTGCACCTAAATGGCTTAGACTATTTTCATGGCAAAAATTAATAAGACAAAGTAAAAATAAAGAAACAGCCCCTATAATTGTGGGACTATTGGCAACTATATAAACCACAGTTGCTGTCCAAGAAAATTTCCCTGGAAATTATTATCAGATGTTAGAAAATATATTTACAGTCCCTTTTTAATGACATGTTGACACAATGATTTAAGTAATAATATCCATGTCATCCCTAGGATCTGGTTTCATTGATACTTATATTATTTTAAAACACAGTAGTTTCAGTGGTACAGCTGCAGTTTCCAGGCCTAACTCCCTTAAGACTATGGAGGAAGTTATGTTGCTGTCTCATTGTATAAAGCAAATCAGACAGCAACCTGCCTCCCTCCGTGTCTAAAGTGAAATGGACCTGGCCTGTTGATATTACTTAAATCATCTCAATTTCCCATTCAGTGTGTAAATGTGTAATAGAATTTGGAATGTTAGACATAAATAAAGGTATATGATCTATTATCTGGAAATATGTTAACCAAAAAGCTCTGAAATACGGCAGTGCCATGTCCTGTAATGTCCTATTTAACTAAACTATTCTTCATTTTTGTCTTATCTGCCCCATATTACAGAAATTATACTTATCTTGAAAATCCCTGGTTCCAAGTATTGCAGATAATAGAGCCCATACTACTTCTCTGGTCTTGTTGGTTTCCACTTTGACCACAAGGATAAAGAGCTAAACAACTGGACATGGAGCTTAGATGTTGTTAAAGATGATGTTCACCTTCATTAACAGACACCTAATTGTAAAAAGTCTAAACGCAGCTAACTGTGATACATACAACCTGCCAGCCAGGAGCAACTTTGCATAATATTTCAGATGGTTTTATCTCTGAGCTTCTGGGGGGGGGGTCCCTGGGGGGGGGTCCCAGATATGTGGCAATTTCTTCAGAGTCCTGAGAAGGACTCCTTTTGGGTTTCTGTGTAATGAGAAGCGCACAAGTACTCGCATTCCTTCCGCACATCAGAACGCTATACAGATGCAGAAGTAAGAGTCTACCAATAAGGTGTCATGCGGGAGCATGCACAAATGAGCCTTGAGCCATCATTACATGAGTTATTTAGGTTGTGTAAGCAAGACTGGATTTACAAACCAGACGCCCTTAGGCTGGCTCCTCCCTTCCCTCCTCCCAGTCACCGTCCGTGTCCCCCTCCAATTCCTGTGAGTGCGCGTATGCATGCATCTTTAACAGTTGGGTCCGGCACAGCACTGGAGGCTAGCATGTTGTCTCCAGTGTTCAGAACTAACCCGAATGCAGCTGAGCGGCATGCTGCCCCTGAAATTCTGGCACCCTAGGCCCGGGCATTTGTGGCCTTGCCACAAATCTGGGACTGTGTGTAGGAAAGGAGGCTACTTTAATCAGCTATACGAGGGGAAGAAGCACACCAATTCACATGTGCTTAAGCCTTCAACTTATTTATTGCAGACATTGTGGCACAAGCTTTCGGGGACCAACCCATTCACATTTTTCACCTGAAGAAGAGGTTGGTCCCCGAAAGCTTGTGCCACAATGTCTGCAATAAACAAGATGAAGGCTTACACCCATGTAAATTGGTGTGCTTCTTCCCTTTGTATAGCTGGATATTGAAGGCAGTCCAAGAATTGAATGCACCCTGTATGTAAGTAGGTGTTGTGTAGCAGCTCATTTTCAATTTTTGCTGGCTACTGTAATCAGTCATCCCCTATCCCAGGACTTTGGAGTTTAATCTTTTTTTTCTTTCAATATTTTTAATGTATGTAGATTAAGAATGTTTATAATGGCACATTTTTTATATAGAATGTAACTTAGTGAAGGTGGACGTTCCCTTATTTTTGTTCACTTTCTGAACCACTTACTTTGTTTTGTTCTCAGTAATTCCTTCCCCTCCCCTTCCCCTACCCAGTAACAAAATTCAGCAACTGAGCAATAGGGTCAAAAGGTTTACTGTTTAATTGAGTCAGAACATTTTGTAAATTGCAGAAAGTCACACTGTTTATAATAGAATCTGCTGGTGTACTGAATCTTTTCCATTTAACACTGGAGTTTGACATGTGCTCTTCCTACATCACAGGAAATGTTAGATAAGTGCTGTACTGGCATCAACATAATACCGAATCCTTCCTGTAAACCAAATGACATCTGCATTCAAGTAACATTCTCTCTATCAAATACTGTGAAATGCTGAAAGAATTACTATTCTACCAAGATCATGCTAAAATGAGTTTTTTTTGGCACTAAAGACACATATTACTGTTCAGGAATGCCAATATTTTTTGTTGAACACATATTTGTATGTTGTAAATCTTACGGGACGCTATCTGCTTAAACTCTGTGCATATTTGCATAGAGATTGCTCTGCTGTTAGATTCTGCTCATCTTAAAGAAGACATTTTTTCGCCTTTTGTTTTAAAACAAAAACAATATTACAAGATGTAATTATAGGGGGTAATTCTGGAGGTATTCAGGAAATCTAAGCTCTAAGAGGTATTTGGGAAATAATACCAAAAGGGAAATTTGTTGTTGGTATATGGATAAAGGTAAGGAAGGACTTACATTCAGACTGATTCTGTAAGCTGAATCAAATTCAGTCAAACAGTACAGCTCTTAATATATCATTTAAAGCTATGTTTGGGAGTCACTTTAAATGTTTTGCTGACTGATTGTCATGCTTTATACTATTACTTTGTGTTCATTTTTATAATAATGTTAATGATTGTAGGAAGCTTGATGTAAATATGGTATTGCATGTTATTCCATAGTTTGCATGTTATAAAGATTACATTTTATAGTGTGCTAAGGATTTTGAGTCATACTCTAATTTGTGAATGTTGCAAGTTGTTTGCAACAGGGCTTTGTCTTTTACTCAACTTACTGCTCCACGCAAATTTTTTCCATCACTAAAAACAGGCCGATTGTTTTTAATGTGTAATACTCTGATAAAACGTTACGTGAAAGCTACTCTCAAATGAGATGGAGGGAGACCTTGGCAGTTTAGGCCTCTAAATGGCAGATGGTATTTAGTGGTGATAAAAACTATTGTATACATTTGAGGTATACAAAATATTTTACACAGTATTTATCTGGAGATTTGTAAAGGGAATCTTAAAGTGCTTGCAGATAAAAAGTAGTAGAATTAAACATCAGCCTGTAGCAGTTAGCTCTTGTATAGCACTGTCCGACATTCATAGGGGTGTTAGGGTCAGGGCACACGCTGAGATTTGGGGAGATTAGTCGCCCGGTGACAAATCTCCTCTTCTTCGGGGGTGATTAATCTCCCTGAAGTGCCTCCCACCAGAATCAATGTAAATCACTAGCAGGATGGCATTTGGATTGCTTAATTTTCCGAAGTCGCCCGATGTTGCCTCACGAGGAAACTTTGGGTGACTTCAGAAAACGAAGCGCTCTGAGTGCCATTCTGCCAGCAATTTTGGGTATAACTACACGGGTGACTTCTATGCATTTTTGGCTGATCCAACCCAATGTGTCAAAACGCAGACTTCAAATTGGATGCGACGGAAAATAAGGTAAGAAATACAAATGTCGGATCTTGTCTCTGCCTTTATCCGACACGACTGTTGGATGCAGACACAGCATGCAGCGTCTGCATCCGACAGAAGCCCTCTGAGTGCCATTCTGCCAGCAATTTTGGGTAGAACTACACTGGCGACTTCTATTCGTTTTTTGCACATCCGGCGCGATGTGCCAAAACACAGGCGTCATATCGGATGCAACGGAAAATAAGGTAAGAAATACAAATGTCGGTTCTTGTCTCAGCATTTATGCGACACAACACGACTATTGGATGCAGACACAGCATGCAGCATCTGAATCCGACGGTCGTGTTGTGTCGGATGAACACTGCAACACCATCCGACATTGCTATTGCTTACCTTATTTTTCCGTCGCATCCGATTTGATGCTTGCATTTTGGCGCAGTGCATCGGATCTGCTGAAAACACATAGAAATCATCCATGTAGTTCTACCCTTACATTCTAGCTGGTGGGAGGCAGTTCAAGGAGATAAGTCGCCCCAAAGAAGCGGAGATTTGTCCCTGGGCAACTAATCTTCCCGAATCTGACCCTTTAAAGAATAATGCTTTCTCTATATACTGTAAATGAATGTGAGACATCATATACAACAAACAATATTATCTGAAGTCCCATTCAACCACATCAAGGAACACAGAGATGTTTCAGACAATTGATAATCTAATGTGCAAAACTATGAGTAGTCGACTTTATGGTTAAAACAAAATGTAAAACAGTTACTTTTTATAAATAATCAAGCCCTTCCAGAAATACTTTTTAAGAATGAAGATGATGCAGAGTGGTGCTTAGTATCCTCAGCAGACAAAAGCCTTTTTTGACAATGAGAACAGTTAGGTGTAGTAATGCATTTCCCAAGTTGTATTGTCTGAGTAAATCATTTCAAGAATCAAGAAGGGGTGGAAAGAATTTGTAACATAACATGTCATTCATATTAAGAGATGTTTTATAGGTTTGATCCCAAGATTAATTAGATTCACATTCTGTTGTCAGAACTTTATTCACCCTTTGAAGGAAACGGAAAACTGGTTACTGTGGATCAATTTAACATGAAAGGGGGGATCATGTATTTTTTTTCAATTTCAATAGCAGTATTACGATGAAAAACACTTGTTTCCTGTGTTTCTTTCTTTTAACGGGAACAGTTGCCTTTGAAACTCTAAATGCAATCCTGACTGGAACCAGTTTACGCAAGGGATAAAGGAACTCTTTCAGTAGTATATGCCTGATAAAATTGTTGCAGTATTCCATGCATGTGTGTAAAGAAAGAATACAACTGTGCACTGAAACCTTGTACTGTGTGGTGGCCTAGTTCTTTCTTTGAGTGTGGTTTTCTGCTATTTATGCTGGGGTTTTTTTTTCCAGCAGTGAAATCCTCAACATAAAGGCCATAAAGATTTTTTCTTTCAGAAAGATTGCATTATTTTTCTCTAAAGACATTGGTTCTAAGAAGACAACATTTTGAGAAGAGGATTTTTGAATTTTAAAACATTAAGAACTGTGTTTATTCCTTGCTTTGACAACATGCAATTAAATGTAGTTGTCGCAGGACATTGTTGAATGGTAATATGACAAAACAGACCCCAGATACCAGTATCACCATCAAATCTGTTTCAGTTTAGGAAGGATTATTTACCACTTAAATATGCAGACTGGGGCTGCCATGTCTTCTCTTACCTGAAAGAAAGCTTTAAAACAAGCTAAGAATTCAAACAAGAACAACTCTCGATGCACCAACAAAGACCAAATACTATGGCAGGTTTTCATATTGTAAGGGAAACCATAGGTTTTAAATGATGCCAAGGTCTATTTTATAAGAAAAGAGTATCCAAAAATTGTCTACTTTGGTGTGAGCCAAATAAAATCACAATGACACAAAATTGAATCACCCATCCAGTGTGCTGCAGTTTATTGGACTCTATTTTATAAGAAAAGAGTATGCAAAAATGGTGAGGCTTTAAGGCTCAGGGTTTAGATCACTAGACTGAGGGTGCAAGAGAATAGTATGCGCTTATTATTTCAAATCCTAATTATTTCAAATCCTACAGGGCTCTATCAAAAATCAACTGTTGTTAAATACATACATTTTCAGGGAGACGCATGAAGGATGTAGTAATATGCATTGTATTGTTGGGTTGACCAATACTCAATAAGTTCAACCAAATTGTTACTTGAAACTGTTGATTCAGCTCTTGCCAATGGGGTTTCTTTATGGCAGCGGAAAAGCTTTCTCAGATCTATATTAATTCAATTTTCCTTTCATATGCCTACAGGCAGTTTGTCCTATATACCAGAGATACATTCTTAAATGTTACTTAGGTTTTAGGGCGCATTTACTAAAGCCATATTGGCTCATGGGTTGCACCCTAAAGTGCAGCTATTTGCACTCCAATGTCAGGCATTATTGTGCAGTACTACCTTGTGGACAAGGGTGCTGCACCTTGTAAAAAAAGAAAAGGTGCAGTGCTGTAGTCCACAAACAGAACAGCAGAACTGTTTTTGCCCTTCTGATTTATGTCCTAATTGCTTTCGTCCTCTCTTTAGCAAGTAATGCCTTCCTGCAGCAGTTAGGCCTTCTCCTCCACAGAGTAGAGAAAATTATCCAACCAAAATGCCCCTCCAGGTAGGGGCAGAAATAAACCAATAGCTTTCAGAATGTGTATATCCAACACATGATGCAGCTGTGTTGAAAGCACTTTTTAATGTTAAAACAATGGGTTCTTATGCAGAAGGAACTGCTTTGTATATAAGGAAGTTTGTTTAGCACATGATATTAAAGGAACGCAATAATAAAGGCATAGGCTGCAGGTTCCAGTTGTATGTGTTATTATCTCTTTATAACAACGCCTAACTATATTCTCAGCTAGGTGACATTTATATGGTTTTAGAAAAACAAAACACAAATAAATTGATGGAACATTAAAGCACAATTTCACAGCCAAATGGGTAGTTCATGTAGCCCCTGGAAAACCATGCTAGTGTAACTTTAAAGAATCAGCAACATTTCAGATGAAGCAAATAAATTGCAGGAATAAAGTGTGTGTATAAAATAGTCTTCAAACAAATGCTACTTTTGTGCCCATATGGAGGAAAAAAAGATCAGATATACAGTTTCATGTTATTAATATTTCATCTGAGTTTAAAGTATTACTTTTAACATTTATGACAAGTATTTCAGGCAACAGTTACAGCATGACCCTTGCTAATGGTCAAGATATGTTCGCTTGTTGAGCTTTGAGGTTCACGTTGCTGTTTTTCCATTGACTTAACAAGCAACACACAGATGTTTAGTGAGCATCATATGTGCACAATTAAGGATAAAAGAGAGAGAGGCGGATAATGCGGGAACAATTCATTTTATTTCCAAGTATTCACACAGTCATTAAAGCTCTACTAGTTAGTTTAAAAAGCCTTAAAAATATTTAGATAGATATCACTTTCAACTTAAAAAAAATATTCAACTTGTTTTCCAGGAATTAAGTTGCTGAAAGTCAGGGGGAATATCCAAGACATTGTCATAAGTGCATTAAGTGGAACTATATCCTTGTATGGTCAGTAGTGCAAATAATTAATTTATTTTTATATTTCTTATTAGTGAAAGCAAATGTCCAAGGAAGAAGGATAAAAAAATGTAATCTCCATTTTAATACAAGCCTGTGGATCATTAAGGTTTTATATATTACATCTTCAGAATGTTCTCTGTTGCCCCGGGTCACCTCAAGCTACTAACGTCATCCTGGCCTCGATTTATCTTAATAATCCAGACCTGGCTTTGGCACTTTTGCAAAAAATCCTTTTTAGATCCCTAAGCAGCCAAGCTTTTAAATTCTGGAACCAGAAGATCTAAATTCTGACTGGGATTTATTATGGCTATCGAAAAACAAGCATTTACACATGGCCAGAGAATAGTTAACTGCTTCTTCAAAGTATAAAAATCCACATGTGCTTCATTATGATTTAATGCCCTCCAGTTGAGAAACAATTTGGCTGGGCAGGAGAAGGAAACTATCATTTGTTGATTTTTAGTCCATGGAGATACTACAGGGTTTTTTAACACCAGTCTCAATGTAAGTTGACTCATCCCTTGAAACACTCTGTATGCCTAATGCGAGGATCCCTTTAAAACCATACAGCCTCAAGAACTGCACTTCTGTCTTGTTGTTTATTTTATTTTTGGTAAACATGCTTTGTTTTTGTAGCTTAATTTTTGTAATTTCTAGATTGTTTTATTATTATTAGAGACTTATATTTCCATTAGTATAATGCATTTTACACATTACCGGATACACTCTGGATCCAGCAGCGGCTGCCATATTGGTTTGCTTGATGCAATTCCTGTCTGGTCTGTAGCACTCCAGTTTTTATTGAAGTTTTTTGATAAAATGCTTAATATGCATTGTTCTCCTACATGGCTCTAGGGAATTATACCTGTATGTGGGTTGGCTTGTAAAAGAACACATCTATCGTTACACCCCATAGACAAACATCCTGAGATTTGGTTCTCCAAAATGTTCATAGCTGTTTGTCATAACTGGGAGAACTGTGTCATGTACAGATAGCATGGGTTGCATTGTTTATACCCAATACACAACCTCTGCTTAGTGATGGGCGAATTTGTCCCATTGTCCCCCGTCCGAATAATTTTCACGGCAGTTTCGTGGATTTATTTGCAAGCAACGAAACGCAGAAATTCACAGAGAATTTATTTGCCCATCACTACCTCTGCTCCAAATGTGAAGCTGAAACAACTTTTGCTTAGCATTCATGAATTGATCAGAATCTGTAAAATGCTTGAATGTGCAAATACAGAATTTTATAATTGTGCAAAAGAAAGAAGGACAGTAGGAAGAGGGGAAATTAACTTTTCCTTAAGACCAATATTTCTTCATTTGCGTACCTTTTTTTCTGATAGATAAAATGAGATTCAGTTACAATGATTATAATTATCTTATTTTTGCTTATTCCATCTAGATTTCATTATGTTGTTATTTGTTCATTTATTTTTCATCTACCATCTACCTCCTACTGTGTTATACAATGGACAATAGGTTAGCAGAAAGTGACACAGAGGGTATAGTCCAAACAAGGTTTCAATTATAATGTTTTCTTTAGTCTTTCTAATATTCCATACAGCAATATAAAAGGAAATCCCTTGTATTAAAAACTATTCTATAGAGCATGATTTCCCTCTAACTGTTTTGGTTTTTAACTCTATTCGCTAGGACACCTTCTGAAGCACATACCTTATTTCTGTGCTTTACAGATAGAAATATAAAAGCAAAGTGATTACTAGCAATGTGTACTCTTAATATAACTGAAGGGGAAACTAGATTGATTCAGGTGGAAAGCATATTTAAAAATATATGATGACGATGATGAAGGAAGGAAAGGTTAAAGGCAACTGAGTGATGGAGAGCTGATTCCTAGGATGTTAGCTACTCACTGGAATAATCTATTTCATTAGAGCAGCAAAGATTGTTTCGTTATGTCAGTCTAATATTGTAATCCTCAATTCTTTCCAGATGCATGCCAGCAAATTACTTCACCAAATGTGTGGCAAGGCATGCCTAAAGACGTCAAAACCGTTTCATGCAGGGTCCATCAAAATATCCAATTGGAATATTTTGAAAAAGGAATAAGCCAAATGAAACTAGTTGACAACTTTTGACCCTGTCTTGCAAGCCTACATATTCCAGTTAAATTTGTGCCACCCCAACTCATGTCAAGGTTTTTCTTAACTGTTAGGATTGTCCTGAGTTGACAGAAGATCTACTAAATGTATTGATTTAACACTCAATACATATTTTAGCTTTTGTAATTTATTGGTAACTTGAATAATCCATAAGTTGTATCAATATCTGTGCCAAAAGTAACACAACTTTTTTTTTTAAACCAACAAAAATATACAGTATATTGAAAGATTTGCTCATGTACTTGGACTTATTCATGGCACTGGAAGGTAGTTTCTTTAAAAAAAAAAAGAGATCAGACACCAAAATTGTTACATTTACTAAGAGTAAACCAAGTTGACAGTATGACCGAAGTTTACAGTTTCAAACGTATGGTCTGAATTCAGATGATACACATTATTTGTAACAGCAGTGCCTATAATGCCTCTGCCATTTGGAAGAAAAAAACAGAAAAAATATACAAGCTATGGAGCTATTTTATGCCTATGGCAGGCCCTATTAACTGCTGGTAGATTTAATTGGGAAAGATGAAGTTATTTCATTGTACAGATGTTTTTAAAGCTCTCTTTCATTTTAAGTGCTTTGGTATGTGAACCATTCCAAACATGTGTTATTACTGTCTCTACGTGGGATATCACTATATAGAGATTCAATAGCCATGGTGACTGCTCTTCAGCAGTGCATTAATCAGTACTTTGATGAGTATATGTACCTTGTAAAAAAAACTACTGTGGTGCAGGTCAAAAATGTAAGGATGCTTTCAGTTAATATGTAATATGTATATTATTAGATCTCTGTGTATGATTTCAATGAGTAACCACTCCATGCTGATGACACACAAACAGGCGCTATGATCACTTGTACATTATGAAGCAACTGCAGCCTAGATACCTTGCCTTCCATAAACAGAATGGAATGGAATTGATGCCACATAATCTGGCACTTGTGTAGGTAAAAGCAGTTACCAGAAATAGCAATGAATATAGGGCCTGCTTTGGTTTGGTCAGACACACAAAATAATATGGTATGCTACAAAATCTGATTCTTCCTACTGCAAAGTAAAATCGGATCAGATAATGTTGAATAGTAGTGATGGGCGAATTTATTCGCCAGGCGCAAATTCGTGGCTAATTTGCGCAATTCTCCGCCGGCAAATAAATTCGTGAAACAGCCGCGAAATTCGCTCGTGAAAGTTCGCCGGCGGCAAAAAAAAGTTGTCGCCAGCGTCCACAAAAAAGGAAGCCGGCGTTAAAAACGGGTGTCGGCATCAAAAACGTGTGTCGGCATCAAAAAACGGACGCAGGCATCAAAAACGAGACGCCGGCGCCGTTTCGCGAATTCTTCGCAGTTTTGTGAATTTCACAGGAAATTCACTAATTTTTCGGCTAGGAGAAATGGCGCAAATTCATCCATCGCTAATGAATAGTGTATTTTTTTCATTCATCTACATTGACCAGTCAATGTATTTCAATGAGAAAAAATCTGTTAGACTTGATCAGAGTTTATCTTCCCAAATGCAGCATTCCCTTCCAACTGTTGTATCGCGAGGGAAGGTAAATCTTTCACCTAGTTTACACATCATATTTTTACATCAGTTCCATTATTTATAGGTATGTGTAACTACATCTGGCTTGTAGGATGTGATCAGTTTGGCTCCATCCTACAAAATCTCCTGTGTAGTTTAGACCTAAGTGACACTGAAGTGCATGAGTTAACGGCACAAGAAATAAAATAACTGAGTGTTACAGTATCATGGAAAAATCCCAAAGCCAGAATATGAAGGTTTATAAAAGTTGCTTGAAAGAACAAGGCACATATTAAGCTGTGAGTCAAGAGGAAAAGATAAGAATACATTAAATGAAGAAAAGCTGAGGATGGAGTTTAAAATATCTGTAAGTGCAGCATAATTTTGTCTGGTTCATTGGGAAAGTATATTATTAAATCCCTCTTTTTTGAAGTATACAAAAGTTTTGGTAAGGATATAAAAAGTTAGCAGCTCTGAATTAGGCATGCACAAGCATAAAACGGATTGAATTTGCTATTTATGAATGTACTATATTAGACTTGCTTGGCTTCAGAGAGAGGAAAATGGAGTCTTGATGGAAAATCTCTCGTTTAATAAAATCAGTGTACAAATTCTGAAGCAGTTTTTTGGCAAAGCATGTTTAGAAGTTGCCATAGGCTTCAACAATTAAGCAAGTGATTACTGAGAAATGTTTAGAAACAAATCCAGGATAGGTTATAGAACCAGTCCAACCAAGTCCACGAGGCTATACACTGCTAAAGTTCAAAAGAGGATGCTAATATTGGAAAGCACAAAGAGAAGGACTGTAAAACAGGTGAAATTACCTGAAAACAGAACAGAATTTCTGCTGGAATCAGAGAAATTAAACCAGAATTCAGAGGGGGTAATGCAATAAAAGGTGTCAAGTTTTCTTAAAGGAGAACGAAAGCCAAAACGTACTTAGGGTTCCATTGTGTACCCCTTATATATGCCTTCTGAATCGCTACCTTTTTATTTTAAAATCATGCATAGTTTATGGAGAAAATCCAATCGTTAAGATGCAGCACTATAAACAGATTGCGGCCGCCATCTTGGTTAGTGTGCACTTCCGTCATTTACAGACTTCATTAGTGCGCATATGCTAATACCATAACAGGAACACATTACTTACACAGATCTGCAGCTCTTCTCATCGCTCCTGCTCCCTCCCCTTCCCTCTCTGCTAGCCCGCAGCCTTGAGCTTCGTCATGGAAAAGAGACACATTGAATCTGATTGGCTGGTGGGCGGGTCAAGCAGGAGAAAATGCAAATAGCCCTGAGGGGCGTGAGGGACACGAGGGAAGGGCTATAATATTTAGAATGCGCAAGAGCTTCAGATAGTGTGTAATGCGATCCTTCTGTGCCAGAGGCAGCAGGGAGGAAACAGAAGAGGATCTTAGTGACGTCACCCAACCTAGAGATTCAGCTTCTGCAGGCAGTACATTTGCATGTGAAAGAGAAGAGACAGCCTCGATTTTCTTAGTGCAGTAATTGATAACAGAGTTAGCCTTTCATTTAAGACAGCATGTTTATTACCCTTTCCTTCTCCTTTAAGGTTGGCATGGAAGACAAACCCAAACCCCAGTGGAGTAACTGTTCCAATGGCATGGAATTTCAGGGACTGAAGATCACTTGAGGTGACAAACAAAGCAAACCCAGAGTATTATAGACTTGGAAATGCATGACATGAGAATGTATGGAAGTAAAATGGAGTTACTGGTCGAAGAGTATAGAGAAGTCTCGTAACAGCACAGAAAAAGAAACAACTGCTCTTACAGCCAAGCATGTGGGTTTGCCCTCAAGGCCAGTGTACAAGTAATCAAGGCTAGCTTGAGAACAGAATCCATCCAAGTCAGGGCGGCTCCTGGTAGAATCTGCATACATAGAATTTTATTCTCAAAATCACAGTACATATAGATTCCCTGGGAACATTGAATGCCAATTCTCTATTCTCATGGCCAAAATGTGCATGGTCCCCTCAGAGGACTGAGCGGGGTGAATAGATTCAGAGCAAATCAAGTCCTTCCTAGCAGAACGATAAACAGGTCACATGACCTTTTTGCTAATACCTTTCCCTTAATACTCATAACACCATAGTTTCATGTAAAGTTAGATTTAAACGACTATATATAATTTGTTTTATGAGGAAAATGTATGCTGCAAATGCAACTATAAATGGAAAAAAGAAAAAGGATGAGATAATCAGATCTTGACTAATTAACATAAACTTCTGTTACAATGGCCTCCTGGTATTCACTGGATTGGTGTGCAGTAGTAATGGGCCGAATCTGTCTCGTTTCACCAAAAAAAAATTGCGAAACTTCAGAAAAATTTTCAAAACGCATTGAAGTCAATGGGCATCAAAATTATTTTTAAGCACGACAATTTTGATGCGAGCTACAATCTTTATACGCGCAACTCTTTTGTCCTATTGCATTAAAGTCAATGGGCGTCCGAATAATTGTGAAGAGTGACAATTCTGACAAATCCATGCCTGGCAAATAAATTCACCCATCACTAGAGGCCAGATACAACAGAGTTTCTAAAATCCCATTATGCTGTGATTCCATTATGCCACTTGCCTTCACAATTTAGTTTGGCTACTGCAGTGGCTGTAAAACTACATTGCATTAATAAAATAGGAACACAAAAAATACATTGACTTTTCTGCATCTGTGTCTTCATTGTATATCCACCCTATAATCCTTATGGTTAGCAGATCCTACATCAACCCAGTAAATGTGGAATAAATATTAACATCCTGTTCGGTTGCACATTTCTCACAGAATTAACTGATGTGCTTTTCCCATCCATTACTCTTCCAGTGAGGCCAATTTATTTTAACCTGATTTGCCTCACCAAGTTACTTTTCGTTTCTTGGCTTTTGTGGTCTCTTGCTATGATCAAGCACAGCAAGAGATCTAACCATAAGGAAACATCCCCAAGGTATTTTTTTTCACCAAAGGTCAGACTGTGGTTATGTTTCAATTCACAGTCCAATGTAATTAAACAGCTAGTTTCCAAGTCAGCAGTGAACAGGTTTCTAACTATACAAAACTTACATTATCTTGGCATAATACACCCAAGTGCAAATTAAGTTTAAAGGCATTTAAAGGAACACTATCACTGAAATAAAGCATTTTTAATATAATTTTATGATGGGTGACAATATGAAGCACTGATATTCGCCTGCAGCTTAAAAAATTAAATATTTTAAGTCTATAAAATGCATGCATTTAGGAGTTTGTCTCTTGATAGCACTTATAAGACACTAGGGGGCAGATTGACGCCAGCGACCGTTCCGCCAAGCGTAAATACGCTCATACTACCCTAATTCACTAAAATGCTTTTCATCGTGGGCACCGAACGCTGGCGGCTAGCTACAATCATTTCTGCCTAGCGAAACTCCGCTAGTGATCTTGCACTCAGGTCAATTTGCATAGGCGGGAAGTTTAAAGCTGTATGGACGTCTTCTAATGCCCTACACATTTGCCCACTGTAAAATTAATGTTCCATATGTTTGCAAATGTATTATCACTAGCATTAGCCACTTCGCCCTTTATTAAATATAAAAGTAAAAACACAAAAAAGAAGAGACCACTCAAGCTCACCGCTCGTTCCTCCCTTTGCCAGGTGCTCAGTCTCCAGTGTCCCACTGTATGCAATAACAAAACTCGACATAGACGGCACTTCTGGACAATTTAATATAGCAGGTAGCTGGACAAAACCTAACGCGTTTCGGGATCAAATCCCTTAATCATACCTGATTAAGGGATTTGATCCCGAAACGCGTTAGGTTTTGTCCAGCTACCTGCTATATTAAATTGTCCAGAAGTGCCGTCTATGTCGAGCTTTAATAAATCTGCCCCTATGAGTTTCCTTTTCCTAATAAAAGGCAACAGTCCTCAAAACCAGAGCTCCAAGGTAGCAGGACATCACTGTTTAAGTCTGTCTATAAATTTAAATGGGATTATTAAAAAGTGAAATTTATGAGATGGCAGAATCACTTTAAACTTCCTTTGCTTACAAAAGCCTTTGTTGCTTCTCAGTTTACTGCAGTGAAGCACAGCCTCCCGTGAAGAGTTCATGCACTCATGCAATACGTTGCAGGTCTGCGATTTCGATTTTCATTATGATCTGCCAGTTTTTTTCACACCACTGACAATGAGGAGGATATTTGATATATGCAAAAAATGACAGATGCGAAATACCAGAGAAAAACACTTTGCAAATAGAAACGGAGCTTCTGTATTTCAATTCTTCTGATGATAATAAAAAAGGAAATGGTTTTGTTATGGATCTGCAGGTGTGCAGTGTGTATTTGTCCGGGATTGTTGGATTTTGGATACTCAAGTGCTAATAAACTAACAGCAAAGGCAGAATGTTTTCTTTTCTACCAGATGTAATCTCCAGAGCATATTTATCCTCCAAAAGAAACAACTCGGCATGAAATGACTTGAAATTGTGTTCCAGGTACATACCAAATCAACTTTTTTTTCTTCAGCACTTCTAACAAACTAGCAGGAGGCTCTCACTGCTAATATCAAGTGTAAACAGTATTACCACCCCACAAAAAGAACATTAGCAAATAAATATCTCAGCAAATAAAGGCATTGTGGGGCACATTTATGAAACAACAGAAAGTGCCTTCAAAGTTGATTAATGCCATGGGAGTGAGTGGAATACTATTATCAGCAAAGACTGATCCAATCAGAGCTGACAGAAAATAAGCAGAGAGTGGATTGGCTGTGCATGTGTGGCATCTTACCTCCTATCGAGGGTTCAGAAAGCTGACCCCAGCATCTGCTTCCACGAATCATTTAAAGCAAGTGAGCCTCAGCTTGCAAATCAAAGCATCTGCCTGTCATAGTTTTAAATGGATAGAAGCCGGATACTGTCCAGTTGTCTGTGGGAGCATCAAGGAATGAGGGAGACAGACACCAATGATTTGCTCTGGGGATATCAAAGGAAATAGTGGCCACACATGGATGAACAATGCTAAATTGTTGCCCACTCCTGTCAGATCACTGCCTGCCCCAACTAAATCACTAACAACCCCTGCTATAATAAATCAGCTCTTAATATTAATCAATCACAGCCTTTGCCTAATTAATAGATACATTTCTCCAAAAATCAGCTGAAATGAATCAGGGAATCACAAGGGTTAAACCATGGATATGTGTAAATTGGTCAGCCTCTATTATATCATTAATCACTGCCCATCTCTGTACAATTCACCACAGCAAGGCTGTTCCTGCTAAATCAGTCTGATTGTTTTTGTATATTAGCACCAAATCTTTTACAGAACATCATCTATAGCACCATTAGTTTTGTGCCAGATGAGTGTCCACACAGGCCTGTGAAAAGATAAAAAATTATTAGCTAAGTGCTGCAGCTACTCTGAAATTATACTCACTATAAAACAATGTGCATACAGTATATGGTGAAGGTACCATTTATTGCATTTCAACAAAGGTGTGGTGATGGGAAGTCCAGAAATGCAGTATGCCTGTGAAGGGTCTCATTCATCCAGGTCATGTGATCATTCCTCCTCTATTTCCCTTTTGAGGAATCTAGAGAGAGAAAGATCTTCAATAAAAGCAATTCCAAACACATAGGACAAAACAGTTAATACATCAACGTCCTTTGTAAAGCAACTACAACAACACAGCAAAATATATTGATGGAATGTGTGGATGAGAGGGGATCTGTAATAAGAATATGTGCAAACTGAGGACATTTGCAACACAAGGCAACTTCTAGATTCAGATATATACAGTATAACACAGAGGGATAAAATAATTTTGACGTGCGTCAATTTTTTTGCCTGCAACAATTTTTACACGTGCAACTTTTTTGTTCACATGGATTAAGGTCAATGGGCCTCAAAATTATTTTGACGTGCATCAATTTTTTCATGAGTGACTTTTTTGTCGCAGCGAATTTTTTTGCCAGCGAATTTTTGCAGCAGTTTTGTGAAACAATTTTAAGGTGGCGAAATGCATAAATTTGCCGTGAATCCATAAATTTGCCCATCACTAGTAATCATCAGTCAGTGATAATTGACTGACAATATAGACCCTCCACAACCAAGACACTACGGGGCAAATTCCCAAAGCAGCGCAAATTCGCTAGCGACTGCTTCGCCCACTTCGGCAGGCATAAATTCACCTGGACTAAGCTAATTCCCTAAAATGCAACGTTGCATCCAGGGGGCCGAACGCTGATGAAGTTGTGCTAGCGTTACTTCGACAAGCAAATCGAAGTTGCGTTAGCGTTGGCTAATTTGCACACGTCGGAAAGTGAAAGTTGAATGGACGTATAGGTTGCAGCAAATACATTACACTACACAAGCCCAGGGAACCTTAATAAAATAAAATAAAGTTGTTATAATGCCCTACATATGAGCCCACTGTATAGTTTATGTGCCGTATGTTAGGAAATGTAGGGGGGAAACCTGGTTACCCAAAATAAAATTTACGATATTTTGCAGGCTATGACTCAGAAAAAATGAAAAGACGCCAGCGTTTTTTGGGAAGCCCTATGCACTCTATTGCACTTCGCCTGTTCCGAGCTGGTGAAAGGCAAGTCTGGTGAATGAGGTAACGTTCAGTAAAATCCACATCTTAGTGAATTTGCGTAGTTAGGTCCGTTCGCCAGAGCGAAACTTCGCCTGCATTAGAATGTGAAGCAACGCTAGCTTCTATCTCCTTCGCCTGCATTACAAAAAGATGTCCCGCTGCTAGCGCTAGTCACTACTGCCCCTACTTTGGGATTGGAAGTGTTGCCTTAACTTTGTTTTGATACAGCTCTCTCCCATATGGTCTGGGTCTGGAATGTGCTTTAATTGGCTATTCCATAGCTGCAGTATCTTGTGAATGACTCAGAGGGGCAAATTCACTAAGCGCCGAAGCGCCTAACGCTAGCGTCAATTCGCTAGCATTGGGCATTTTGTTACTTCGCAAATTCACTAATGAACGCTGGCGTAAATTCGCTAGTGTTACTTCGCACCCTTACGCCTGGCGAATTTTCGCTACGGACGTAACTACGCAAATTCACTAAAGCGCGCAGTGTACTGAACGCTACCTTTTACGCTAGACTTCCTTCGCCATCTCAGACCAGGCGAAGCGCAATAGAGTAGATAGGGATTGCTTCAAAAAAAGTTCAAATTTTTTCTAAGTCCCAAAAAACGCTGGCGTTTTCTCTATATTATGGGTGATAGGCTGAAAAAGATCGAAAAAATTTTTGGGGCTCCCCTCCTTCCCCTCTACATTTCCTAACTCATGGCAACTTAACTATACAGTGAGCACATGTGTAGGGCAAAATAAAAATTTTATTTGATGTTTTGAAGGTTTCCCAGGCATTTGTAGTGATTCTACGTATTCCTCCATTGAAATTTGAATTTGGCGCCGTATGCAAATTGACCATCGCTAGCGTAACTTCGCTTCGCTTAGCGAATCAACGCTAGCTCAACTTCGCAACCTTACGCTACCCCTGTGCGCAACTTCGGATTTTAGTGAATTTGCGGAGCGTTGGCGCCTGGCGAAGTGTGGCGAAGTGCGGCGAAGTTGCGCCTGACGCAACTACGAATCTTAGTGAATTTAAAAAGTAGCAGGGCTGAACTCTGGCAAGTTGTATGATGTGTTGGTGGCACTCCTGCAGGGTATCCTGTGGTGATACCCTAATAGATCAATGTGATAGAAAGGAGGTAATTGCAGGAAGTCCACGGCAGCAAGCTGAGTCTGCAAGTGTATCTTTATTGGGGTAGTGAACAGCACACTACATGTTTCGGGCTAGGCCCTTTATCAAGTGTCTTATCACACTTGATAAAGGGCCTAGCCCGAAACATGTAGTGTGCTGTTCACTACCCCAATAAAGATACACTTGCAGACTCAGCTTGCTGCCGTGGACTTCCTGCAATTACCTCCTTTCTATCACATGAATATTAGTGAATTTGCCCCAGAGTGTGTACACCGAAGTCACAGCTTCTTAAATAGTGTGCATTACTGACCTGACCTTGTGTTTTTTCAGGAAGACCTTGAACTTTTTTGGTGTGTTTTGTAAAAAGGCGTAAACAGACTACGAACTGGAAAGATCTGTTTATGTATGCTAAAAATTTGCATGATTATATATTGAAATCAGTTACAAACACCTCATATAACGAATTTATTAGATATATCTGTTGCCCCATGACTTGTCATAGTTCTTTTCTTGGAGTTTATAGTTGAATTTTTGCATTCAAATATAAAACCTACAGTATTCGAATATAGATTTACTATATGCATGCACATAGAATTTTACTATGACAAAGCCAATATACTTGGTATGTAATTGTGATATAAATTTAGTTTTAAACATTGAAATTGTTGCATATTTTTTTTACATTGAAGGGAGCAGACCTGTAAAACATAACTATTCTGAAATAATAGATTTTCTATAGACACAGTACAACATTAAAGCTCCCTTTTAATACAAAACAGGAGGTACTAATTTGTATTCCCTGGAATTTTGTTGACAAACTCACTCTAAATATGGGTTTCTATTTATTTTCCAAAACATGTGCGGTTAGAAAACTAAAATAACTAATATTCTATATCCACCTACATCTGTTTTGTTTTATTCAGCCTAAAAGAAGACATTTAGCAATTTGTAATATGTAATTTATATACTTAATTATTACAGAGCCTTTTTCCTTAAGTTATTAAAGTTGACATTTTCATTTGTCATCTCTAAAAGTAATGATTTGCCCTTTATTATTAAACCATTCTGTTTCATTAATTTAAAACTCCTTGTCACACCACTGCTCAAGAGCACACAGTGTTTGTATATTTTAGAGCAGGGATCCCCAACCTTTTGAACCTGTGAGCAACATTTAGAAGTAAAAGGAGTTGGGGAGCAACACTAGCATGAAAAATGTTCTTGGGGTGCTAACAATGTGCTGTGATTGCCAATTTAGTAGCCCCTATGTGGATTGTCAACCTACATTAAGGATCTTTTTGGCAGTGTACCTGGTTTTTATGAAACCAAAACATGCCTCCAAGCCTGGAATTAAAAAATAAGCACCTGCATTGAGACCAATGGGAGCAACATCCAACCCTAAGGAGTTGGAGAGCAACATGTTGCTCATGAGCAACTGGTTTGGGATCACTGTTTTAGAGGCTCTTTAACAGACTTTACTGTAACTAAAGCAAGTACAGTGCATGGTTCTCTTTCCTTCTTTACCCCCTAATTTAAATATGCGAATTAGGGGTCAGATTTGGTTCGGTATTCAGCCGAATCTTTCCTAAAAATTCCATTACCTATAATAATAATGTAAAATGCTCTTCAACTTGTTTGGAGGCCAACTTTTTGATTTATTTAGCAACTATTCTCTTAAATATTCATCTATCAATTTCAACGAGCTTCAATTTGTGACCACTACATTTCTTTGCTGATGCAGTTATCTTGCTATATACTATCATGATCTTTGTGATTGCCCCCCTTCACACATCACTCTCTAGTTTTGTGACCAATGATTACATTTTGTCAACCCATATAGCTGTATCAGCCATGATATTACTGGTTGGTTTATGAAGGTATAAAATACACGGCCCCTACCTATATAATTTATGACTGAGGCTTCATAGGGACTGAAGCAATCCATTTGCAAGACAGAAGAATAACATTCAATGGTTTATGAACTTCAAGACACAAAAAAAGTGTTTCCTACCAAATAAGAGCAGTGGAAGACTCAAGCAAAAAATAAAATGAAAAAAAAAAGCCTGACGTTTTGATAAACCCTCTTGTCCCAAATGTTTGTCTGAAAATATACCTGGATGGCTGCCCATCTGGAGAAATGGCTGAAAGTATAATGAAAGAACAGCTGTCTTTAGCAGTTTTAAATGTACATGCAACAATTTATTGACTAGACTTAGATGCTTATTGCCTATGACAATTTAAATACCATTACAGCAATGTTTATACTCCAAAGTCCAAGTTTAAAACTGGAATCCTAGCATGAGCAGCTGGGCTATTTGTTTATGTGATGGACAGGAAAAAATGACTTCTGTAATCTTTGGTTTTGGCTTTGAGACATTCTATTAGAAGGGGGAAAAGGAAACTAATTTCAGCTTGTCAGGCAATGCTTAGCAACAATGACTAATTTGTCCCTTATGTTGTTATGTTTTGCAGCATTGCGTGTAGGCCGAACTGAAGGGCCGACCCTTTCACACCTGACAACTGTAATTCCTATGCTGTAGTTCGACTACAACTCCCATTGTTCGCAGACAGACTTTCTGAGGACGACAGGAGTTGCATTTCAGCAACCAACTTTTCATCAACATTTGAGAGTTCTATATGTATTTCTGAGCTTCCTTCTGTTGGCTGACCGCATTCCCCATTTTGTTCCTAGCATGAAAGACTTTGTTTTAAATCATAATAATATCCAGGCTGTAAGCACATTATAGCACACATGGAGAACTTGCAAATGTCATGTGTTTTGCATTTGACTTTCTGATTTATGGTTTGAGCTTCACTTACACAGCTGCAATCTCATTTTCCTACAAAGATGTTTTCTATTTTTCTATTACATTGCTTCACCCCATCATGATTCTGAGGAAAATGAAAGCCACCAGGTAAATCTTAAACAGAAGTATTTTTGGTTATTTCCATCTCAGTATTGCAATAAATACATTTAGGAGTTATGGCAGTACCCAAATAATTATGTTATATTTTATAGGCTTTTGTTTTCAATTTCACATTGTCCGTAGTTGAAATGCTATGCTGGAAATGCCGCTCAGCTTACTTCTCTACTCAGCTTTGGAAGACACCTGTGTTCACATGACAAACAAGACTAGCATCAATGTAGGTTAAAACAATGCTTCTTGGGTCTGTAAAATACTTGCTTGAAATGTTTTTGGAAGAAGCAAGAAAAAAATGCTATTTTTCATGGTAATTTAAACATGGGATATTGAGAGATGACACTTTATTAGCCTTTGCTGAAGGCAGAAATGCTGGTATCTGCATATTTTAATAAAGACAAATATGTACTAATGATAAATAGTACTGAATAATCTATTACCATGTGATTCCCAGTGCAAAAGTCAATGTCAGATCTAAATGGGATATGTTTGACGGCTTTACCCACATACTTGGCATATGTTGCTAGTACAGGTATAGGATCCATTATCCAGAAACCCACTATCCAGAAAGCTCAGAATTACAGAAAGGCCATCTCCCATCGGGCCAAAATTTCCAAGGGGTAAAGTGACTAACGCTGGCGAAAATTTGCCAGCATGACGTAATTTCGATACTTCGGCAATTTACTATAAAGGATTTACTAACGGTCGCTGGCGTAACTTCACTAGCGAAGAAGATAGACTCTAGCGCTACTTCGCACTCCTGCGACAGGCAAAGTTTTGCTCTGGCAAAAGAGCATTACTTTGCAAATTCATTAAGATGCGGACTTTACTGAACATTACCTCTTGCGCCAGACTTGCCTTCGCCACCTCAGACCAGGCGAAGTGCAATAGAGTAGATAGGACTTCCTCAAAAATGAGTTGAAAATTTTTCGAAGTCCCAAAAAACGCTGGCGACTTTTTCATTTTTCAGGGTAATAGGCTGCAAAAGATTGTAAATTTTTTCTGGGGTACCCGGCTTCCCCCCTACATTTCCTAACATATGGCACATAAACTATACACTGGGCACATGTGTAGGGCAATATAACAACTTTATTTTATTTTATTAAGGTTCCCTGGGCTAGTGTAGTGTAATGTATTTGCTGCAACATTTACGTTCAACTTTAACTTCCCTCCGTATGCATTTAGCCAACGCTAGCGCAACTTCGCTTTGCTTGCCGCAGTAACACTATCAAAACTTCGTCAGCGTTTGCCCACCTAGACACAACTTCGGATTTTAGTGAATTACTGTTGACCTGGCGATGTGAGCGAAGCCGTCACTGGCGAATTTTGGAGGTTAGTGAATTTGCCTAATAGACTCCATTTTATCCAAATAATCCAGATTTCTTTTTTTACTATGATTTCCTTTTTCTCTGTAGTAATAAAACAATACCATGTACTTTATCTTACTACTGTAAGAAATAATTAATCCTTATTGGAAGCAAAACCAGCCGGTTGGGTTAAATATTTACATGATTTTCTAGTAGACTTAAGGTACGAAGATCTGTTATCCGGAAAACCCCAGGTCCCGAGCATTTTGGATAACAGGTCCCATACCTGTACTACTCTTCTTCATAGTTGGGCCATTTATTTGAAGGGGAACTATACAACTACTACAGTGCTTTCGAAAAATAATTTGTTAATAAAAATAGCATTAAAGAACATGGCTTCCCATTGGCAAACTTCCAAAGAATCTTTATTTATACCAACTAATCTCTAGTCTACACCATATACCTTCTTTACACATGCATGGCTTCTTTCAGCTCCCGTATAAAATTATGTTCATGCTCTGCATAGCACATTCATATCATTAGATTACAGTCTCAGATGCCAAATTATGTAAACTCTTGGGCAGAAGTAAAGGTGAGGGAAATCTATGCCCAGTGACAATACCAGACAAATGATAAACCTGGATAGAACAACCAGTAAGGACTGAAGGCCCATGCTACAGTATTATAGTAGCTATCATTTTTGTGCATTAGAGCTTGTGACTCCACAAAATTAATTCCAATACTCTAGGCAGCAATAGACTGATTATTTTCAGTCACTGGAAACCTAGTTCCAACATATTAAGCTAATATGTGATCCTTTTCATAAAGAATGTCAGTTATTTTACATGGGTTTATTAAAATGTATGGATAATATCATAGTCTGGAAATAAAATAGATTTTGTCAGTATGACCCAAACGTGTGGCACTCCCAATTTAACTTTTCAGTTAGAAGTACTATTTGTAAATATCCTGATTTTCATTCCACTTTTGGATATCCTTTCTCATTCTTCATAAAATTATTATCTATGTGAAAAGTGATAGCCTAGAATCCATTTGGCTACTTTTGTGCTGACAGTTCAATATCTGATTAATAGCTACGTTAGAGAAGGATACAAAAATATAAAAAAGTCATAGTTACATAGTGGTAAATGTGATTGGTGGACAAGGACTTCCCAAAACTCCATTTGTCGCTGAGTTACAACTCCCGGCTGTCTCACTCAGTTTACCACTCTACACTTTATATTAGTAACATTCATGCCAAGGCTGAATATGCTTAATGAAAATGGCCTGCAAATGCTTTCAGAGCAACAGGGCCACACACAGAGCATGACTTCAGTCCAAGGCCAATAAAACTATATTTTAGAATGAGAAATAGTAGTCCAGAGGATCTGCCCACGCCATGTGCTTAATACGATTCTGTGCCACTAAGTGTCTTCACTCCTGCAGGACTCAGCCTGTACATTCTGTTTAGCCGCAGGCTTTATTTTGCAAAGCATTAATTCTACCCTTTCCAATGTATCTTTGTCAAAACCACACAACATGGTTACAGGAATTGATTATCACAAAGACATTCAACATGCTGTTTGCTATTCATGAACTAAAGGCATTGTATAAGGTTAACAGGAGAATGAAAGAGAACAATTAGGTAAAAGAAATATGGATTAAGTTAAGAACCCTTGAATAACAGATTTTCCATGGTTCCTAAAGTGCGGGAAGTTGGTGGGGATGTTTGTCTGTCTGGCTTTATAAACTTCATTAAGCCAACCTTCTAGCCTACTCAATCAAATTTTCCAGGAATGAGAAAACAGTCGGGAATAAAGAGCTCACATATATAATATCCTTGTACTGCTGTAATAATGCGAGACTGTTTGTAATGAGATCCTCAAAGTGGTGAGAAGCTAGGTGGCCTTTATCACCAAGGGATGAATATTGGCATAATTATGCCAATATTCCAGTGTAACCAATGCTTCATCCAAAAGTAAAAGATCTGTGAAAAACAGTCTGGTGGATATGTAATTAAATATGCACTGATAATGGCTGCCAAATTGTGTAAAATGAATTAGCCAAGCTGAAAATGATTGGCTTTCCAAATAAGACCAGAACATTTTTTGTTTAGCAAATGTTTCAAAATCTGATATTACTTATGGCATTATGTAAAGAAACAGAGGCAGCAAAGATTTTAACAGCTGTTTTATGCCTATCATGCTTCCCACTCTTGACCCATGAATATTGGCAAATGCAAACATGGGTGCACATTTTCTAATCAACTCAGTTAAAACAATTATATAATCTACATAGGCAGCATCTACTACTTGAAATGCATCTGCTAAAACCTGTGAAAGTCATCTGTTCACCTTAACACAGAAACCATTTCTCTGCCCATTGCCTCCCTCGTATGATATTGCTGTAGGCGTTATTTTTTAAAGCTTTGTAATAGCTTGTCTAACTTATAAATAAGCACATATCAATTTATGACCTGTAAAGTTTGACTACTTTCCTGAATCAGCTTTATTTTATGTATAAAAAAGGTTATAGAGAGTCAGAAGATTGTGTTAATAAAACAAACAATATTGGTAAGGGGTTTCCAAGGGCATGATGTTTGCTTGCTCTGTAGAAAAAATGATCTACAAGGTAATAGTAATAATTCAGATGCCTAGAGATCTCTGTTATTATCATACCCCAAAATTGTATAAGGGGCAAGGTGGATGTCAGGGGTCAAAATAAATGGTGATATTTGTGGCTGCCCCTGGAGGACAGTCTTCCTTTCCCCCATAGCTTTTAAGTCTCCCCCCCCCCCACTGCTTCTGGTTGCCTGTTGACAAGCATCTACAATTCCTGGTATAAACAGGCGAAACAGACTCTTGCAAAAAGGCTAACGGATTGGAAAGTTTGCACTTTGATGAATTTGTGGAGTAACAATCGTTCGTCTGAGTGAAAGTTCGTCTGAGTGAAAGTTCGCCTGGCGAAAGGGTGAGGAACAGTGCTAGCACTGAGCTCTTTTGCTAGCAAAATGCCCTCTACGCCTTTAAGTAAATTGGTGATGTCCCTGCTGATTGCTGATTTGGCGCATTTTCGCTAGCAAAGGCTACTTCGCCCTTAAGTAAATTTGTCCCAATGAATGCACAATGTAACATATTCAGAACTCTAAACAGAAGTCTTTGGCAGGGCCTGCAGAATGCAACCATTGCATAACTTCTATGCCATTCCCAGATGAAACATATGTACATATGAACATGCGCATATACATAGGAATAACATGGACATTTTTACCTGAAACTGACAAAAACACTGAACCACTTGCAGAGGATATCAGCCTATAGATGATTGCAGTCCTACATGCTTTCTGCTTGAAGTCACACCCTTAGTGGGAAATGGCACACTGCAGTGACTAATATCCCTTCCTAGAAAATGATTTAACATAATATAATGTACAAAAGACTTGCCTTTGTCATTAATTTGCAGACCAGGTAAATAAAAAGTACATGTAGCGTCATGCCATTTCACTTATTATCTAAGGTTCTTGAATATGTAGTACAAGGATTTTGCACAATGTATAAAAATGGTTTTACATTAAACATAACTGATGTACTTGTAGAGAAATGCAATTATAAAAATAAAATTTCACATCCATGCTGATGATATAATAATACTAATATATATTAGAGAACCGATACCCAGAAAGCTTTGAATAATAGGAAGATAATCTCCCATAGACTCCATTTTATGCAAATAATCAAAATGTTTTAATATGATATCCTTTTTCTCTGTTATAATAAAACAATACTTTGTACTTGATCCCTACCAGGATATAATTAATCCTTATTGGAGGCAAAACAATCCTATTGGGGTTATTTAATGTTTAAATTATTATTAAAAGACTTTGGGGTCTATTTATTAAACCTGGATTTTTTCTGGTCTTTTAGGGGTAAAACTCAAATTTTTTGTGGATTTATTATACCCCAAAGCTGCTAAAAATCTGAATCTGAAAATATACTATCTCAAACCTTTTGAGGCCATGTAGCTGAAGTGGTTTCTTGACATTGTTATTTGCACTGAATAACCTGAAAAATTCGGGGTTTTCATCCGATAATCCGAAAAAGTTAAGTTTTTGCAGTGAAAACTTGATGAAATAGAGTTTTTGGAGCGTCAATCGTACGATTTTGTCGTGACATTTTTTCGCTCTGTTTTTTTTCTAGAAACATTGTTGATAAATGAGTTAAAATTGTGGATGGGAGTTTGATTTGTTTTAAAAAAAAAATTGATTAATTTGAGTTTTAGTAAATGTGCTCTTTAAAGTACAGAGCTCCATATTACGGAAAGGTCCATTATCTGGAAAACCCTAGGTCCCAAGCAAACCTGTCATGCATCTGTCAGGAGAAGCATTTCTGTAACCGTATGGATTACAGTGTTTGGCAGCATGTACAAGTAAAAATTTAAACAAAACAAAATAAAAGTGTATCACTGCTTCATCATATGAAACATTTTGGTCACCATTGTCACCTTCATCAAGATGTCAAGCAAAAGAGCAAAACTAGTGGACACACACCATTTAAATCCTTCATATATCAAACAGTGCACTAAAATTATCTGGTTGCCTTGGTAACTAGGAAGTATACAAGTACTTCCAGGACCAATGATAACCTGAGTGTAAAAAAAAAAAAAAAGATTGAACAAAGACTCCATCAGGAAGTGTGTGAGCTTGAACACAGTGTAATGCAGTTTATAAGGGTTAAGAAAAGGATTCTAACTAGGCTTTTAACTGATCCATAAAAACACAAAACAAAAAAAAAAACCGTTTTCAATTTGCTGCAGAGTGATAAATGAAAATAGCCCTTTTATCGCCATATCACGTGTCCCAGGGGGAGAATTTTACACATTTAACAGCTCAAAAAAAAAAAAAAGGATTTTCCGCACCTTCAAATGATATGTCCTTTATTGTAATGTCAAGGGATCTACCAGTGAATAAGTGTCCAGGGTTTGTTGCAGAATGCCTTCTATAAAAAATGAACTCAAAATGACATGTATTTTGCATGAGATGCACAGAGATGCAATTTTCCCCACTAAAAATGACTGGTATTGTGCCTGTTAATGAAGCGCTAGGGTCTTTTGGACACTAGATTTTTAGCCCTTCTGCTCAGTTGCAGCTTTTTTTAAACGATACCCAGTTACATACAATGGAGACAAAGATCACATCAAAGGGATGACTCTCATGTTAGAAGGTGTGGGGGACTCCAGATACATTTTTTACTATCCTTGTACCCCATATTCATAAAGTCTGAAAGAAAAGGTTGCATTATGCCAGGTCTGGGGTTTCATGGAGATTTTTAGTGGGAGTGGGGTGCAACATTTTGTCCACAAAACAGACAATAAACAGCTTCCATGGTTTGCAAATACCATAAGACTAATCACAGACCCACCTTTTGATTACAGTATATGTAACATTCCACAATGCAGAGCATCTGTTGACATCTCTAACTTACACAAGGTTTTTCAGCAGAGATCATTTCATCTCAGAATCTCTTGACAAGTTAACAAACTAATTTTCACCACCCTACCTATCCAAACAGTGGATGTGTGAGAAATAAAGAAGTCCATATAGAGTAAAATGACCTCTTAGATAGCCCCTGAACCTGCTTCCAATTAAAAATAAATTTCACTACAAGATTTTTGTCACAGGATCTGACTTTGTTTTTGCTTACAAAGTAAAACAGCATAGGGAAAATGTTATTTTTGGAATCATCTTACATATTTTGATCATTTCTCAGCTTCAGATGTTAGTGGGGCAGCAAAGAACAGGGAAAGCTGACAGTCTTAAATTGAATTAAAGTATTGTTATAATTCAACCGTCCACAATAAAGAAAAACTGTCTCTCTGGAACCTCTAAGACTTTTGCACACTATTTGGCCAGATCACTTTGGCTTCTTAATATCGCTGCTGACAGCTTCAAAACCTCTCCCTTTTAACCCACCTCCTGTAGGTGGACCAAACCTCCAGCCAAAAATAAATCTTGCGTCCAAAGTGTTTGTTTGCTTCAGGTCCCAGATGCTGTACTCTGGAAAATATTTTAAACAAAGTCTGGAGGGTCACATACAGGTTCTCTTAGTCACAATCTGTAGCTTAGTGTTGTAACCGCTGCAGCAAAACAATATTCAAGCAGCACTTAGAACTAATGCCTGTAAAGTCACTCCAATCCATATCACCACAGATGGTGACCTGGATGTACCCCTCTGCAGCTTTTTATGATCTTTTGGTGGAAACTGTAAATTGTTTGTATAATTCCATCCTCTGTGTCTAGTTAATTACCTAACAAATGCAAGGACTACGTCATATGTAGTGGTATGTTCATACTTTCCTTTTGATTGGATGTCCCTCACTTTATATCCCAGACTCCTATTAGCATAAACTGACTAAGTCACATGCCCATTACTTACACAGAGATTAAGGGACCAGCTGAACCATAACAAAATGTGTGAGGTTGTTACCATGTAGGGCCAGGGTAGGTACCTAATTTGGCACAGCCCAAATGATGTGCTCTCAACTAAATATTTTTCTACTCATTTCCCAGCCCACTAAGTTATGCCATTTTGTCACTGTTGTTTGGTTCACAAAAGCTGTCAAATGTACCAAAAACCACCACTTACTTTTCTTGGTTCTGATTTCTTGATGTTTAAAGTCTTCCCATTGATTATTCTGGGTAACATACAACATATAACACCATATGTGGCCATGATCTTCCTTTGTTTGCACATGCTGATCAAGCAACCAATCAAAGGATCCTAATCAAAACCTAATAAGAGCAATTTTAAACCATAAGACCAGAGCAAGTTGTTTTTGTTTATACGGTACATTGCAGTGGAGAAGGTCTCTTTAGAAAAAAAGTCAATAAAAAACATAATTTGAAAGCCCTTGTGATAAGACTACTACAGTTTACAACACACTCATTTTTTCTATGCAAATCCTCACTTTTGTCTTTCAACCTTTAAAGGACAAGGAAAGGCTGAACACAACAAAGGGTCTATGGAAAGGCATATTTCAATACTGTGTAACAATGCTCCTGTTTCTGTCAACCTCTAAGCCATTCAATAGATCAGAATCCATGGTTTTTAGAAAAAGTACAGGAAAAAAAACAATGCAATGGCAATGGCAATCAGTAAGACGAAGGCCAAACCCATGTGCAATGAAAAGTCTTCAGAGCAGGTGTATGTGCATTTAATCCTTCTCCTGTGTACAAGAAACAGGGTATGCACAAGGAGAGCAGGTGTACATGCACAGTTCATCTATCTCGTCACTCTTCATGATGTAGGCTCAGTAAAGATGGCGCCCACAGCCAATGCCAGCACAGATTTACAGATTGGAGCAGCGAGTATAACAAGCAGTATTTCAGGATTTAAACTTAGCGATCAGGGAGAGGAAGCACTGTCTAATTAAACTATACATTCTTGAAATAAAGCCTTTTCTTGTCCTTTAACTGGCCATATTAAAATCACTGAGAAAACATTATTTTTATGGTTTATCACGTGAAAATGGTTCCAGTTGTAACCATAGACTTCAACAGAGTTTGAAAAACAGTTTATGCCCCTAAATACATTTACAATTAATAGAACTCCTGCAATACAATAAAGAGTTAAAAATGTACATCCATGCTTTTCCCTTATCTGATCAGCACCCTCTAGAACACGTTAGCATAAAAGCAAGTTTATTTATATAAAGTAATCGGTATGCCAGATAAAAATAAAATAATAAAAGGAGATAATCAGCAGTACTCTGGTAATAGAGAATTCCTAAGATAAATATCTTGGAAGTTCTCTAGATGCAGGTGCTTAGCAAGATTTATACTTAGAATACTTAAAATATTTTTTCCACCAAAGAGAGATTATTCTGCGCTAGTTTTTTTGTGCCAACACTAACCATTAGTACTTGGCTTGAGGCCACTGCTGTCTGCTTTGCAGCAGATTCTGCCACCGAAGGGAAGATCATTAATTTGAGTACTTTACTTGTGTTCTAGGTGGCAAGATAATTAGCTGAAGTTGCTCTGCAGATGGTTTCCTGGCTGTCATCAGGTACCTACTTATAAACAAACTCCCGTGATAGATTCCTTGACAAGTGAGTTAAGCTGGAAGCTACATTTAGATATATTCCAAAGAGAATAGACAAGCTTATTGTTTGCTGTAACTTAACTGAAAATAAATAAATACCGCCTCTGCTGCTGAGAGATCACTCTATTTTTCTCTCCCTCCTGGATCTTCTCAGTTTACAAAATCTGAGGCAATGTAACAAAACGTGCATTCCTTTCCCTTTATTATACTATGCAGGATCATTAAAGCTCTTTCTACACTTTTTGGCTTTGCAAACATAAAAGTTATTAGATAGTAACACCAAAACTCAACAAATATTTTGTAACAAATAAAATGCAGGTTTGGTCAGGCCACACACATATTATTCATGCCTTTTGCTGGATTTCTCATCTCATACGTATGATTTTTTGTGCGTGTAGGAATACATCAAGTTGGGTATGCACAAACCGGAAACTGGTCCAAACAATGACCTGATTCGGCACATGTGTGGAGACATATGTTAGCTTTTGAACTGGCCATTTAGTAACTTTGCTGATTCTATAAAAATAAACAATGATGTTGATGACTGGTCCACTTAGATCCATTTTCGGGCCAGATATCTGTTGGACAGGTGTTGCTAGTAATACATGAAATGCTTTCTTAAAACAGAAGGTATTCAGATGCTTCATGCTACTCTTACAGCACTGTAAAAGTTTGGCAATGCAAGCCTAAAAAAATAAAGGAGTAGGAGACATGGGTAGAAACATGCAAAGTACTCCAATCTGGCTTCTTTAAGCCAACCTTGACTTAACATCTCTAGTTCTTCTGTTTGCTTGTGGCCTGGAAACCTTTTTAAATATGAATGCAAGAAACCACTTCTCCTACTATAGAGTACTGTGGTCATTTCATCATGAGATAAAAGAACCTCAGAAGGAAGGGCCCTGTTCACCCAGACAAGCTAATCCTAAAGAGTTACATTTACAGTATATCCTTCCACTAAGGAAGGCTTGCATATTACACGAATTGATAACATATTTCTCTAAATTGTGGGTGTAACACCATGCTACAAACAAACAAATGTTTGCCAAAATGAAATGACTCTATCTCTGCAGACTGTAGCACTTTTCATACTTACATACATATTGATTTTTACCATTTTGCACTTGGCAAACAATTGTGGTGGAAAAAATTTATGTTGGAATTTGAAAAATAGTTTAGGGCTTCACCTGTATGATTCCTTTTTACTGTGTGTTCTCTTTTATGAACATACAGATAAGATCTGAAAAAATAAATCACTACTGGGTTAAAAACTGGACTTGTAATAAATTCTCCCTATTACAATAATAATCATCTAATTTACAGATATGCATATATCTTAGAATCAGCCTTTTGTTCCAGGAAGAATATTTCAGGCATAGAGTAATACAGGAAATGAATGGATGTGTCACATTTACATTAGAACCAACATTAAAATTGAAAAAGGGGTATATCTGTGTCAAAGTACTTAGCTGGGATAATACCTGCCCCAGATGTGTCCACACATGGGTAGATAACCTTTGAACTTGATTCTAACAAGATAAATATATAGAGTAGAACTTCTATTGTTTCAAACTCAAAATTTCTGAAAGGGAAAAAATTAGGGGCAGCACAGCATTTATCTAAAACAGACCTGTCAAAAAACCTCCAAGATAATAAGAGAGAGCTTATGGAAAGATGACATTTTGTTATTTAAATGTTCAATAAACCCAAAAGTATTGTTTTGTCTTCAATAAAGATTAATTATATCTTAGCTTGGATCAAGCCCAAGGTACTGTTTTATTACTACAGAGAAAAAGGAAATCATTTTTAAATTTTGAGTCTATGGGAGAAGGCCTTCCCATAATTCGGAGCTTTCTGTATAACAGGTGTCCGGATAATGGATCCTATACATGTAGTATATGCATGGGTATATGATAATACCCAGAGCATCTTTCACACAGGCAGCAATATGCAAGTCAATGGAGGAGCAATTACCAGTGTTTTGCCGGCCCCACCCAAGCTGAAAATCCCATGAGCAACAAAACACTGGTGGTAGCCCCTGTACATTTGACCAAAATCAAAATTCTTCCAAATAAAAAAAATGAACATAAACCAATTACCATATTAACCAATGAATATAATATACATATCATTCGAAAGTCCCAAAATAAAATTATTGTGCTAAAATCAATAACAAGGGTAGCTTTCTTGAATATATTACCTACCTAGCACATGAAAAACGAATTATTCACAGAGAACAGAAAATACTACCCACTCCTAGAGTGGTTCTAAGAGTTCACTCTTAGAACCAACATAATGACATCTCTGCTTATTACAATACAGTAGTATTACAGCACAGTAACTTACCTACCCAATTTTTTACCCATTATTTTGTAAGGCTACTAATTATTTACAATCATTTTACAATGCTGAGGACAATGGAGAATCTTCATGAATAACAACAATATTATTGCTGGATATAGTATCATATAACAAATGCATACCACATATTTTAGAAGCTTGATAACAGGATGAGCTACGACAGAGGACTGTGTACATACAGTACAGTAGGGAACAATTGACCTGTTCTAACACTCTCCAAGTAAGCACACTGGAAGCCAGTCACGTGAACATACTTTTCACAATTAAAAGGCATTTGCTTGCCAAAAATACATTCTGCATAGCATAGCTAATCTTGAGTATGTTAAATATAATCAGCAAATCTGTTCCTGCAGTTGGTGAGCTAGCGTTTCAAAGGATTATTATTGCACCTAGTCATAATTCTTAAATTCAGGGCAGAAAGCTTGGAAAACAATGAATAGGGAACTCATGAACTGTTTGATGAAAGTATTTTTCACTAGGCAAGGAAACAAGCCATAAACCAAAGGAGATTGTGATGTATGATGAAAGCTTTTGTACCAAAAAATCACGACAAAACAGGAAGTTTCCTCATGCTGTAAGAGGACTGGAATTTAGCGAGCAGCTACCGCAAGTGACCTATAGTATTAGACCCTCCACTGTTACGCACATACAGAATTAGTTTAAGAAGGGCTTAAACAAAATGTTCTCAACCAAGTTATTTAAAATAATCATTTGTGACAACTTTCTCCGGTGTGATTATTGCAGTCTATCTGCAGAAGTATTTTAACGTTTTGAAGTATTAAGTCTCTGTGCTTTTTTTTTCTTATACAATATCCCACATTAAAAATAAAATAAGTAACCCTTGAAATCAAAGTATATATATAGTATATATAAATCATATAATATATAATTTATAAATCATTATTTTTAGTTGAGCTTATGTGCAGAGACGTGACTCTTCTGTGAGGGAACTGACATGCTTATTACCATGCAGAATACAATCAGACCATAACCAGAGAACACTTCTATAAGGATGGAAATGTAAGATCAGATGCAGAATCTCTGTTTGCTTTTCAGAAACATCTCTTTTAGGGAAATAACCATGGATAACAAGAACAATTTTACTATGGATTTTCACATTAAAAGAAGTGTTGTGAATCTGCATATGTAAAACAATATACCCATGGACATCATAACTTATGGGAGGGATTGCAATGTATTGGACTTTTTCTGGCCTTCAAGTCTGACAAATTTATGTAAAACCTTTGATAGCAGAACATTTATCACAGACTCTTGTTGTGGAAAGTCAAGAATTTGGCAGGTTGTAGGTGGTGAATAGTCAAATTCAAATTATTCCCAGGGTAAAGGTTTGAAAGATCTAGACATTTCGAATTTCTCAATCCAAATGTGTGAGTTTTGACCAAAAAAAAAATTCTAAAATTCGAATTTGAATTTCCTATTCGGACCTTGATAAATCTGCCCCTATCTTTAATGACTCTATGAAAAACAAATCCAACAGGTCCTGGTGCACAAATGTTCCACTGGGGGAAAGCCAGTTCTGGTGAAAGTAGGTAGGCACTCACAGAACCAACTCAGGCCTTAAAAAAATAAAAACATATTTACAAATAAAGCCTTGTGTGTCTCACGCTCAATGCATTTAGTTATAGGCTAACTTTATTTCAGAGCCAGTCCTGTGCCAGTAAATTCTTGTGTAATAGTTAGGGTATAACAATTCTGGGGCTGGCTAAAACAAAAGTCCTGTGTGTGAGTTTTTTTGGCTATATACATGTTCTGTTATAACCAGCACCTAGGCATTAACGCTTGTTTTGAGTGCACCAGTATTTGGACTGCATATATATATATATATATATATATATATATATTTTTTTTTAATAGGTTTTGTTTCTTTGCCTATTTGGCCAACGGTTGATTAATAGTATCCCCTTATGTAATAAAATGCACTAAGTAGCAGAAACCCATAGCTACCTATAATCAGTTGACCCGAAAATGTTACCTGATGATTTCTGTTATGGGTAACTGCTCTTGGGCAAACTTAGTGGCTTTAATTATATACCCCATTAGTTCTTTATGTTCTCTGTTATTTTTGTTCTACATTGGTTCTCCAGGTATACATATGCTTACCTTATATAACCTTGTCATTCCACCCCCTCCTCTCTTTTGGTCATCCTACTGACCACACAAACCTTTATTCTCCCTGATTCTTACCTCCTCATTCAGATGTCTTTGTGGCCTTTACACTTGCATAGATTTTTAAAATAAATTTTGATAACTAAATTGAGAATTTTATTTTCACCCTTGACAAGTAGGTAATTCTAACACAAATGAAAAGATTTTTTTATATAGTAATAACCGCTAATCAATGCATTTTCTAGTGTCCAGGGTCCTTTAATTAGTGTTTTGTATATTCTCGATCAAGTTCAAGTATCATGATCAGACATTTATACAAAGTTAACAAAATATACCTCAACCTCAGAGGTTGGTCACAATTACAGGAGACCTTACCAACTTATTGTCACAATGTTTAAAACATAGAATAAATAGGAAATAAGACACTGCTAATGAAGTATCACAAATATTCTCTATAAATTTAATGAATTCTTCATTTAAATAACTGAAATTAGAAACTCTCTTTATTCTTCACTCAGTTAACACATCTTGTCATCAGTCATACACAGCATTTCTGTAGGACATATAAATATCACTTGGCTGCTTGAACAATGTCCTGTACATTTTGTTTTTAACAGTAACAAATGAGGACTGGATTAAACCGGACAGCTGAAATCATAGAATTATTTGTGGTTTTGGTAAAATATGTTAAAGTTTTCAGAAAGTCAGGCTTTTTAAGAATAAACAGAAGCCAATCACTGAATTTGTAACAAATGACATATGTACGTACCTTCCTTAATAAAATACAAGACCACCATGTATAGAACTGCTGTCAGTTAAATAAAGATTTGCTAAATAGCAGCAGTGTAAGTTTGATGTACACTTTCAATCAAAATGGAAAGCACACTGATATCCTTATGTAATTTATTTCAGATTATTTGGATCATAAAAGCTCAGCATGCCTTCATCTCAGATATTTATGAAAATACTAAGAACAAAGAAAATACAACAGTTGGTAAAACTCAGATAAATAGAAAAGAACATATGCTCTAAGACTGTGCTCATGCCACAAACCATCAGTATTAATGCCAACACAAAATAATTGTATTAGGTAAGGCACTTAGCCTCAGTCTGTCCAAGAGTGAAAGCTGTAATAAAGTTTATTATTAATATGTATTTATAAAGTACCAGCATATTGCACAGAGCTGTACAATAAATGGTTGTATACATCAAATTTACAAAATACAGCCTATAAGCAATACAAAAGGTACAGAGGGCACTTCTCAATGGAGCTTTCAATCTTGGGTTTCCTTATTGGTCTGTTCATTATAAATGAATCAATGTCAGTACATTAAACCAAGTGTACATGTAGTCCGTCAAACGTTCATTACGAAGTACCTGCATGTTTGTAAAATCATGATACTGCCATCCAGTGCTCAAACCCTGAACATATATATAAATAATTAGCTGAAAATGCAACAGATTTAGGGTAAGGGCCCATGTTAGGAAATTGGGGAGATTTAATCGACTGGCGATAAATCGCCTCTTCTTCGGGCGACTAATCTCCCTGAAAAGCCTTCCTGCCGGTTAGAATCTAAATCGCTAATAGCTAGCAGTCAACTAGCAGTGTACTATAACTTTATATTACCTCCCCATATCAGCATATTATAATATTTCATCACATTGGTGCATTATTCTGTCTAGTAAATAAATAACTGAAAAGAGAAAGTGAATATTAATACTCTAATCTAATGTTTAAAAGCAGTTGGAATCATATTGTTTGTTAATAACATCACGTGAAACACAATCAAATTTTCTTATCCACATAGCTCCCTTTTGCACCATCCATTGGTTTTCCTTGCTTTATTTATTGATATTGCTAGGTGTTGTGATAAACATAATGTTCAACTTAAACCAGTTGTATATTGCTTTGTAAAGGTTAAAATGATCTGTTAATAAGAATCTCTTGGTACAGATGTAATAATTATACCAGCATACTGTAAATCTTTCATTTAAAGTCACTCTCAGCTAAACATGGGTGTTATGACATCTATAACACTAACAAGGGCAATCCCTAATAGTTTATCTAATCTCTTATATAAATACCTTCTACCTTGATTTACATCAATTTCTGCCTCTCTGTCCACCCTCAGAAAATTACCACACACTCTCCCTGTGCTTGATCTAGTGCTAGTACAATTTAGATCAAATAAATTGTGGGCTGCAAAAATAAAGATGGAAAGTAAAGCTTGCCACTACATACTGGATTCTTGCCATGAGACATCTATCTCTTTCCAGTAAAAAGCCAATGCTAAATCTAGTTTTCTGCCAGACCTCTTTCTTGTTTTTCAGAGGCAGATGAAACCAGGAGGTTGTGGACTCTTATCGATGCTCCCTAGCAGGTTAGAACTGGAGTTTTGCCACCCACTTGTCTGTGTTAAAGTGTGGAGAGATAAACCTTCAGCAATGCTTTGAAGCATCATTGAAAGAGAATGGAAAAATCATTTGGCTAAAGAAACAAGTGCCCATCCCTGATCTACAGCAGAAGCATATACTAAATTTATGCAGTAGATTATGTTTGGAACAAAAAAATGATAGGTAAATATATGTCAAAGTAGGATTCTTGTTTTAACATATTGAAGTTGCCAGGACCACCTAGTTTTATTTATGAACTGTTTGACTATTAGTATGTAAAAATAGCAGTGAAAGGGTTGGTCAAAATTCTTCAAAGATGGTTTGACTTATAAACTTTAAATGCATTCATTTTCTGCACCTGTTTTCATTCTGCAAAATGGTATTTGTTGTGCTTAGTTGGTGCTATGATTACACAACATGCTTTTCATTTACATGTGTTTGTGCAATAAATTATTCAGCACTGAAAGAAAGCAATCTTATATTTCTGCCTGTCTATGGTGCTTGTGACTATTCCAAAACTACAACACCTTCAAAATCCAAAGATTGTGGGGGAACCAACTTTTAAAATCCGATTTATTCAATGAAGAGTGCGCACATAAACCCTGTTGCTACCACCACCTCCAAAGTGGCCTTTGTCAATCAACACAGAAGAATTGCATTAAAAGAATAAGAAGTGATGCCATCCAGATTTGCCTTAGATCAGGGATCCCCAATCTTTTTTACCTATGATCCACTTTCAAAGAGTTGGAGAGCAACACAAGCATGAAAATAGTTCCAGGGGATGCCAAATACAGACTGGGGTTGGCTATTTGGTAACTCTATGTGTACTGGCAGCCTACAAGAGGCTCTGTTTGGCAGAACTCCTGGCTTCATGCAACAAAAACTTGCCTCCAAGTGAAGAATTAAAAAATAAGCACCTACTTTGAGGCTACCGGGAATAACATCCAGCTTTGGTGAGCAACATATTGCTCGCAAGCCACTGCTTGGGGAACACTGCCTTAGATCTGGGAAAAATTCTGTATGGTAGGTAAACAACACATGACAATTGCATCCAAAAGTGCACTTTGCACATTGCTGATTGCTTGTAAATGACCCCTAAAGCAGGTAGTCATATGTAACAAAGAGAAAATATAGGGAAATAAATAAGAGCAAACAGTAGAAGTTTATTAAAGCAGAAAGCAGTGGAAGAGATAAAAGACAAAAATAGTCACAGAGATAAATAGGACAATAGTAGCAAAGAAAAACATTGTAGCACAAGAAAGAAAAAACATATTAGGCTGACAAGAATGAGATAGATGAGAACCTGGATGAATTTTTAAAAACATCAGCTAGGGGCAGGGCCAGAACTAGAGGTAAGTAGAGTAGGCATGTGCCTAGGGCCCAAAGTTTGGGGGGCGCCCGGCACGTACCTTTAACTGCTGCCTACCCCAGTCTGGTCTGAAGTGCATGCTCTTTGCGCGCATGTGCACGCGTGTACGCGAGGGGGACGTGCTCGGTGACTCGGGCTGTCAGCACACATTCTTGTGCTCTGCATGGTGGTTGGGGGCAACACGGCCAGCCGGGTTGCCTGGGGGCGCCCGGCCGGTCTGGCCCAGCCCTGGCTAGGGGTAAACTACAGGTTTCCTCTGTGACATATATGTAATAATAACAACATTCCATATTAATAAGCTTATTAGAGGTTATTTGGAAGTAGAAAGTTGGATAGACATTAAGGGGATTTTGCATAGTGGTACTTCCAGGCAATATCTCTGCTCCTTAGAGGTCACAAACTAAAAGCAGAAGTGGGTATAACATATAAGATGTAGTGAAGAAGAAGATATAAACTGAGTAAGCTGTGAGAGATGTAGCACTAAGTATTGAATTTAGCAAGTGGCAAGAGCTTATAGAAATGATACACTAAATGAGGCCAATCTTCTCTACAGAAATGTGTTGTATATTGTTGATAATTTAAAAGCTGTAGTAAAAAGTCTGATAGGCTATGAAAGAGAATTCTAGCAAATGTGTGCATGTGTAGCCAAGTTTTCAGGAGAAAAACGCCTGCTTTCTCTCTGTATGTGAGTATCAGTGCACACTAACTTTGGGAAGGATGGAAACAAATTTGTGTTTTGCCTTCAATCAGTGGGTCAAAGAAGAAGAGAATACAACATATCTAGACTTAGCAGATCACAGTATGGACATATCTGTGGAGTTGCATGGGCGGTTAGAGAGAGAGGCAGTCTCTAACCTGGTGATGAGAAAATGAAGTTAGCGATGTTGGGCAGAGTTTAGAGTACATAAGATCATTTACTATTGGAATAAGTGTTTGCATAAGCCAAAACAGAATGCACGTGAAAGGAGCTGGGAGACTAATGTTAATAGAGATACTGTATGAGTGATTAAGAATGAAACGTGTTAGAGGAGAGGAAAGGAAGTATGCAAACCAAGTTGTCTAAAAAGGAAGAGGTTGGTCCCAAAGGTCAGTATATGACTGCAGTGTGAAGAGGTACAAAGACAAGGAACCAAATAAAGCTCATGTGGATGGAACAGGTGGAAGAGCACACTGCTAACATAACATCCAAAGGTCTACAGTTAAATTAAGGAATCTGTGGTTTAACTTTGAGCTGTTTTTAGTTTTGAATTGGCTTTCATAGTTCCCAACTCTTCAAGACTGTGTTTAAAATCCATGATTCAATGCTAGTGATAGTTTAAACCACTTGCTAATATTAGTAGTAAAAATTGATGTGATGCATGATTGATATTGCATATACAGTAGCATCACTGCAAAACTCCACATTTTGCCATCAACTAATTCTTTTGAAGGACCACATAGCATTGACTCCAATGTATTTTGCATGAAAAAGTTGATGTAAACAAATGTCCATTGACTTCAATGAATTTTGAATGGGAAAAACGACCATTGACTTCAATGTGCTTTGTGAAATTTTTTGTTTCAAGGCTTTTTCTGTTTTGTGAATTTTCCTGCGGTTTTGCAAATTGTTTAGTGAAGCAGATAGATTCACTCATCACTAATAATGACCACTATCAGAAATGGAAATGAGGTATTGGATGCTTCATGATGGCAAGGTACAAACAGAAAGGGGTAAAAATATGAATTTCCGACTTTCAAGATTGTAGATTGTTGGCTTTTGTGGGGGAGTTTCTTTGTGTTGCAGTTGAGCCACATCTGCAGGTCTTTTAGGTATGAATATCTAAAAATATGTTACAAAATACAGTTTCACCCTTTTATTAAACCTAAATGCTATTGATGTAAGGAGGCTCAGTCTGGATTACCCCTAAAACCATCTCTGCCCCTGTAATTTTCTCTTGATTGAATTTCATCTAACAAGCAAATATAATTTACACATTCAAAACCATTTTAATTTTTAAAGATCTGCATCACTGTTAAAGAGTTTATGCTGACCATTTGCTATAAAAGAAAAAAAAAATCAGAATTGACCCAGAATGTTATTATTAGGTACATTATCTCAATCCTATTCTTCTTGGCAGCTTTATTAATTATATTGGATCTATGCCTGCATCACTTACATTTGGATTTCAGTGTTAAAGTTGCCATACATTTTTAAATGTTTGTTTAAAAAAATGTGTTTGCTATCACATTTTTAAAGTAATAGTAGTCACAGGATCATAGATACCATTCTTTGTCTTATTTTTAACTGTCCTGTAGCTTCCAGGAAATTAAATTGCAGTAATACTTGGAAGAGGATACAAGTTATGTTTTAAAACATGTACCATTATTATAACCACTCATCGTCTTAATCTGACAAAACATTTTGTGTTCCTGTGAACATTCCTTTTGGTGCAAACAACCAAAAAAATGCTGAGGCATAAAATAAATGGCAATATGTTTCATTGAGATAGCATTTCAGAATCTTCCTTTCTTTATTCATAGCCAAAAACAATGCTGAGGACAGCCTCTATTATTATTTCCACTGCAAATAGTTCACAAAAACATCCTACTCATTTCATGTTTCATACATTCAACCCATTCAGGTAGTAATTTAGCAACACTCTTTTTCCACTAAGTCCATGAGGGCCCATCAAGGGGCAGATTTATCAAAGTGAAATTAGAGCTCATCACAGAAAATGTGATAAATATGATGGAAGATTTATCAAATTATTAATTCTTATGGGATATCATATTTTCTGTGATGAGCTCTAATTTCACACTTTGATAAATCTGCCCCTTGATGGACCCTCATGGACTTAGTGAAGGAAGGGTGTTGCTAAACTAGTATACCTCTCAGGTTGATTAAATAAATTTGATGCTAGTGGTTTTTAACACAAATGATAACTTTTTATTTACAGGAACACAGAACAACGTCTAGGAGTATAGTCCACAGTACAAATACTCAGCTTTTATTCACATACAAAGAACACAGCCAGTTTGATTGAACTTAGAAGTATCCAATCCCAAGTTTCAGGTCCTTCAAGTGGAAAGTTTGTGCAGGGTTAACATGGGATGGGGGATAAGGAAAAAAGATCCAATGTTGCAAAGCTGGTGAATAGTAAGGTAAACTTACCAATACTGACAGGGGGTTCAGGTGCTCAAGCCCCAGACCTTCAGCTTGGGGAGGTAGTATCAGACATGTAGAATTCAGCTAGCACAAAAACTGTACTTCACTCCAAAATAGATGCAAATTAAAAGTTTTATTATGCAAAAAGGAACATCTTCTTCTTCAACAGGTGGGATCCAAAGAGGCCGAGCAAATGTTGGCTTGAACACTTGACGCCTCCTGTCTAGTACTGAACTACCAGTAGACTACTTTAACCCAGGATAGGGAAATTGCTCCCCCTCCCAACTATAAATTAGGACCACACTGGCCAAAACCTTAGGCGACTGCCTGAAAAAAAGGTATATGTAAATATATATATATATATATATATATATATATATATATATATCTATATATATCTATATCTATATCTATATATATATATATATATATATATATATATCCAAGTGGGTGCTATATCAAAATATGATAAAGGTCCAAACGTGGACCGAAACGTTGGTATGCACAGTGGAATAAATGATTATTGACCAGTAATATTGGAGTGCTTATCTTCCTAATCACTATATATATATATATATATATATATATATATATATATATATATATATATATATATATATATATATATATATATATATATATATATAAATCCCATACAACTGGTGCACTCTAAACTGTCCTCAAAAACACATTAGTATAGCAGAAACAAACAAACCGCACTCCAAGGACTTCGTGTCTCAAAAGCCAAGTGAAGGTTTATTCTTGCTCAACGTTTCGGCGCTCCAACTGAGGCCGTCTTCAGTGGGGTGATAGGGACCTAGAGGATATCCTATCCCTATAGAGTTAATCCCCTACCTTTCCTTGTAGTTTCTCTTATCCTTTGTTATTGGGCAAAGCCCTTGAAACAGTTTAAGTGTAAACACCTCACCTATTGGGCAAAGATTGTAATGACACTCCCCTGCCACACTGCTATATAGTGTTGTGCAGGGAGTGGCCTCTTCCTCTTTGGCTCCTGGTGCTGCTGCTAAGTGATCTCCATTGAGCTTGGGATCACCATAGGCCCCAGTAAGTCATTTACCCCAAAGGGACCTAACACTTTTGGTGCTTAAGTCGGGGACCAGGTAACCCCATGAACGAGGAACAGCTAGCATAGTAAGCTCCTGTAATAGACTCTCTAGTAGAGTAAGACAGAGAGGTGTAGCAGAAAGAGCAGTTGTCGCTCCAACAAGGATTTGTAGAAGGAAGTAGCTTTCCCACAAGGCCTGTTTGCCTTTAGAGCAGGGAACTCAGTTGAGAGGCATCTAGGTTAGCAAAGGACTACCTGTACCCTACCTGATCGATCCCGATCCCCTCACTGGCAACATCGGTTAACTGGGAATTGATGTACACCTATCTGCAAATACTTAAAGGAGTTGCTTCTGTCTGACTGTGATCCTTACTATGTCCGCTGTGATTTCCATCTGCTGTATCCAACAACTCCTGCGTGAGTAAACCTGATGTCATTTGCCTCTGGCATAATAAACCAACTCTCTTGTTTGCATAAAGAACCTCCTGGCGTCCAATTCATCTATTTTTATACTAATTAGCTTGTGGGTTGTAGTTTTATAACATCTTAAAGGGGAAGCTTCCATTTATCGAAGGCTCTGCCCTGAGTGTAGATTTGCAGTGTAACCCATGCTCATACACTAGCTGGACACCTTTAACTCTCTATGTGCTGAAGAGCCCAAGAAAGCGTTACATATATATATATATTTTACGCAACGTTCGTGTTTAGCATCATATCCCAGCCACATCGACCATGTTATCAAGGTTAATATAATCTATGTAGCAAAGCCTTTTCATGTTTCTTGTTTAAATCATTTGTTATTATAAACACAGCAAAGAAATTTTCTAAAGAATGCAACAAGACTGCCAATGTGCTTTTTTTTTTATAACTGCAGCTGTGGTCATTGTGGTTTTTTTAGGTGGATCAGAAATAAAAAAAGAGTCTTCCTTCCTGGGGGATAGCTAAGAAGGATGAATGTCATGTCTAGTCATTATTTTGTCAGACCTGTGCTAATTAATGTTTTACTCCTTGTGTATAAAACATATTCAATATCCTCTCATATATTATACAAAGGAATAGGGATGCACCATTAGAAGGGTGCTAAATTGTCAATTTATACAGTATATGTTGGAAATTATTGCATATTCATGGTCTAGTTCTTGCTGAGTATATCAACCAGTTTTTATTATGACCTAGCAATGCTTATTTATTATTTTGTGTTACTTAAAATATCACTTGTTACTCTGAACTATCATAGTATGGGTGGGTCAGTGTGAGCTCCTCCCTTTTCTCTCTCAGATATCAGTGAGTGAACTCAACAACACTACAACAAGAACAATATAATACTAGAATACTGGAATCCACCTGACCTTGGAATAAGTTAATTAAAGCATCGCTTTATTGAAAATGAATCTAAAATTCTACTTATTACAAAACATCCCAAAAGATACATGTGTAAACCCTAACCATGAGGCAGTAGACTAGTAGACCAGCTCTTTAATTTATACTAATATGGTAATATGCCAAATGAGAAGAAAAATATTAAACTGATTTTGTAGACATGGTCAGCATGAAATTCTATATACACACAATATATTTGTCGTTTTGACAGGATGCGTAACGAGTGAAAAACATTCTAAGCCATATCCATGTATCCAAAATTCAATATCTAAAATGATCAAAAACACATCTGAGAATTATGGCCCTATTCTAAGCTTATTATGTTCACAAGCAGAGTGATAAAGAATTATAGAAATAAGAGGTTAAGAAAATAATTTGTAAAGGTGCCTACAAAGGGCCATATTATCTCCTAATGAATTTCCTCATAGACTTTCCTTATAAACCCTTTTTCTTATGCACTTCTGGGTGATGTGATGGCTGATTCAGTTAATACCTTTAAGAATGGTTCGGATGATTTTTTGGACAGACATAATATCAAAGGCTATTGTGATACTAAACTCTATAGTTAGTATAGATATGGGTATATATAATTTATGTAAAAGTATGGAGGGGTGTGTGTATGGATGCTGGGTTTTCATTTGGAGGGGTTGATGGACTTTGTCTTTTTTCAACCCGATTTAACTATGTAACTATATACAGTAACTATGAAACTGAATCTGGCCCAATATGTGATAATCAGTATTGACATGAATTGGTGGTTTTATTGATCAGCTGATTGTAGAATTAAGAAAAACATTAAAATATCTAAACAGGTTTAGAGAGCAACTCCACTGAGTATTCTTGAAAATGTTTCACCACTGATCCAAGTGGCTTTTTCAGAATACTTAGTAAATTAATAATATGCAGCTTTCCAATGTCAGTGGAACTAGCTACAGTACTTAAATAGAGTGAACATTTCTCACATGCAGCAAAAAAGGCCTGGGAGCCATATGTCCATGATCAACTAAGGCTTTAGTCTTTAGGGTTCCTCCTGGGAACCCTAATGCAAGAGAAAAAAAAGAGATGGACCAGCATATGTTCAACAACTTTGAATTCTGCCCTCCTGAGAATGTAAAGGTAGGTCATCAGTAGCTTTAACAGCAGAGATACAGAGAAAAAGGTCAGTTCAGTGAAAACCCATGTTGACTGGGACCTTTTCCTGATGTCATTCTTTCAGGTGTTCAATTTGAATCACCAGCGTTATGAAGTCTTTAAAAGCACCTGCACTTTTATGATCATCATTTAGTGATGGGTGAATTTATTCACCAGGCATGAATTAGATGTGAATTTCCGTGTTTAGCTGATGGCAAATAAATTTGCGAAATTTCCACAAAAACAAAAAAAGTTTTTTTGACGCTGGCGACAATTCCGACGTTGACGACAATTCCAACATAATTTTTTGATGCCCACGAATTGACGCCGGCAGCAAAATTAGCATTTTGTGAATTTTTCGCCCGCTTCGAAGGTGAAGCGAAATGGGACAAATTCCCCATCACTATCATCATTGTGAAGTACCATTTAATAAAGACTTCAAGAACAAAAAGGAAACAACTGCATTATTCTTATTTAGCTCACATAAATAGATGTGGGGCTTGAACATAAAAGTAGCTTATTCTAGGAAGCAATGATCCACTTTACTGGTATTAGCACTTTTGGCTCAAATTGATAAGGGAAGGCTGCACAGGAATAGCAGGAAGCAATTCAGAAACTGATACAGGACTGGTGCAGGATCATGTCTGCATTTGCTGATAGCTAGCTAAAGCTAGCTACAGTTGATATGCAGCTTGGGTTAGACTAGAGTCAGAGTGTCCATAGGAGGAGCTTCATCAGAAGGTTCAATAATTGTAAAGTAATAATCAGGTAGCGAGTTGGAACAGTTCCCATGAGAGGAACCATACATACAATGAGCACAGGACAGCACTCCATTGAGAAAGCAGTGGTAGAAGCTTAAACAAGACTTAAACTGAAAACTGGAATTGAAAGTCTGAGTTGAATAAGCAATGTTGGCAGCAGAGGCTGAGGTAGACAACACAAGTTTAGAATCTAAAGATCAGGGCAAGGTCAAGATTCAAAAGAAACTCAGAGGGTCAAGCCAGCAATTAAAGAAACTTCTTTCCACAAAGCATTGGGGTGAGAGAGTAGATAATTTAAACTGAAACATTAGTCTTGAACTATATATAAGGGCAATGGACAAGCTAGAAGGCATACCAGCTCAAGGATGTTGCAGTATTTGTGGACTATTGTGGTTGTAAATAGAGTACAAAGAGAATGAAATGTTGAACTGAGCGAGCCTGAGGCCAAATTGTATTTACAAATATATATAAATCCAGTTATGATTATGGGAAAATGAGGCAACCCCTGCTTAATAATTGAACATTTTGTTCTCAAAATAAGAAATACCAGTGAAATACCACTTTTAACACCTACAACACATTATGATTTTCAGGGAAATACCAGATGAGTCATACCAAATGGTTTTAATTAGAGATGGATCAACCCAATGTATTTGCATTGGAGAATGACTTCTGAAACTAGAATACAGTGAAAAGAAAATACATCCTGGCAATTAAATGCCCATAGCCTTTTGCCACAGAATATAAAACATTCAGATTCAACAACTAAACTATGGAAATGTATTATATAATGACAGTAATGTATATTACTAGCCATCTCATCTGAGCCACTTAACCTAATTTAATCTTAAACAAGTATTAAAGACTTTTATCTACAAAGCACATCTATCTATATGGATCGCACGTGTAAAAATAAATATACTTTAGACTGTTTCCAGGGCATATAGGAGGGGCAGACAATATTTGATTGGCAGCTGAGATTTTTAAATGAGCTTACAACAGCTATGAATGCTTCAATAAAAAATAGAAATTGGATTTCATGTTTAATTTGAAAAGGACTTTTATTATACAGATTTGTGTGTCTGGGTGACAGGTCCACTTTAAAGATATACTTTGCCCCTCTGATACAAGGCTACAGAAGCCTAAGTTTCTTGGGAAACCTAAATTTGGGACATTCCCGTGCCTAGGGTGTAACTGTTGCTCATCCATAAGATTAACCACCCAACAAATGGTTGAGGTTAAAATAAAAACATGTGCCGCCTGTGATACAACCCATGTAGTATACCTACTAAAATGCATGTAGATACACTGGTGCCTAGGCATTTTTTAGAGCATAAACATAACCCTATGAAATTAAAATGGTGCGTCCTATGAGATGCACCACTAGACAAGAGAGGTAGAAATAGGTTGAAAAAATTACTCCAACTTGAAGGTAAATGGATGAAAAAGTTGAATACTTTAACCCCTGATGGACTAAATGATTATTGGATTCTTAAACCATATCTTTGATGTTAACCTAACCACTTCATTATTGCAGGTCCTGAAAATAGAAAACACCAGCAACTTAGTCGAGTTGAATGTAAGGGTAAGATACCTAATTATTTATTTGCGCAAAGTTCACGCAAATACGGAAAAAAATCATCGACAGTCAGGGAGAGACCGGACAATGGGATAGGTGACAATGCAGGTACGTGCCTGGTGCCCCCCCAGCTTTGCGCCCTTGGCACGTGCTTACTCTACCTACCCCTAGTTCCAGCCCTGCATTGGAATTCAACTGTCTTTCTATACTATTGCATTTTTATATTACTGCATATTTTGTTCTGAGCACTGTTGGATGCACTAAAACTGTATAACATAAACCTTTTTGATCTTTCACCTGGACATTAAGGGGTGGGACTCAAGCAGGGTGTGTTTAAAAGGTCAAACTGTTTCCTTTTTTGTTACACTTGATAAAGGGCGTGTGAGGCCCGAAACATGTTGTGTTTGGTAGTCTGAAATAAATCACTTTGTAGCAGATTATCTCCTTTCAGATTGCTCTCCTCATTGTCTTGAATATATGATTACATTGAAGACCAGCGGTGAGGTCTAAGAGGAAAGAAGCATCACGGCATTTAAAAGCTTGACAAAGAGTTAAAGGAGATGTATTGTGTTTAAAACAGGAATGTGCCTGTCATTATACTCTTTAAAATATAAAAGGAATATAGAAGTAGTGATTTTGTTTTACTTTTTTGAAAATTTCTCCAAAAAACCCTAACAATCTGTTCCACTTCCTGCTCTCTCCTTTCCCAGGCTGTGCAAGGGAGCCAGTGGCACTCAGCACTCTAAGATAGGAACCAATCAGCAGCTAGGCTGACCTACCTTTGCTTGTGTGAATGCAGGGCTGGGATTGGCTATCCTCTGCCTATTGTGCTTCCAGCAGGGACCATTTGGACATGACCACCCCTCATTTGAAACATGGACAGGAACCACAGCAGATCTCCAATAAATGGGCCATTTTTAAAGATAATATACATTTTTTTAACGTAAAACCAGACCCATTAAGTATTCATTATAGCATACAAAATTAGTATGTATCTTATATGTTTATTTTAACAGTATGGAATCTGGGATTTCTTTGCACTAACTAATTAACTTGGGCTGCTGTAGGTTGTAGAAAACATGGGCAGATGCTGGAGCCTATGTGGTTAAATATTAAACAATGGCTTGAAAAAAGTGAAGAAGAAGATGCCAGACACATGGAATGGTTAAGGTAGTGAAACACATTTAACACTTGTTAAAATGTCTGGCAGTAAATGGGTCAGTGTTATGTTTAAATTTTGTTAATGATCTCTGCATATTTTTTCAAATCTGAGCTAGTTCCTGTTGAGCAGGAAACATCACTTTATTTTCTATTAGGCAAACATACTACCAAAAGGCAACTGTGGGTGGCCATCACGTGACACAGAAATATGCCTTATGTAACCACTGATGCTTAAAGTTTGTGTTTAACTACTGATTTACTGTCCATGCGGCTGGTTACCTAGGAAACCTTTCAAAATACTTTAATTACTAAGATTAATAGCAACTGTTAAACGCGGGCATTGGAAAACTAATAAAAGCAAAACAGAAGTTTGTGTGCCAAATGAAGTAGACTTTTATTTTAAAGCACATCTATATGTTTTTTTTTTAATTTGGTTTCTGAAAATAGATGCATTTTGGAATGAACCAAGGTAAGGCAATTCATTAGTAGGAATACTTGACACAGAGACTGAACATATCCTTTTATACTATGGCAAGGTCTGTGTACTGTAGCTTTGAATGTTTATGGAACTTTATACTTTGTTTCTGTAATAGGGTTTTAGATGGAAATGTATGCAGCATGCAACCTGCTCACTTTTGTAGGACATAGATGGCTATGAATTAACTTCTAAGCATTACTTCCAGTGAAAATACTATTTTATTTATGGGAATTGCTGAATAGGCTGCCCCCTTACAAGCTTAAGCGTAGTTTGTAGTACAGAACATATCATTTTTCTGTATATTAGAATTTGTATGAATAGTGTGATTAATCAAATGTGATGCTACAGGAGAGATATTCATCAATGAAAATTATAGCAAATATATGATATATTTCTGGTCATGTTCTATTTCATTGTGGTAGATGGAGGTTTTTGCATTATCTTCAGTAGAAGCCAGCACCAATGCAGCAGAGAAATGCTCAATCAGGTTATACATGTCAAGGACATTATATGCTTTTCCAAACTTTTTCAAAACTTTTTTTATTGTATTTCCAAAAGTAAATAAAATGAAATAAAATATAAAATAGTAAAACCGTACATTGGGTGTTTGTTAAGGCATAATGGGTATGTATATACAACATCAGCCATTTTTAACACAAATTCATTATAAGTCAATACAGCACAATAAAACTGTAACAGAGGGAAGGAGGGAAAGGGGAGAGAGTAAAGAAGTGTTTGAGAAGGGAAAGTAGGGAGGGAGAGAGAGCTTCCTTGTCATGTCTCGAGTCTCTTTTAGAGCTCTTGTTCTTGGGTTTTTAGGTAAGTTCTCCTCTGAGAGAGACTTCTGGCCACCATTTAGTATATCTGAAGGGGGCTAGTAGTTTTTGTTGTTTCTGTCCTTCCAATATGTCTAGGTATTTGCTGCAAAAGAAAAGTGAGCCTTTAAATTCTTTAGGGTCCATTTACTAAAGCGCGGTAAAACTATGCGCACAAAATACAGACAAATTTATCGCCGAATATGTTTTACTAACCTGCGGTAAAAATAAATTTACTAATTTCCTTGCGCAAGTTTTACCCATCATTCTATTCCTGTTGCCATTCCTGACAGGAGAAGAGAGAAGTGACAGGATAATCAAAGATGTTTTGGATTATTCTTTTGTCTGCTGTTACAGCAGCTTTTTCTGCTGAAAGACAATTTATTATGGCTAGGAGGGACCAAAGGCTTTGTCAGCCTAGATTAAACTACATTTATATGATGCATGCAGATTGATTGGTAAAACTTGTTTAACAGTAACGTAACTAGAGGGGGGCGGGCCCTGGTGTGGGACGTGCAGCCGGGCCCCCGCCCCCCTCCGTACGCCCGAGGGGGTGCGGGCCCTGGCCTAATCGCACCCCCTGCTCCCCTGGTAGTTACTCCACTGTTGTTTAAGAATTTTTTTTATATGATTCTATTGGCAGGGGGTAAGTCTTGTGACTGCATGTATTGAAATGTGGATTTATATGATGCATTCATGTTTAATTACTGTGTTGTTGATAATATCTATAAAGTTTAGCAGTTTTGAAGATTCATATCTGGCCATAAATCATGCCATAATAAACGCCATAAAACAAGATAAATATTTGCAAACGTAATTTGTTGCCAGAAACTTCCGATAACGTAAGCTGGTTTGTTAAAGTAGTTACTGCAAGTGATCGCAATGACTTCTGAGTGCATCGCTGTTTAGTAAACTTAGTCGCTGTGAATATTTTGGCGGAAAAACATTCGCATCGATAACATGCAAAAACATATCGTCAAATGGGCCCCCTTGTCTTGCAAATTCCTTGCAATGCCAAAGACCCATTGGAGTTGCATCGTGTACAATAATTTGCGCTCCTATAATTGTTTTGGAGGTGGCTGTGTGTTAGTCCAAATTTCCAAGATGGTCTTAACTGTGGTTAATACCATTATGTCTGCCAGTCTGATGTTACATTTGATGGTATTGTCAATGGGTGTGGGGTATAATCCCAACAGTATTTGTGGGTTTGTCCAAGTTATTGTAATATCAGACCAGCTTGTGGTGGTGATAGGACTGTGTTCCATCAAGCATTTAATTTAGTACATGACCACAGTACATGTTCTAATGTGGCATCAGGGTGATTGCACTTTGCACATTTAGATGTCTGTGTTAGGCCAAGACTAGCCTAATTGTAGTATTTTAATAGTGGTAGATTAAGTCCGCTAGTTTTAATAATGATATCCTGGCTTTTTACGCTTCCATATGAAGGCTTGTAGTTTTTTGTTGAGTTTAGTTATATCTGTGGTCTTTATTATAAATGGTAGTACTTGTACTTTATAATAAAGGCTTGAGAAGGTGATCATTTTATAGAGGTTAAGTCTGCCTATATAATAAATGGGTAGATCTTCCCAGCTCTTAAGGTACTGTAGTGGTTTTTCTATGGTTTCTGTTATTTAGATTGTATAGTTGTGTTATATCTGCTGGTGTCTTTACTCCCAGATATTTTAAATAGGAGGATGTCTACTGAAACATAGTAGTTGCTACTTTTGTATTGTTGTCAGGGAGGGTTTTTAGCCAGAGCAGTTCTGATTTGTCTAAATTGGGTTGAAAGCCTGAGATAGCCCCAAAGTCATGTATTGTATCTATTATGTGTGGGATTGCTGTGGCTGGGTTGGCAACAAATAGCATTATGTCAATTGCAGATAGTTTCATTTCTGTGTTGCCAATTTTACCACCACTGAAAGTTCGTAATTGATTAAAATTTGTAGCTGGGGTCTATTGCCAGATTGAAAAGCAGTGAGGATTGGGGCAGCCTTGTTTCGTTCTTTTATGTAGAATGAACAGTTTAGAATGTATCCCTTGTTTTGAGATAATGGCTTGTGGGGCCTTATATATTGTTCAATTGAAATTGGTGAAGCCGGGGCTGAAAGCAAGTGTGGCCAAGTGACTCAGTCAAAAGCCTTCTCCGTGTCTAGACTGGTTGCTGCAGCAGTGTGGCGTGGGAAGTCTCTGTATTTTAACACTGCTGCTATGAGCTTTGTGATGTTTTGAACAGAGTATCTGCCCTGAATGAAACCGGTTTGTTCAGGCGAGATGATTTTAGGTAGGATCAAATTGAGTCTCTCTGCGAACACTTTGCTCAGGATCTTGTAGTCTGTATTTAACAGCGAGATGGGCCTATAGGATGCTACATTGGTGAGATCTCTGCCTGGTTTTGGTAGTAGTATTATTCCGGCCATTGTAAAGTCTTTGGGCATGTCTGGTGTGGAGCATGGTTTTAAGTGCCTGTGTTAAATGCGGGGTTATTTCAGTTCTGAGAATTTTGTAGAGGTGAGGCCATTGAGAAAGGAAATGATATGCTTGATTAATCCAACTGCTAAATATAATTTGTACGACATTTGAAAAAGAATAATTATTTGCAATGGTTGCAGTCAATATTGACTGTACAGATCATTAAAGAATGACAGATTTTTAATTCAGACCGAGAGTCAGGGGAAAAGTGCACTTTTATATTTGTATAATCCTACTGTGAGGCCAATGGCAAACTGATTTTTCTTGGAGAAAACACAGTGCTTATTTAACTGTGGTACACTGCTAATTATACATAAAACCAAATGTAAGTACAGGTATGGGATCTATTATTTGGAAACCCGTTTTCCAGAAAGCTCAGAATTATGGAAAGGCCTTCTCCCATTGACTCCAGTTTATCCAAATAATCCAAATTTTAAAAAATAATTTCCTTTTTCTCTGTAATAATAAAATAGAACTTTGTACTTGATCCAAACTAAGATATTATGAATCCTTATTGAAAGTAAACCCAAAATATTGGTTTTATTTAATGTTTACATGATTTTCTAGTAGATTTAAGGAATGAAGACCCAAATTATGGAAAGATCTATTATTGGGAAAACCCCAGGTCCCGAGCATTCTGGATAACAGATGTCTACTAAATGCTGAATTTTTGACTGGAGGTGATGGTGCCCTTTAAGTGGAGTGAGTGATCCCATTTGCTTTTTTACTATGTATATAGGAGCCAGTCAAGATACAGCTGTAGTTTTATAGAATGTCTAAATAATGTTTATTTTCTGCTTCATTTGATACAGCATTTGCATAAACACACATTCCCTAAGGAACAGAAAATCAAGGGCTGTGCCGCAAAGAGCCAAGATTAATGGTATTCTTTACGCAATGCCCCTAACCTAAAATAACTGTTTTTCTTCACATTAATCATTTGCATGTTATAGTTTGATAGATTCTCACTGTTTTTATTTTGTTTATTTTTTGTTTTACTTTGTACTGCCTTGTTAAAAGGAGCCTGACTGGTATAAATTATTGCAGGAAGGATTTTTATATATTTTCACTTCTTTGCAGTTTTTGAAACAATAATGGAATAAGGAATGTATAGATTTCACCCATTCCATGTACTAATGACTGCCATGTTTACACCTCCTTTAAATAGTAAAAGGCAAGCTAAAATGTAACATTGAGCAGGGTAGCACCTGTTAAGCAGAGGGGTCCAGAGAAGCCATCAAACCCTCTTTCTATCTGTTTTCAATAACTACAGCAAATATAGATTTTTGCTATGGGGGTAACATATTAACAGTTGCAGAATTTGCTCCATGTGTAGTATATTGACAAGTCAGGGAGTAGGAGTTGCCAGTGTTCTGTTTGTTTAAAAGTAAAATGAACCTTGTCCCAAATTCAGTCTTGGACTGGGACACATGGGGCCCATCCAAAAACCTTAGACCAGGGACCCACTCTCAGTACTATTATTCTTCTCCTCACTCAACCTCTATTCTCCTAGTCTTTATTTCTTTACATGCTATAATCTATTATTCCATTTATTTAGCCTCTTTATTCATAAAGAGGCCAAATGTTTAGCAGCACAAGGGCCCACAGACACCTGGGCCCACCTGGAATTTTCCTGGTATCCCGGTGGGCCAGTCCGACACTGCCCAAATTGGTCACCACTGAGCCCTCCTGCCAAGGGCTCATGGACTATATTCCCCTCATTGTAACTCATCTCCTCCCTTTTATATTCTTCAGTGCCTATTCGACTTCGAATATCGAAGTCGAAGGATTTTAGCGCAAATAGTTTGATCGAACGATTCGAAGGATTTTAATCCAACGATCGAAGGATTATCCTTCGACCAAAAAAACTTAGGCAAGCCTATGGGGACCTTCCCCATAGGCTAACATTGAGTTCGGTAGGTTTTAGATGGCGAACTAGGGGGTCGAAGTTTTTTCTTAAAGAGACAGTACTTCGACTGGTCGAATAGTCGAACGATTTTTAGTTTGAATCCTTCGATTCGAAGTCATAGTCGAAGGTCGAAGTAGCCCATTCGATGGTCGAAGTAGCCCAAAAAACATGTCAGGAGGTGATAGAATTCCCTTCCGACCATTAACCTGTCCATCAAACTGCAAAAATCAAAATCTTCCCAAGTTCTTATGATAACTTCTGCTACTTTTATATTTTATATTGATGCCTTTGGCAACATACAACACAAGTCATTTTTTTTCTTTGGATCTTTTATTGTCACGTCGATCAATAACAGGGTCACTTGACTTACAAGTGATGTATTGCCGACTTGGCTCCAAGTTTGGTGTAACTTACATTGACATATCTATCCAAGTAGTACATTTCCTTTTCTGTAACATTGGAATCTATTCCCGTCGAAAGAACTTTAACTGCCAAGTTTTTTTCTCTTCTGGTCTATTGTCTTGTTTTCAGACTAGCCACCGGCAGGCCTTTCATTCCCATGAGGAAACATTGAAATGTCTAAATTCTTTGGCAGAGATTCATTTAATACTTTAATTCAATCTAATCATTTCACTAAGATGTGTGCTAAAGACAAAAGAATGCTAAATGGGTCAATTAGCATGCTTTCAAAAGCCGTCGGCTGTATTTTTCTTTGTAAAACATTTTAATTGTGTTGCACACCGTCTGGCAATAAAACATCTTGCAGCTGTTTAACTTAGAGAGCTAAACCTTTTCTGCTTGTCCCTAAAGCAACAGCTTATCTAACAATCATAAGCTAAAATGGTGAGTCTAATAGGATCTGAAACAACCCAGTAACTAAAACCCAAACAGACCTCCAACATCTGTTGGAATGATTACAGAGGACATTTACAAATGTTGCAAGCCATGTCATTTCTCATGCAAGTTTTTAGGAGCTTAGTCTCTTCCAGGGACATTAAACATGACAAAGGATGTGCTGTTATGATCCCTTATAAATACAACTTCGAGATATTGTGGAAATCATATCGAGGCTAGTGATGGGCGAATTTATTCGCCAGGCGCGAATTCGTGGCGAATTTGCGCGATTCGCCGCCAGCGAATAAATTTGCGAAACTCCCGCGAAAATTCGCGGAAAAAAATTCGCTGGCGTCAAAAAAATTTTTCCGAAAAACGGACGCCGGCGTCAAAAACGCAGTTTCGCAAATTTTTCGCCGTTTCGCGAATTTCGCGCGAAATTCGCGAATTTTCCGGCTAAGCGAAACGCGCAAATTCGCCCATCACTAATCGAGGCTCATTACCAAAAATGGTATTGTATCTCTATAATCTAGTACCTTAGCATATATACTGCAGATATTTTTTATGGTACAGGTATGGGATACCTTATCCAGAAAGCACTGAATTATGAAATTGCCTGCTATCATAGGGGCAAATTTACTAAACGGCAAAGTGGCTAACGCTGGAGAAAATTTGCCAGTGTGATGTAATTTTGCCACTTCGACAATTTACTAACAGTGGCCCTGGCGAAAATTCGCCAGTGAATTAGATAGAGTAGCGTAACTTTGCAGCCTAATGCCTGGCGAAGTTGCACTCTGGTGAAGGGGCAAAATTTGCAAAATTTACTACGTTTTTTTTTTTATTTTATGAACGTTACCTCTTTCGCCAGAGTTGAATTCGTCAGGTTAGACCAGGCGAAGTGCAATAAAGTAGATAGGAGTTTGAAAAAAAAAGTTGAAAAGTCCCTAAAAACGCTGGTGTGTTTTACTTTTTATAGGGTGATAGGCTAAAAAAGATAGAATTTTTTTTTTAGGGTGCCCAACTTCCCCCCTACAATTTATAACATATGGTACCTTAACTATACTGTGGGCACATGTGTAGGGTATTAGAACACCCCTATATACTTGTATTAACTTTCGCTGGGATTGTGTAGTGTAATTGATTGATGTAATTCATTTTTAAATTTGGCGCCGTATGGAAATTAGCCTTCGCTAGCGTAACTATGAACGGCTGATTGTACTATGGATGCACTGTGGATTTTCGGAGGTAAGTAAATTTCCCCCATAGAGTTCAGGTTAAGCAAATCATTCTATGACTTCTGCACTGAAATCCATTTTTCAAAAGAGCAAACCTGACATGGAGCTAGACATGTTGTTAGTTTCCCAGGTGCCCTGAGTCATGCAACTCCGATAAACTTCAGTTATTTTTTACTGCTGCACGACAAGTTTGAGTGATATCACCCTCACCCATTCCACCCAGCAGCCCATAAGCAGAACAATGGAAAGGTAACCAGATAGCAGCTCACTGACACAAGATAACAGCTCCCTGGTAGATATGAGAATAGTCCCATTGTGACTCCTTTCATTGAGTTGGAGAAAAAATTGCTTATCTGAAAGCACAGGATCAGGCACAATGACCAGAAATGGCTGCCTAAACACCAATATTACAACTAACTACAAAAAATACAATTTGCCGTGTAATAAGTGTAATTTAGAAATAAAAACGACACCATAAAAATTATGACAGAATCCTTTTATTATTTAGATGTTTAAAGTAAATTTATAGTATAGCTATCCAAATTACAGAAAGATCCCTTTCTTTCCAACAACTGTTGGAAAATGGTGAAATCAGTAAGAAATCACTAGTTTAGGTGTAGGTTGGGATAAGAAAGGATCTTGTTTGTAGGATGGAAAGAGGAACTTTATCACATATTTGGCTTAATTGCTCGGTGTTAAAATCTTTTTGGTTACATATATTGTCAGACTGTAAAAGTATAACTGGAGTTCAACTACCTAAATCCCCATCGGCCCTACTATTGTTGCATCAGATTGGGTCTTTTAACCCTTCAAGGACAAGATTATTGATACAGCTCCTGATGGCAGCAAAGTCATTAATTCTAATACATTGGAGGAGCCTAGAGCCACCTACTAGAGAGGTGGTATAAAGTGGTGAGTGAGATTTATCGAATGGAAGAGTTGACGGCATATATAAGTGATACCCATGAGAAATTTGCGGCTACATGGTTCTTGTGGATGCAATTTATAGAAAATAAAGGAGAAACAAGTGCTCAATGACATGCTGTAGCTTGAGAGTTTTACTGTATATTTTAGACTATTTTATATGGACATATTGCCTTGCCTTACTTATTTAGTTTTTTTTGTTTATTTATTTTTTCTTTTTCTTGTATTTTATTTCTTTATCTTGAAGTGTATAACGTCGAGAATTATTGCATTTATTGAAATATTGTTTATTGTTGCAATGTGATACATGTAACAAATGCTTTTATGCAACTATGTCGACAATTTTATTTCAATAAACAAGTTTTGAATATGAAAAAAAGAAAGGATCTTGTTTTGTAATTGATACAACAGAGCAAATTACCTGTTTTATGATTACTTCAAACACAATTACATTTTTAAAAAACAATATATCAGACTCGCAGGCTGCCTTGCAGTGTTGGGGTTTAAATACCATCTTGGGCACTTTCTGCTAGGAGTTTATTTATCATCCTCATGTCTCCAATGTGGTTCATTTGGGTACTCCAGTTCCCTTTCACATTCCAAAAACATAAAGGCGGGTTCACTGACTCTTTATAAATTGTGTGTGAATGTGATAGGGACCTTAGAATGCAAGCTCCTCTGGGTTAGGGACTAATAAAAGTATTAATAGAAATATACTTTTAATTAGATTTCTCATGTTGTCAACCCAACACAAGGGGCATATTTATCAAGGGTCAAATTTCGAATTGAAAAAAACTTCGAAATTCGAATTCAAAAAGACCAACCGAAATTAAGACAAAGTTTTTTCGAATAGGTCCGTATTTGTCCGAATTCGAATCGTACTAATTGAAGTAATAGCACATTCAATCAAATTCAATTAGAAGTTTTTCCCCCCAAAAAATTTGATTTTTCAAAGTTCACCAATTGACTCCAAATTGGTTCTAGGAGGTCCCCCATAGGCTAAAACAGCAATTCGGCAGGTTTTAGATGGTGAATGGTCGAAGTTGAATTGTTAAAGAGACAGTACATGATAAATTTCGATATTCTAATGTTTACAAATTCAAATTGAATTTGGACTATTCCTTAGTCGAGGTAGACAAAAAATAGCTCAAAATTCGAATATATTTCATTCGAAAGTTCACCTTGATGTCCGAATAAATGTTGGACATCGAAGTGGTGGGGTCCCACAAGACAGATCAACAAACACTGCATTGGAGGATCAAGCTTCCACTTTTGGGAACCTCTGACTAATCTGGCTCATTTTGTATCTGACTGGCAGTTTTGGACAATTAATGACGATTTGTGTGTGTGATATTTATCTTGTTCAGTTTACATCTCTACGGGGGAAGTTCTAATGGGGGCAACTTTTGATCTTTTCTGATGCTGTTTATCTTGTTCCTCTTGAAATAATTTTGCTATTTCTGTAACTGAATGCAATGTGTACGCCATCTATTCAGTATTTAAAGGGGACCTGCCACCCTTAGAAATAATTAAAAATGATTTTCTATCATGTTAAAATAATCCTTAAGTACACTATATATAAATTATTTAAATCTTTTTTTCTTCAGTCTTGGAATTCACAATCATAGCAAGCAGGCAGGAACCAGGCAGGTCAACTCTGTTACAAAAACAAGCTTTGCATCATCCCAAAATGTTTTGTATGCATCACAATGTGGGGCCTAATGCCTAGGCCTATGCACAGGCTACACAGTTATAGATTGTGAGGAGGGTGGGGGAATGTGAAGAGTAATGGATCAAGGAAGTGCTGAATGGAAAGTGAACGTAATCTCCTGCCCCGCCAGGCCAGGTAATCTATGATAGACATTTTTATATACATTTATAACAGGAATGTATGGTTTCAAATGGAAGTTAAACCATGGAGTGATATGGCACTGCATTTGTAGCCCATTGGGAACAACAAACAGCAGTTACTATCGATCCAGCATGTGCATCACTATACTACATGTGAACACTACAGTGATCAAGCAATGAATATAAGAATTCAAGATTATTTTGATAAATGTTTTAAAAACGCCTGCATAAAGTTTACTTTGTTTCTTAAACAGTTAATCCTGAGAAACACTTGTAAAATACAGTAAGAATTCTCAGGAGACTTGTTACATTTTGTTAAACAGTTTTATTTATGGCACAGGGGATTTGACTTTAGTCTATCCATTTTTATTATAAATAAGTAGATGGAATATGATCCATAAACAGTTACGATTTGGTTGCACCTCTACTGTTCTGCAATATTAAATAACTTCTAGCACTATGAAGTGTGATGCTGAAACTGCATTCACAATCATATTTTGCTAATGATATTTTAACTATACATTTTTACTAGTCTCTTAGGGCAGATAAATTCCTGGGATCTTGCTGTATATTACACATTAATTAAATCCCTTTAAAAAGGTTTTGTTTTGAGGGTCAAGTTACCAAAACTTTTAACATTGCTTGGAAAAACACTGTATTTGGCCATTAGTGGTTTACATAGCACAGGGCACCAATAACAGAAACAATGCTTAAAATGATTTTAAATGATCCCCTTTTCTCTGTTAAACCAAAACAGTACCTTGTACTTGAATCTAACCTAGATATAATTAATCCTAACTGAAGGCAAAACAATTCTATTGATTTTTTTGGAGGCAGATTTATCAAAATGTGAGTTTATAGCTCAATGAATTAGAACTCACCCACATTCTGTTCATTCCTTTGTGATTTTTAGAATTGTATTCATCAATGGGTGAAAATTAGTCCTCATCATATGATAAATATGGTTCTAAAAATCCCATAGGAATGAATAGAATGTGGGTGAGTTTTTATTTATTAAGCTATAAACTAAACATTTTGATCAATCTACTCCTTAATGTTTAAATTATTTTTTTAGTAGACTTGAAATATCCAAATTCAGAAAGATTCCTAATCTGGAAAACCTAAGGTGCTGAGTATTCTGGGTAACAGGTTCCATACCTGTATAGGTGCCCATACACAAGCAGATTTCAGCTTCCAGTTCAGCCCATTCAGACTAAGTGGGCAGCATATCTGCCCTGACCTCCGACAGGCAAGGACTTGTTGATGGCTTGTTGGCTTGTTGATGCAGTCCTCACCTCAACAACCTGTATTGGGGCATAATGATGACCTAATGCATTTCATGGCTGGTGGGGCACATGACACAGCCCAGTACATTTCCTTTTTTAAAGGGCTGTGACCAAATAAATTGTACCACATAACCATTATCCACCAATCTCTTATTGCAGGAGCTAGCATACATTATAAGAATTTGAGCACTAGTCCCAACTGCAGTGTCCAGAATAGAGTAAATATCAACCAAAACAGACAGGACAAGAGTATATTATATTGCATGGTAAATGGTATAGTTGGTCAAAAACAGGCTAATAAAAAATAAAATTTTAGTGGGTTGAGAAACCCTGTTTTTAATATAAGAATAAAAGATAAGTCTTGACAAAACACTAGGGATTGTATCAAATTTAAGACAAAACACTTATCCAAGAAATTCTCTGAGAAGTGGCATGGTTATGGTACATGCAGGTGATTATTGATTAAGTGAGGATTCTCACATATGTTACAAATGCGCTATAGGCCTAAATGGTTTGATCATATAAAATGAGAATATAGTGTGCACATTATGTTAGTTATCAATGCAACTTAAAGTGCAGTAGGGCAACATTATGGGGTCGATTCACTATGGGTCGAATATCGAGGGTTAATTAACCCTCGATATTGGCTAGGAATTGAAATCCTTCGACTTCGAATATCGAAGTCGAAGGATTTAGCGCAAATGCTACGATCGTACGATCGAAGGATTATTCCTTCGATCGAACGATTAAATCCTTCGAATCGAACGATTCGAAGGATTTAAATCCAACGATCGAAGGAATATCCTTCGATCAAAAAAAGTTAGGCAAGCCTATGGGGACCTTCCCCATAGGCTAACATTGACTTCGGTAGCTTTTAGCTGCCGAAGTAGGGGGTCGAAGTTTTTTTTAAAGAGACAGTACTTCGACTATCGAATGGTCAAATAGTCGAATGATTTTTAGTTCGAATCCTTCGATTCGAAGTCGTAGTCATAGTCGAAGGTTGAAGTAGCCCATTCGAAGGTCGAAGTAGCCCAAAAAATACTTCGAAATTCGAAGTTTTTTTACTTCGAATCCTTCACTCGAATTTAGTGAATCGGCCCCTATATGTATCATGAGTTGACATATGTGCATCCCTTCCTGCTGTTATATGTTGATAACGCAAGACAAGCCCCTCTTGCTACTGCTGAAAGCTAATTAAAAGTGCTCTTTTACAAACATGACATGGCTTATTCCATTCAATTCTGATTAGGAACTAAAGAGGAAAGCATTCATTTATTGCTATGACTCAGTTAAGATACAATGGAAGGCATTCCAAGACAGGACAGAGACAAAACAAAAGCTGACATTATGGAAGGAATGTCTAAACACTATCGAAGCTGTCAGCTGGCTATTGAGGAAAGCCCATGACAGACAGAGAATTACAACTTTAAAATGACCATAAATCATTGAGAAGATTAGACTCGTGTGAACGGCATGTCAAGGATTCCACATCACTGGAATGTTTGTGCACTTTCAAGTAAGTGCTTTCAGATTTAAAAGGTGCTATGAAATTAGATATAAAAACACAGAAAACTATTAATTTCCTGCAATGGAGATGTGCAAATGTGATTCTGAACAAAATAATCATTTTTTTCCAGCTGCACCTACATTGGATGAAGAAATGAAGAGATGTGAAGTCACATAGTAATGTTTAACAGAAGAATATTCCATAAAATGTTAAGACTTGCACATTGGATGTAATTTTGGCAACATTTCATCCACATGCATGAATCTGCCTGTTCAACCTGACAGCAGAATTGGCCACAATTTGTTAACATACAGGAAGCAAAACTGGCCAATCATTTACCAATCACCAGATTTATTGGGTCAAGAGATTATGATTGGAAATAAAATAGTTTGAAGCACATGTTCAAGAGCTGGACAGATTAGAGGAAAATGTGCCAAAAATGGCTAACTTTCTCTGCTTGCGTGTATCCAGTGTTAGATACACAAGATTAGTATCACACTAAATACGAATTTTTGGCTAAATTCAATTACATAAATTGTAATTAAAGGAATTGTTCAGTATAAAAAGAAAAACTGGGTAAATAGATAGGCTGTGCAAAATCTAAAAAGGTTTCAATATAGTTAGTTAGCCAAAAATGTAATATATAAAGGCTGGTGTGACTGGATGTCTAACATAATAGCCAGAACACTACTTACTACTTTTCAGCTCTCTTGGTTTCCACTGATTGGTTTCCAAGCAGTAACCAATCAGTGACTTGAAGGGGGTCATAAGTGTTTGATTTTGAATATGTCATGCATTTTAAGGTTCAATTGCAAATTCACTGAACAGTTATGTCCCATGTGGCTCCCCTTAAAGTCCCTGACTAGAGAGCTAAAAATAAGGAAGCTGTTCTGTTATGTTAGATATCCACCTTTATAGATTACATTTTTGGCTAACTAACTATACCAGAAATATTTTTTTATTTTGCACAAACTATCTATTTTACCCAGTTTTTATTTTTACACTGAACTGTTCCTTTAACAAAAAAACAAAAGAAGTTTTATGTTTTGGACCAGATTCCAATTCATAAGAATATGTATTTTTTGGTTTATCACGTATGGGCAAGATTCAGTTTGAGGGGAATAAAACTTTTCTCCTAACTCAGTTTTTCTCCTAATTCCATTTTTTTAGACAGACTTTAAAGTTTTTGGGCCATATTCAAAACAGTGAGAAAAATGTTATCACGTGAAAACTCATGCAGGAGATTCAATTTTGAGATGCAATTCAATTCAGAAAGTGAAATATGAAGGTGAAATATGTGAAATGTTTTTGCTAATCTAATTGAATCTCATTCACAAGTTTTCATGTGATAAACCATGAGATAACTTTTTCTCACTGAATTGAATCTGGCCCTTCATGTGATAATCAGGAACTTAATTAGGTGATCGTTTTTTCTTGATGGATTGAGTCAGATTTTTTAGGCCAGATTTAATTTGATTAAATCCAGTCTGCAGGAATTCAAATCCAAATTTCTCCATAGGCTTCTATTGAGTTTTCATGAGCTACATCATGAGTTTTTCTAATGGAATTAAACCTGGGCCAGATTTGACTGGAAAAGCTTACCTTCTAATTCAATTCCAGATTTTCCTATAGATTCAATGAAAAAACTTCTCACTTAATCACATGGAAACCCTATTGAAGTTTATGGGATAAAACTGGAACTTAATTAGGAAAAAAGTTTTTTTTCTCTTAAATCTTGACCTTAAGTTTTCACATGATAAACCAAAAAATAAAATTTTATATTGGAATTGAATCTTTTAATTTGGTTCCAGTTTTTTTCATAGAAATATAGAATTGTTATTTGATAAGCAGTGTGATAAGTTTTTCTCATTGAATTGTGTATGGCTCTATGGAAAAATCTGATATTAAAATAGGAGATGCTTTTCTCATCTAATTGAATCTGGGTCTTTATTTGCTAAAACTTGAGTTTTATACTGTGGTATGCAGGACACAGGCAGAGCAGTACTAGCTAACAAGGTCTTGTTCCCTTTAAGGCATACTTAAAGAGACTAGCCAAAGAAACAAATGACTCATATTGATATCTATCTTAGAGTCTCTTATCCATAAGACCTTTTTAGAGAAAGAGGCAGAACAGATTCTTTTCGTTTTGAGGCAGTGTAGTAGTGGTTCTTCTTATTAAATTTGCCATTTCTCTTAAACAGTTAATGATTCTTTAGCATTGGAAAATATATACGTTTACTGATACTTTATACCGCATCACCAAGAGGATACGAATAGGGCCTAAATAACCTGTATATGTTGATTTGTATATGATTTTTAGATACATACAAAACCAGTTTATTTGGCATTGTAATGTAAACATATCATAGAATGCATTGCAATAATTTTAATCATGATTTTTTTTACTGTGCTTTTGTAAGGAATATGGACTTCTTTTTAATTCAGTGATCTTAAATAAGAAATTTGCCTGCACTTGTACCAAATTATCTTACAACATTGTCCATGAAAATGAATGAGACAATAGTTTTTGTAAGAGCAAGCTGCCGTCAAAGTAGAAAAGTAAAACATTAGGAAAATATTAAACTGATTATGGGCACATGAGATACATAGTTTATTTGCAGCAGTTTATTTTGGAACCTTAAAGAGGTCAAGAAGTTAAGGACATAATCTTTCAATGAGATAAGACCCTCCTGGTCTATGCTTTCAAGGAAAATGCCTCCCAGGTAGAAGAAGCAAAGAAGAAAGATAAACCCATAATGCGTGTTAATGTATGCAGCTGATTGAAAAGGCAAATACCATGATATTCATTAGTGTGCTTGGGAACCAAAAGTGACCACTGAAATGTTTCCCAAAAGCAGATTTTGTCTTCTGGCCATACTTAGAATTAAATGATCAATTGAGTAGCCAGAGAGGGACATTAAGGATGGCTTAAGTTAAAAATGGAGTGCTATAACAAACCGTACAATTCCTTGTAGAGGACTCAAGTAAATGTGTATTATTATATGTTTGTGCAACCTCTACATTGTTAGGTAGAAAAAAAGATGAAGGCATTTGGGTTTGTAAGCATATGGCATAGTTATTAACGCTATATAACACATTTAGTACAACTTTGTTTTTATTAAAAGGCCAGCATTTAATGATTCCCTTGTATTTAGCTATTAGATCAACTAAAGACTCGAGAATGTTTCATTCATCTTCATAAGCTTCCTCTGCACCTTGCTATGACCACATTATTTATCGCCCTGAGTATTTAGACACCATACGCATTCTCTTTTGATATACCAGCCATATGATATAAGATGAGTAAAAGGAAGCTAACTTTGTTATGGGCATAATTTAACCTTGAAGAGGTACATATAAAATGATGCCACACTTTGTAGTTTCTATGTCTTTGAAGGTGTTACTAATTCAGTTTCCAGTTTCAGCCTTGTATAAAATGGTACTGCTCTCTTTTGTTTAAGACAAGAAAAAATTAAGGGCACGCTGCCTGATAAAACAAAAATCACTGTTTATGATAACATTTAAAGCTGTGGAATGGATGCCTAACGCATGTTGGGAACACCCCTGTTTGACTGCAACCTTCCTTATCTTTTCCAGTAGCCCTGCTCAAGTGCTATTGTTCTCTTACAACAAACCAGCAAATTACATGGCCTGATTGAGGGCAAGACCATATTTTAATAAATAAATGATGATGACTCTAAATTGTACAACTTTAAAATTGTATGACGCATTGCAAATCTCTAGCATGGATTCAACAAAAGTTTGCCGCTGTTGAAACTGCAAATTTTGCAGCAAAACTGTTCTCTCATCCCTACTGAACACCATGAAACTACAGCATCCAAAATTAATCTGCCCTAAATCTCCCCAAAGCCTCACAGAGTGCAATCTCTAAATCTGATCAGTTAAGAAAGCACATTTCCAGTAATAAAAATATGGAATGCAGCTCAAGGGGAAAGATGCACATAACACAGCCATAATAAAATAAGTGACCTTAATGGACTTCGTGGAAATCTTGAATTCTAATTTTACAGCAAACAGATTAATACAGTTTGCAGAAGCTCCTTTGGTATTTAAGGTTAAAGCAATGTCTAAAATGATGCATTTGCTGTCTATACTTCATAAACACACCACTGGGCTATTTAACAACCTGTCTACAGTGTAAACCAAGCAACTTCATGGAAAATATGCATATTCCTGAAGCTATATGAATGTGAACCCTTCAAGTGAGTGTTTAGTTTTCCTCTGGTTTCCTTGCAAACATTATGAACTTTGACTGCAGTTTTGACAAGGTAGTGACCAACCAGAGGAGATACAGAACATTATATTTAGGCATTGTAAACCAGAATGGCATAGTAAGAGAATGGTCTGGCAGGAAAGCTTAAAACAATACTTTTAGATCTCCTGTTAATCATTTTCATCTTAAGAACACACACTATCAACACAGTGCCCAACCCCTCAGAGACTGTATGAACAACAGCTGGAAACTGTCTGAAAAACTGAGACAGCACAATGAAGGTATATATTTAGGGATCTTATAAGCAGCCCATATTCAAGTCCTTTGAACAAGATTTCTTTATGCCTTTCAGCACCTTGTAAGGGTCTGATGATACCAATATCATATGGATAAAGCTTAAGCTGAGCAATAATATTCATCTGCCAAGTGGATGATAAAAGTTGGGGCTGGGTATTTGCTGCATCTTGATACGTAACTGCTTTGTTCTTCCATACCAATTGGCTAAAGCTGGGAAGATGGAGAATGGAGATGGAGGGCAGTACTGGGATGTACGGTCAGTGTTTCCCCAAGTTGCTGTGTTAAATCATATTTTGTAAATACATTATAATTCAAGGATGCAGGTTTGCCCTCGTGGAATGACCTACAGCAACCAGAAATTTGATTTCAAACAGGTGATCAGTAAATGTTACCTCCTGATTGGTTGCTATGGGTTGCTAGACATGTTGCAAACTTTGCACTTTTTATTATAAATTACCCCTTAGGAACCTGCAGTGATTTTGTGTAAAATGGGAATATATAAAAATATGAAATAGTACCATGCATTTATTGGTACAAATGGAAGGCCTCCTAGTAGAAGCTTAGGCTGCCTGTCTACACAATGTTGTGCTGCTAGAGAACCTCAAAATAAGATCATTAGCCCTAACATTTTCTAGTTCTCACTTACAAGCTCAGCTTCCCTGACTTAGTTATCAGTTGCACCTTATACCTTATACACTCTCCTCCAACCCACTGTACTGTAAACAATATCTCTAAGAAAACTTTTAACATACTGTTAGCTTGATAGCCACAGACATAGATAAGGGGTCCTGTCAAAATGTTGTTTCTGGTGTGTAGTTGTCATTTTCAATATACCTAGAATAGCCAAATAAGATTAGTTTTAAGTTGTATGCACATTTGCTCTGCTAGATATTCCTGGATGCCTAGCCTTACAGCATGTAAGGTTGAGATGTGATGAATTTCCTGGCCTACATATGTTTGGAGATGTACAGTAGATAAACCATACAGTGTGTGTAACCAGGTAGGCCTAACCAAAATCTGACCCTCTGGTTAAAAAGGAAAAACACTGCATAATAATCTATTATTCAATTGTGTCTGCCCAGGTAGTACTTGAATGATTATATAAGAATAGCATTGTGGTGTCTAAACGTTAGGCCTCTTGAGTGGAAATGTGCATGCTACTATGGACAAACATAACGAATATTCATTTCCAAATTACATTATTTTATTATGATGTTCATTGCCCAGTAAAAGATTGCTTTGAATATCATAATCATGATATGAGTGATTTACCATGACCCTAGTCTCCTGTCTTGTTGAGGTCTGCACTTTGGGTTATAAAGTATAATAATAGGTGGTTTGTGCCTGATTTTTGCAGTGATTCATTTAAATGCAAACATATCAGATGGCTGAATGACTGTAGTTGCTGGAGTAAAACAACATGTTGGAGCACCTCAGGAATATCTTTTCTTAAAGGGGTTGTTCACCTTTGCAATAACTTTTAGTATGATGTAGTGGCAGATTTAGTAAACTCGAGTGAATTTTCGAAGTCCAAAAAGTTAAAATTTCGAAGTATCCAAGTATTTTTTGGATACTTCGACCATCGAATAGGATACTACGACTTCGAATTTACTTCAACTTCGATTCGAAGTAAAAATTGTTTGAATATTCCACCATTCGATAATCGAAGTACTGTCTCTTTAAAAAAAAACTTCGACTTCATACTTCGCCAAATTAAAGCTACCGAAGTGCAATGTTAGCCTATGGGGACCTTCCAGAGTACTTTTCAAAGTTTTTTTTTGGTCGAATAAAAATCCTTTGATCGATCGCTAAAATCGTTCCATCGAACGATTTTTATTCGACCGCTGGATTGCCAAATTTTTCGAAAAAACTTTGAATTCGATATTTGAATTTTTAATTCAATGGTTGAATTTAGAAGTTTTTTGTACTTCGAAATTCGACCCTTGATAAATCTGCCCCGTAGAGAGTGATATTCTTATTATCTAAGGTACAAATTACCCTAGTAACCATGCATTGATTTGAATAAGAGACTGGATGAATAGGAGAGGCCTGAATAGAAAGATTAGTAATTAAAAGTAGCAATAACAATACATTTTGAGCCTTACAGAGCATTTTTTTTTAGAAGGGGTCAGCGAATCCCAGAAAGAAGAAAAACTATAACTATACTATAAACTATAAACTATAAAACATAAATAAAGTTGCTCAGACTTTGCCATTTTATAACATGCTAAACGTTACCTTAAAGGTGAATCACCCTTTAACTAAACTCCTAATTACATATGTATGCTTATTCATATAGAGAGAAACACTGCATGGAATATAAATATAGAAAAAGTTTTGGTTCCCCTCCCTGTATCATTCCTGCCAATTATACAGCACTGCTGTATATGGTTTAAAGCTCTCAGCCATTACAGTATAAATGAGAACAATATACAAAAATTAATATTTTTGAAAACATTACTTCCAAAGTGTCGAGCTGGGGGAAAAATGTTCTTTATATCAATTTTCAAATCTCCTGCTTGCAGGAAAGATTATGTCTCAGACAAAACAGTCTGTGAGCATGGTGTGTGGGCGGTCACAGGTGGGTGTTCTGTTTCGCTGATGTTCCAGAGAAGCACACAAACTTATACAGTATTTTATTACACAAGATTCCATATGCAACTCAAGCTATTCTTTCCAAGTAACTGCTCTTAGTCTATAAATATTCTATACAATCCTTTTTTACACTACCAGGAAAATGCAGTAATGGAGAGAAAAGAATGTGCAGTCTTATTGGAAAAATAGAGCTTTGAAAATATCATCAGGCACATGAGGTCAAACATAACTGCATTTTATGGTAACCATCAAGGTCCAATCCTTTGTGGCTTGCCCTGTCTTGATAGTGGAAGAGCATGGAACAAGAGGACACTTGTACTTTGGGTACCTTTGCCATACATAATAACAGTGCACAGTTATGTGTATGTTGTATTCATTAGAACTTAAAATCAGAAGATTTTGACAATACAGCAGCAGCAATATGATATACAGAAGCTGGCTAGTTAGGCTAAAACACAGAATACAACAGACTCTGCACACCATATGAAGTCATCTGAATTTTTACACTAACCTTAAAAAGAGGGATTAATGTACTTTACTTACTGCCTACCACATTAATACTCCAACTGTCTTGTACTTTCTCAAGGTTTCTCATTGTGACAACATAAAAATAATTTTTAAAATAAGTGATTCTGAGCATGTTTGTTGAGGTTTTAAAGCAATTTTAGGGCAGAAGATGGTATAGCTCTATCAGACAAAAGTTGAATATTTGACTACATATTCACTTTACAGCTTTATAAAACAACTTCTAAGGGGCAAATTCTTTATAATTTGAGATGGCATTTTCTTCTGAGATTCCAGGAATAATGGAATCTTCAATAAAGTTTTAAACACTCAAATTTTCAAGATGTATTAATGTAAAAACCAAATGAAAAACAGTGGCACCTAAACCCTACCAATTTCACAGAAGTTAGGGTGGGTGTAGCCAAAGTAGTGAATTTGTCCCATCTTTGTTCCCGCAAAATTTGCGAAAGAGTCACGAAATGCATTGAAGTCAATGGGGGTCAAAATTATTTTGATGCACGTCAATTTCAACGCCTGTGACAATTTTTATACGCACACCTATTTTGTCCAAATACATTGAAGTCAATGGGCGTCCAAATAATTTTGACGCGTGACAATTTTTATGCGTTCAACTATTCTGACACGCACACATTTATTCGCCAGTGGCGAAACACAGAAATTCGTTGCTAATTCGCTCCTGCCAAATTTATTCGCCCGTCGCTAATCCAAAGCTTTCAGGCAAGTGCAGCATTAAGAGGAGCAAGGGGGCATTGTACAGGACATTGTATATCCCAGCACATGTCTGGCCCAACCTGTATGCAGTACTGCAAATGCAGCAGAGAATCAAAATTCTTTTTTTCAGCATTTTGCAACATTTTTGTTAGCTGCATCTATGGGTGCTGGGAGTGAATTAAGGAGGGCAAAGTGCAAAATGTAATAAATATGATGCGGAACACCTGTTCTGTTGACCATGTTGTCTATTAGTAACCATTATCCTCTGATTACTGAATACACTTTTTAATGGGTAAAACATGACTTTTATATAATTTGTACATAATGTTTCCATCACTTCCAAAAGATGTTATGTTAGTGCCACACACACACAGTTAACATTTGAGTTGGCAAAAACCAGTGCAAACGCTATATCGCACTTATCCTTTATTTGTACCAATGAAGTACACATTTGCTCATTTTTAAACCGCCACTGCTCTTTTCACATCTCTTTGTAACTCTAACGCTTTAAATGCTTATGCCTCAAAGCCAAGATAAAGTCAAAATTCTGCCAATTTTATAATGCCAAACAAACTCGCGGCTTTTACTTGGCGCACGTCTGAAGCAGCAAACCAGAAGTGTTTAACCGGAACTTCAGGTCATTGCCAACTTATTGGATGCTAACAAGCTCTTGTGCCTTAAAAAGTAGCATTGCTGCAGCACAGTATTACACACAATTATGCACTTGCACCCACGTGAACATCACATTTAACAATGGTTCAGTTTTAAGCAATTTCTCAGTTACAGTACATAGTTACCACTGTACTGTACATTTTACCTAAATTGGATTGTCAAGGGTCATAAAGTACAGGCACATCCATGGAACCCCCCCCAATTAAAAGAGTAATACCTTCTATGATATACCCAAACGACTAATCTGTGGTTACTGCTTGTTTCCATGTTTTGACATCAGTTATATCTCTATGGGACTCTTAAAGGGTATTATACAGAAAAAGCTTTATCTAAAAATAGGCACAATAAATATGCCTATGTTTTTACTTAAAAGTTGATTGGAGCATGCAATACATATATAGAGAATACAGGAGCAGCACACACATCATTTACTATTGCAGCACGCAAATGTGCACTCAAACATTGCATTCAAATTTAAATACCTGAGGTTACTTCTTGCAGCCTTATATTCAGGCTCCTAAATCAACATTCCTGAACCAATATCAGGGGTCGTCATAAACAGTTTGCCTCTTCTCATATCCAAAGATCCCTCTGAAGTAGGATTTTGTGTTTAGTCTTGCAATATCTGTTTCGACCACATAAAAACATTGTTGTGTATGGAGTGGACTCCAGTCCAGTCATTTTCATAAAAAGAAAGACGTTTTTTAGCAGGCCTCACAACACCACTTCCTAAAGGACAAACCGGGATATCATTAAATCCTTCCTTGATTGGTGTCTCCAAGCTCCCATGATGGGAATAAATGGTAAGTGGTTTGGAATGTAATGTAAAGAAATTGCATTTCTACATTTATTCTTATTAATGATTTTAAGGTGAAAAGAAAGCATTTCTTTCCCTGAGACAGTTCCTGACATAGTTTGCCTTTAAGCATAAATATGAACCTGAGGACTGTGGTTAAGCTGAGGTGGTTGTCAGCCGGCAATGATCTCACATAACTTTAATGTAACTTCTAATTAAAGCCTCTCCTCCCACTAGATAACTGGATAAGCACACTCAGTATTTATATGACAGTCTGGGCTGTATTTGGCATAAAGGTTGTCATTTTTAACTAAATCCATTTCCTGTCTCTGTGTGTTCCAGGAAAAAAGGCGTACATATCATGCTCGATACTTCTTTCTTTATTTCCTACACAAAAGGACCCTGAGTAATTTATCTTGTTTCCAGTGATTCTGTGAATGCATAATATATAAACAAGCACACCAGAAAATATACAGAGAGCAATGAAAGGAATAAACAATAAAAATATATTCTCGCTTCCCATACAATTTTTAATTGAGTTGATTATTTCTGTGACTTTGGCAACCGAGCCATAGATGATGAGAACCACAAGTTATGGGGACTCAAGTACAGGTATAGGATCCATTATTCGGAAGCCTGTTATCCAAGAGTTCATTATTAGGGGCAGGTCATTTTCCATAGACTGCATTTTAATCTAATAATTTACATTTTTAAATATGATTCCCCTTTTCTCTGTAATAATACCTTGTACTTGTTTCCAACTAAGATATATTTAATCCTTATTGATGGCAAAACAACCCTGTTGGGTTTATTTAATGTTTAAATGATTTTTAGCAGACTTAGGGTATGAGGTATGGAGATCCAATTATGGAAAGATCCCTTATCTGGAAAACCACAGTTCGTAAGTATTCTGGATATTAGATCCCATACCTATAACAATTGTATATTTTTAGTGAAAACTGCATTTTAAAATTCCACATGTAACCAATTCCTGCTCTTCATTTGTGTTATTCTTAAAGGAGAAGGAAAGGTTAAAACTAAGTAAGCCTTATCAGAAAGGTCTATATAAATATACCAGTAAACCCCCAAAGTAGTGCTGCTCTGAGTCCCCTGTCAAAAGAAACACAGCATTTCTTTCCTTCTATTGTGTACTCATGGGCTTCTGTATCAGACTTCCTGCCTTCAGCTTAAACCTCATTGCCCTGGGCAAGAGCATGCTCGGTTTGCTCCTCTCCCCCCCCCTCCCTTCTCTACTGTAATCTGAGCCCAGAGCAGGGAGAGACTCAGGCAGAAAGTGACGTCACACCAAGCAAATATGGCAGCTGCTATCCTAAACAAACAGAGAGTTTCTAGAGCTTTTTACTCAGGTATGATAAAACATTCTACAGAAAAAATATAACATTCTAGCTTGCACTATTGCAGCTAATCTATTGAAAATAAAATGTTTCCGTAGCTTTCCTTCTCCTTTAAGGACTCAAGGGCCTCATTCACAAACAGTGAAAAGCTAATTTCCCTTTGATTGTTACCCACAATACAGCGTTTCCTTAAATCCAGCCTCATTGCAAACAATTCAATATTAGCTTTATCTTTGTGCCAATACTGGTGCAAATGTTGCATCCATGTCGCATGCAGGCTTGTGCTTTCCTCTACTGTTTGAGAAATACAATACAATATCATGTGTATCTGATTTCCCATTTATTTTCTGTGCTTGCAATATATTTCCATTGCCCAGCATAAAACAAATTGCAAAAAATATGATTTGATGCTTCTCCAAAAACTGTAGAATATTTGTATGCTTAAATGCATTATATGAAGTGTTAAGGTTCAGTTTTCTTGCCACTGTATTTGTTTTTCTAACTTTAATAATACCAAAAATGGGAAACTCCATATAACTCATTCTTTTTGGTTTTAAATAGTTCCACATGCTTCCACACAAAATTGTCATTTACGACGTGGGTCTGGCCAACTAAAGAATAATGGCATTTATTAAGTTAATTCGTAAATTGCAACCCAAACTAGAATTTAATGAACTACTAAGTATTAAATATTACATAATATGTTAAACATCATTATTTAAATAATGACTTAAATGAAACTACCAGGAAAGCATGATTTTAGTTATTCTTCAAATATTTGTTTAGCAGAGCAAAGTAATAATTAAAAACATAATATTTTTTTCAGTCTACTTTTTTTCTGCTTTCTGTACAGATCTGCATTCTCCTTTATACAGTGAGTCTATTACTTATAAGGTTATACATAATTGGGTGTTCATTGTCTGGAATGTCAATATATTTAGCCTCTCATTCTAACTCCAGTAATGCATTTCTGCCTTTATCCAGTTACTGAGAACCTAACTAGTTACTTTTAGCTGTGGTCCTTGGGCAACTACCATAACTTCATTTTTTATTTCTTTTTTGTATTTTTGCAGCAGATATATAAAAAACCCTTTGGTTTGCCACCCAACTTCTAAGCCTTAGCAGCCATTGTCATTAAGGCATCCTGGTCACAAGCTTCTTTACTGTCTCTTTACCCTTCTTCTGGATGCCTCCCATGACATGTGCCTGAACTTTGTCTACAACTCTGCTTATCCCTCCTGATACCACATCATTTGTCCGGGTATTATTTCTGTGGGCTTCAGTTTATGGCCTTGCATGTATGGGAGGCTTAGGGAGGCTCAGAGCATTCACAAAGTCAGGACTTGAGACCAAGATCTTGCATTCCATTGAGCCCACGATTTACTGATCTTGCATTCCCCAGAAATATTGGGAAAGGCAATTTTGGGAGCTCTGAATTTTGTACAAGTGATCTGTGAGAGGAACCCATTTCATAATGCATTTTGGGTTTGTGTAATATACTTAATGGAAAAAAAGCTGAATCTGAAGATACATGTTCCTTGCAGAGGTGATAGGCATGCACAAAGTCACAAAAGTCTTCTTTATTTTTATGTTCAATACTATTGAAACTTTGTGCCCACGATTCGAACACTACTAGCAGGGCCAGAAACAGGTACTAGTCAGAGTAGGCACATGCCCACTGGTGCAGTTCTAAAGGTGAGATCCATTTAAAAAGAAAATAAAATTTCCGAGTGGTACCTTCCACTCCTGCTGTTCTGAATCTGGGCTCCAGGATTGGACATGTGGGGTTTAAATACTAAAAAAATAACTATTGCTAAAATATGGCCTTTTATGTTTATTGGTATTTTAATCCCTCTGAAAATGGTCCTTAAGGGACATGCGGCACATGCCCCCTACCTTAAACCCGGACTGTGGGGTATCTTTGAAAAGTGAACATGAACATTTTTCACAGTTTACTGCATAAGAACAACCTATGCTTAAAGGTAACTGTATGTGCCTGCATTCATCTGTGTATCTGAAATGTATCATCTGTCCATCCTTTATGCAGAATATTGAAAAATATTCCACACTATATGAATCAATTGAAAACAGGTCGCTGATATACATGTGACAGAATACGTGGGAAATATAATTTACCTTGGATTTATGAACTGGTTAAGCCTATTTCTCATAATGATTAAGGGTGAGTCAGAGAATAAACCCTGGGTCAGTCCTAAACATGTGTGTTGTGTGTCGGGTGTCAGGAGAGTGAGAACAGGTCTCCTGACAATCCATTACCTTATGTTATACTCAGAGTGACGACACACAAAGTCTCTGTTGGACAAATGCAGAAACATTTTATAGGAATGAGATTCTGCAAAAAGGTAAAAGGCTCAGTTCTCCAAACAAATAAAAAAAAAACTTATGGCGCATAATAGAAGTAAGCTGTTCATCATTTCATGAAACTGAATATTAAATACACATCCACAGCTAATAAACATGACATTGTTTTCTCTTATATTCATAAATAGTTCTTTCTAAATGTTGATATCTTGTCAGATTCAGCATTTTCAGTATCTCACTTTCTCTCCCTTAAAGTGGACCTGTCACCTACACATAAAAAGCTGTTTAATGAAAGTCCTTTGCAAATTAAACATCAAGCCTAAATTATTTTCTTCATTAAAACATCCATTCCTGTTATAAAGGTGTTTAAATATATGAGCTGTCAATCAAATATTACCTGCCCCACCCCTATGCCTGAGGCATAGAGGTGGAGCAGTCAATTACTTTCACTTTCCATTCAGCAATTGCAAGATGTCACTGCACTCCCCACATTCTCCCTTCCTTCCTTCCTTCCTTCCTTCCTTCCTTCCTTCCTTCCTTCCTTCCTTCCTTCCTTCCTTCCTTCCTTCCTTCCTTGTGCTCTATAATTGTGTAGGGCACTGTGCATGGGCATTAGGTCCCCCATTCTGGTGCATACACAAGATTTCTTTATAACAGTGTTCACAAAATGACACCTGCCTGCTTGCTGTGATTGTATAATTACAAGACTGAAGGAAACAACATTTAATATACATATAGTGTAATTAAAGCTTATTTTGCTCAACTAACATGATAGAAAATAATTTGGATTTTTTTCTTAGGGTAACAGGTCCCCTTTAATTAAGTTTTTGAGTTTGAACAGGTTCCTTTTCCACTAGTAAACTTATAAATCTAATTCAGCTATTGAATTTACTGAATTTCTGACATCTTAAATGGCCATTGATTCCCCGATCTCAGAGGCTGGGCTGCAATTCTTCTTCCTGAGGTGTATTAATAAAGCTTTGTAACGTTGATGAAAAATAAATTATGTATTTATTATTACGTGTGAATTAATGCCATGTGTTGGAATCATGAAAAAATACCAACCCAAGTATTTATAAGATCTTTATTTATATTTTTACAAGACAACACTAAGGGGCACATTTACTTAGGGTCGAAATCGCTCGATTCGAAGTCGAAGGTTGAAGTAGCCAATTTGATGGTCGAAGTAGCCAAAAAAATACTTCAAAATTCGAAGTATTTTTTATTCTATTGCTTCACTCGAGCTAAGTAAATGTGCCCCTAACAATTACACCATTATCTGACAATATTCTAGCGCTGGCTTAACCAGTTAAATTAGATAGGGACAATTCAGGTGGCAAAGAAGTGGCAAATCAAGGTTTATTTCAAGCAGAGGAAACTTTTCCACACCTTCTTTTAAGCTAACACTCTGCTTTGAAATTATAACAAAACTTTTAAATATATGTGATTTTATAACATGAGCAGCATGAAGGTATCAGGGAGAATTCCCTAAACAGCATTTCTCTTCCTTAGCTAAGCCATTGGAGATAAAGAACAAAATTCAGCTTGGGACTGAACCACAGCTTTTAATTGTGTTTTATCTTGAGAAATACAAAACAGTTTATGGTCCTGAGTGTGTGGGAGGCTCAGTGAAGCATTTGCAAAGTCAGGACTTGAGACCAAGATTTACTGATCTTGTATTCCCCAGATATATTGGGGAAGGCAATTTGGGGAGCTCTGCATTTTGTACAGATGATCTGTAGGAGGAACATTGTAAAGCATTTTGGGTGTGTGTAATGCACTTAATGGAAAAAAAATAGATCTGATGATACATGTTCCTTGCAGAGTTGACAGGCATCGTCAAAGCCACAAAAATGTATATATTATTACTTATATGAAATTTTATTTGTATGAAAGCATATTTTTTCTGTTTTGGAAAGTCTTTTTTTCTAAATGACAGTGACATTCTTCAAAAGTGGTTTATCTATTTCTATATGGGACCTAGCCAATCCTTGGTTCTTTAGTTTTAACAGAACCATATGTCCAAGGACCAACCCCCAAAAATCCTGTAGCTCGAAGAAGAAACACAAACCGTAGCATCAATTCAGCAATGGGAATAGAATTTGCATGATAACCTTTATGTAGGGGAGGCAGTAGGAGAGTATAGGATGTTCAACTGCAGCTATAGTATACATTACCCCTGCCTTTAACCTGGTGCTAAGTAAGTAAGTAAGTAAAAGGTCTTTTGCAGTCAAAAGCTGTATGATATCCGTGCACTGTCCACCTTAAAATAGGAACCTTTTTGAAGCAACAGCCTATGATTAAGTGCCTATTTGCATGAAACGTGTAAGGCTATGTAATTGTCCTTTTTTGTGGCCTAAATAAAGTTTTCAGTTCTTTTACAAGCCTGTTTGTGGGATCTGTGAGTGCCTGCCATTTTTCTCCTTTGTTTGGATACCTCCACCTCGAGCTGTAGGTCTGGGGCAAGAGCACCCAGACCCCACATACTACTGGTGAGATAATAATTGGGATTCTCTCTTTAATTTTTTGAAGCAAGACCTCATTTAAACTGTATATAGAAAATGCTAGCACTTATGCATTTAATTACTCTCGTTGTTTAATATTAACTGTATCCTTGTTTGTGTTTATCCCTTGTAAAGCAATTTGGACACATGTGGTGCTACATAAATAAATACAACACAATGCCTTTGAAGCCACAATTTGTCAGGACATACAGTTCTTAAACCTAATGCAGACATCAAAAAAAATAATATTCCTAATGTGTGTGTGTTTGCCAGACATCTTTACCAGCTTCTATTAATTCTGCTTATTCAGGAGTCCGACAAATGTTCAGAAGTGTTGGCAGTAACATAAACTCTGGGTGCTGGCAATGTGCTATATATTTATTTAATTTGCAGTTTGGTACATTCATTTCTACCAAATCTAAGTAAATGGAAATTATATTTTTGAGCAACAGTTGTAGTTACAATAATTACAATAATCTAAGCACTAATTAAATTACAGTTAAACCTCAGTGGTCGTCATCTGACTGATTCAATTATTTACTCTATACTTGTAAATTTAACTCATATTTAAAAAAATGTCAAAAAGCACATGCATTGCTTATGCATCTACATTTTTTAATTGCCTTTTATGGAAGCTTGCCAGCTTTCACTTGCTACGTTTCATGCAACTGTTTGCCTTTTTTCATTGATAGATCAAGATAAGTCTCAATATTTTCACACATTTTTTTCTTGAATCAAGAAAAAACACAAGGTTGAATTGTGATAAATTTGCTACATAGAGTATTCACCGTAGTAAAATGATCCCAGCTATACTTTTCCTCTGTATGTCTCTTACGACAGGAAATGAGGCTAGTGATGTATGCGCTTATAAGGTAGGTATGGGAAAGAAAATCCTCTTTGTCTGGTCTGGCACAATATGAACAAAAGTTGCCTTGGGAAGAGGATGTCCTGGGATATGCCTCCTAAAGTTAGGGTTGGTACTGTAGTTAAACACAACTAGTAGCACAGGCAAATTCTACTGCACTCTTTCTATGGAATCAGCAATTACATTGCATTCAATATTGCCACACAAGTGGGAGAACTAATTGTACTGATGGCTAAAAGTAAGAGAGTGATGTTATATTCTGGCACCTTACTCTGATTCTATGGGATAAAATGACAAATGAAATGATCCCCCAAAAGGGTGCTAATACAGGACAGGACCAAGACTCTCCTGTAGCTTTTATACACAGCTAGAAAGTACTGTACAGGGGCGTTGTCATGTGGAAAAAATATAAAGTTCCCTCTGTGTGTTGTTGACTTTATCAAGGATTGCACATGGGTCCAGCTGAGTATTTGCGACAAAACATACTTTGTAATGCATCATGTAATCAGTAATATCAGCTTATCTACTGACAAGCACCCACCTGCCAATTATTTCATAACTCTGCAGTTCAAGCTTTTTCCAAATCGATGACCCATTTTCCATTGGCCCTGTACTGGTTGAAAAAAAGGGGTTTCAGAAAGAATCTATGACATCTCTATTAATACTCTGTTATATAAATATGTGCTGTCCGGCTGGAGAACCAAGAGCAGGAAGCACTTATAAACTTGGATGACAAAAGCCTCATGAAGAAGGCAGCTGCTGTGCCCTCTTGTGGCAAATGAGCATGCTATTTAGGTCAGGCTCCTGATTTCATATCACATAACCCAATTCATCAGTCAAATTTAAAAAAGCCTGTAGCACCAAAGGATGTAAATACCTACTAGAAGCCTAAAAACCATTGCTTCGAAGGTCTGGGGAAATAGATTAGCAGTAATTAAATGTGATACAAGCATTAGCAGAAGCAGTAATTCTTTTTTGTGTGGGTCAATGAAAACTTTTCAGAAGCTTCAGAAAACAGGAATATAAAAAGTCAACATTTGAACCAAGATCCTCATTGTTGCCTGGGTTTCCTTTCGATTATGGCTTTTGTGATTAAAATTCAACATCTGCAGGCATTTAAAATTAAAATATATAGGCACTCATGTTTTTTTCTCCTCCTACAATGTTTTATGGCTGCCTTTTTCTTCTTAAGTATTCAAAACATTACATTATTTTATTTCATGTGTTGATCTTTGTGTCTCAGTACATTACACATCGCCCTTTCACCTCCAAGTATTGGTTCTAATCCAACTTTAAGCTGAGCAAATAAAAAACATCTGAGAAAATGTAGCAGGCTCATATCATTGCACATAGGAATAAAACCAACCAAAAGACCGAGAATAAAAGAGAAAATTCTACCAAATCTAGAGGAAAGGACACTTTATTTTTTTTCTTCTTAATAACAAAAATGTCATCATACTAGAAAGTACCTGTGCAAAGAAAAATCAATCAATTTATTAATTTTGATGCAGGCATTATGTGACTTAAACTCTACTCTGCAATCATGGGTCTGTAAGGTCATTATAAAATTGCCTTACAAATATTCTTGAGTTTGGAGCATTTCTATTCATTTTCCAAAAATACACTTCTTAACAACAACAGGGGGAAGCATATTTATAAAAAATTTCAATTTTGAATATTTTTTTTCCAAATTAAACAGTTCTTAAAACAGATGGTATTTATATACTTCAGACTACACACATACCACTGCATTAAAACATAACAATTAAGGGAGGGTGTAATTAAAAGTCGGAAGCATTATATAAAATAGTGTCTTTGTGAATATTTAGTACTGCCCTCAATGTAAAATCATTTGCTAGCAAATATTACATTGCATATAATCGCTAAGCAAAGGGTTAGCACTAACACCTTCTCTGGATTTTCATTAAATATTCTGTGCTTTTTAATGTACAGTGAATAGCATTTCCCCAGTGTTTTCTCTTTTGTTTCCATGTTTTGCAATGATAAGCTATAGATCAAGATGAAATAGTTGGGTGAAAGTTTTAATTGTTTAAATGTTAATATGGCTCTGAATTTAAGGCTTTATTTTGGACACATATTTGGTTGAAGGAACATAAATGGGAAATTGGTTTGCCCCTAGCTCATTAAGGGGGTTATTTATCAAAGGTCGAATTTTAGAGCTTTTATGACCTCTAATGGTTTCTAATTTAAAACTTAAACGTAAAAAACTGGAATCAGTGGATTCTGGGTTTTCGGCAGAAACAAACTTGAATCGATCGAAATAATTGAGTTTTCGAGTGAAACCCACTGGAAAAACCTTGAACATCGTGAAGGCTATTAACATTTTTAAATGGTTCAAGGGACCTCTGCCATTGACTTCTACGTGACCTAGATAAATTCAAGGTTTTTTTACCCGCAAAAAAAAGATTTTTGACTCAAAAATAACCCCGAAAACTTGAATTTCAAATTCTTCATGGAAAAAACAACTCAACCTTTAATAAATCTGCCCCTAAATGTGGGTTAAAATCTATTACTTTACAGCAAAGCAGTATAAGGCTGTGAATGCCTTGTTTTTAAGAAGGTTTTCACTGTATTTAATGTACATTGTAAGCTTTTTAGCACATCTCATCCTAATCTAGGGGGCCCATTCACTAAGCTTGAGTGAAGGAATAGAGGAAAATAACTTCGATTTTCGAATGTTTTTTTTTGGCTACTTCGACCATCGAATTGGCTACTTTGACCTTCGACTTCGAATCGAACGATTCGAACTAAAAATCGTTCCAATATTCGACCATTCGATAATCAAAGTACTGTCTCTTTAAAAAAAACTTCGACCCCCTTGCTCGCCACCTAAAACCTACCAAGGCCAATGTTAGCCTATGGGGAAGGTCCCCATAGGCTTTCCAAGGTTTTTCTGATCGAAGGATAATCCTTCGATCGATGGATTAAAATCCTTCGAACCGTTCGATCGTACGATTATTCCTTTGATCGTTCGATCGAAGGAATTTCGCTACATCCTTCGACTTCGATATTCCAAGTCGAAGGATTTCGATTCGGCAGTCGAAATAATAATTTTTTATTAAAGAAGGCAAATCAGAGTCACCTGATGGTGAGCATGACATGTGAAAGCCATTGGCTGGACTGTGCAAAGTGTATGGAAGTGCAAGCTGTCAATACCAATGAACAGTTAAAATATGGAATGTGGAAGGATTACATATAAAAAATGTGTTTCAGTGTTTCATAGGAGCATATACAGTATGCAAAGGATATGGTCATCACTGTTTTTTATGTCGCAAGACTGTGTATCTTGATGGTACACTGCATCATCAAGAGAAATGTATCCTTAATTGTTCCTTTATCACTCTATGACATCACTGTATAGCTATAGGTTCTATCTAATACATGACATGGATAATTATAAAAAATAAAGAAATATTAGAATAAAAATATGAAATTCCCCACAAATGAAACAGACATTTGTTGGGCACAGCTAATCACCTAGATGATCTTCTCCCCTATTTTTGGAGCTTTTTCCTGGTCTGACCAACATGGAATTTGGTTCTGATGGACAGACAGATAAATAATTTTAAATTCTCATATAACATAGATGCTTTGGTTTCTTCTCAACTTGCAGCTGGAGGATTTTAATTAAAAGGTGGGGAATTCCAGAGCCAGTCCTTCTGGGAGTCTTTGGTTCCTTGTTGTAGTATTATATTCCTATAATGCTAAATAACTTAATTGTGAACATATAAATAGCTATTTTATAAAAGCTCAAGTTGCATGGAGAAAAATAAAAGGACAAGTGTTAACATACAGAATAGGACCATCAGCAGAGAACCTGCCCACTTAACGCTGGACCAAGAAGGCACTAGGAAGCCTCATATAGATAACATTTAACAGAATTTATATTATGTTTTATACCTTGCTGGCAATAATACCATACTTTCCTTCACAGTTATATAAAGCATATCACGTTTTCTTTCTCATACATGTTCCATTTTCATAAAGAAGCATATGCCTATTCCACAGGCTACATTCTAAGTACCTTGCAGAGGTCATATCACATCCTAGAAAAACAATTATGGTGTGACTTTCCTTGGGGACAAGGAAACTATATGGCTGGAGCAGTATCACCTGACATATTTAACTCTCTGTTCTTTCCTCTTCTTCAAAGGCAGACAGTTAATTCATTATTCTAACTGCACCTTGATGACACATACTATTCTTGGAAGTTCGTCTTTAATTGCAAAAAAATGTTCCTTGTGTTTAAAAATGATGATTGATAAACCCCAGTCTTTCTTTTTCGCTGTTTGCTTAAGATTGGAAATAATAAATCAGAAGTGAAACAAGATCTGGCTAATTACTTTATTAACAGCAGAAATGAGTACAAGTCTGGTTGATAAGATATTAGGGAAACACCTTTTAATGGGACAAGAAACAGCACTCAACAGAACCTTCTAAATCATTTGAACAGGCTGAAAAATTTTTAAGTGTTTAAGAATAGTTCAAATATTTAGAAAGTACTTTTTTCACTGCATGAACAAAGTGTATTTCGGTTTTAAATTGCCACAATTTATCACTTGCCTGTCACTGGCATTACCAATAGGTTATGTAATATATTTGCTCATATTTCTAATTTTAGAATGGAAAGGTGGCAGTGTCCTGTTCCACCAATAGTTGTTCTGCTGCTGATAGAGATCCAAGAATAATTTGCAACTTACTGCTGATATGGGCTCAGGGGGATTTCAGAGTGGTCCAGGACAAATAAGCTCAAGGTCATTGCTATGTAACAACTAGTGTTAAATAAATAAGATAGAAACATTACATTTAAACTCTAAATTGGAATTGAAGTTAAAATCTGTGAAAATTTCACTCCCACACAGGTAATTTTTTAGGGGTTATAGCCAGGTTTAAAGCATTCTTGTCTCAATCATAATCTTAGGCTTGCTAGATATGCAACACATCTGTTCTTTGTGTTTATCCACATGCTTTTCATCACGGCAATAATCCTACCCCTATGGGCATTTGAAAAAAGAATGCAACGTCTAAACCTTATCAATTGTTCCTGTTCCGCCTCATCTTTTCTGAAGTGTCCCATCTTTGGAAAATTGATCTGGAAAAGGAAGGGATTAATCATCACATCCACTTGACTGCCTGAAAATTGCGACCTATTGTTTCCTTAAAATATTTGGTAATGAGGAAATATTACTTGTGTCTGTGTAACTGGGTTTAGCAAAGTAGTAGAAAATTAGAACTGGAGCTTGGTACTCTCTAATTAACATGAGCATTGTTTCCTATAAAATCTGTCAAGAACTGAAAATGGAAAAATACCTTTGTGTGTCAAATAAGTTTGTTTAGAATAACAAATAAGAGACAGATACACATAACGTCTGCAAAAACTGGATAAGTGCCAGCACGAGCCTGCTCTCTACACAGGTTTTCATCCATCTCTTTCTTTCTAGCAAGACCTTTTTGGACGCTCCCCACTATATATATCGTCATGCTTTCTGTGGCCTTCCCTTTATCCCTTTTACAACTATATAACAATTAATTTACTGCAACATTTTTTGTAAGTCACAAAAAAAGTTTCTTTAAAAGCCAATGGTAAAAAAAACAGATTTGGTGTCAATTTTCCACATTTGCTTTTAGGCAAGTGAAAACAGGATTTTGTCTGGCCCATTGGGTGTGAACTTGGCTTGTTGTTGCCACATCATATTTTTCAGATACTATTATATTTATATAAGAAGGCTGTAAAGGTCTGGGGATTTTTCTTAAGCTGGCTTTTCACCTTATGAAAAGAGACTTTTTTTTCCCTGAAAACATGTAATTTGTACAACTCTAATAAAAGCTGATTAAATAGATACTGTAGTCAAAATAAAACAGTTTGAAGCAAAACAGTATGTTATTTAGTGTAGCTTTTGTGGAAAATAGTCTTTAATTTATTTTATTTCTGAAAATGGCATAGCCATTTCTTGCATGGCTATCTAAGAATAAATGCATAAAAGCCTGTGTATTTATTGATACACATATGGATGATGGTTTTCTTATGGCAGGTTTTCTGCATATACACACAGGGGCACATAGTTCACATGCTTTTTTTAACAGCACATAAAGTCATGTAAAATCACATACAGCAGTGTAACAAGAGGTGGCTGGGCGTAGGTGCAGGTTGTACACTTGGGACCCTGTCCCCCCCCCCCAGATCCATGCTCCCTCAGCCTCCAGAGGCGTGTGTTCACAAAAACCCCTACAGTTCCACCTACGATATGTTTTAGCAGATCTCTGCACCCCCTACAGAACCTTAATTTAATTAACTTTATAATGACTAAAATATTACTGTAACTCAAACTATTTAATTTCTATCTTTTATTTCTAATTATATAGCTTTTTTTGGACCTATATACCAATGCCCATAGGTAGCAACATGCAGGCATTTGAAGTCAGTAGGCAAAAATAATTATGTTCCTTTTAAATTACTATCATTAACCCCCCCTTTGGTTATGGAATGCACTGTAGAGCCAACTATTAAGGATCAAGAGAAAAGGAACGGAAGAGTGCATTTTTAGTACAGGCTGACAGTATTTAAAATTGTTTTAAGGAAAAGTTATATAGGGAGAGAACATATTGAGAGACACCACTTAAAGCAGAGGTTGAAGAATGATTGTTTATGAGCTGTGGCGTTTTTTACAGTTTATTATACAGAATGTCTCTACAAAGAAAAACAAGAATAACATGTTATGAACATGTATGCAATATAAGAAATAATTTAGCCCGCATAATTAGCCTGTCTAAATATTTTTAAATGTTTCATGCAATAGATCCTATTGGTTTTAAACTCTGTATTACCGTCAAAGTGCTGTTGAGATATGGAACCAACATTCATCAACTAAAGCTTTTACAGATGTACCCAGTCTATCATTATAACTACTTACTAGAACCTCATAGTTCCATGGAAACTTTAAAATAAAAGTAGTTCAGGTTTATTCTAAGGGTCGCAACTTCACGCTAAAAAGTGCAACTTTTTCGGGATCAAACCTGTGTAGCACCTTTTTGGCTGTATTTAGAGAAATACCCACTAGTATGATAGAGCATTGGCTACATGCGACTTACACAACAGGGTCAGGGCCTTCGCCAAGTGGAAGCTATCCCTTTGTAGTACAACTACAAAATACAGGCTACTGTATACAAAAATAGATTGATTGGACGCCAGGAGGTTCTTTGGTGCAAATAAAGTAGATGGTTTATTGTAACAAAAATGCAAGTGACCACAGGTTTACTCATGCAGGAGATGATGCAGGTGTAGCATATAACAGAGGAGGGAGGATAGCAGAAGATGATATAGCATAATGAAGACTGTCCCTCCCATAAGGCATAGTAGTCAAGTGTACATCAATTCCCAGAAGACAGATATACCTTTGTGGGGATCGGGATCACCAGTGGAGTAGTTAGGGAGACAAAGTCTAAAGCCCAACACCCTGTACTAAAGGCAAACAAAGAAGCCTTTGGGAAGCTACACCCTGCTACTATCCTTGATGGAGCACACAGCTGCTCATGCTATATAAAGCTGTCTCTCTCACTGTCCTAGAGAGTTTATTAAAGATCCGTACAACCAATAACTAATGGTGTACTAAATGAACTGTTACAAAGGCTTATGCCCCATAACAAAGGAGTAAAGAAAGGGTAGGGATTTAACTCTATAGGAGCCTAACAGATCCTATAGGTCCCTACATACACCCAGGGGAAAACCCATTTTGTCCCAACAATGGTGCAAAATATCAAAAACATTTTTGAAAATTAGTGCAAAAGACAGTACCATATCACATCAGCTTCGGGTATCCTCTCCTAAGGAATACCTGGGTGACAATGGACACTGTGGAAGGGAAAACAGTTAGAGCAAAATGCAATACTGTAAGGATAAGCTAAGTGCAAAAAAATGGTTTCAGTTACTTATAAACTTATAATACATTTTCATGAGTGTCTGTAGTAGATCACTCGGGTACCTGACTTGTGATTCTGCCTATGACTAAGTGCTGGGTAAGCATGAAACGCGTCAGGCGTTAGAGGGATTACTATACATGTTTTTTAACTACTGATGTGAATAAAATATTTTTTTATTGAATAGCATGTTTTGGAGAAATTATTGAGATTATGATACTTGAACCATCCTTAGTATATCAGGAGGTCCAGGCATTGGCTTCTCTCTGAAAATAAAAATGTTATCACTTTTTGAAGGCACAATAGACATCACACATTTTCCCATAGTTTGTTCAGAATATCCCACCAAACCCAAAACTTTATTCAGCCTCACATCCCCCCCCCTACCCAAATGTCCAAAGATATGACAGTCACTTGGGGGTAGAAATGCAGATGATAAAGTTGCTACTCAGTGAGTAGTTGGAGGTAGAAGGGTTGTGGTGGGGGCTTAGCAGTGCTTTTCTCATGAACCCAACTATTTACAGAACAAAACTCCTGACAATGTCCATAAGTCCAGAAAATGGGGAAAAAAATGATGAAAACAAACTTGAAGAAGGCCCAAACAATGGGGCATCAAATTGAAGAACAAGGGGCCTGGATGCAAATTAAGCATCATTTACATTTACATTTAAGCATCAGGACAAGGCAGGCAGTCAGGCTCTCTGGCTGGAGTCCTTTGAAAACCTTGGATCCCTTGTTAAACTGAAGAAGTCCTGACACACACACGGGGGAAAAACGGTTGATGCATCACCTTTTCAGGATACTGGATGTATTTCCCTCCCTAGGCATAACTTAGATTTGGTGTACCCATAGGACAAATAGTAGTTGGGGTGTGTCTTTTCCACGCTGCCCCCATTGGAGATGAGCTCACTTAGACTGAAGTGTTTCTCCTCTTGACATTTCCCACAGCTCTTGACCGAGTGTTTCAGGATGGTACGGCCGTACCACCACTCGTGGACAACATTGCTGAGAAACGATAGATCACGCTCCCTCTTAGCAGCATCACAGCCCTCCTTGCGGATCAGCTCCCGTAAATCCATTCATCTAGATGTTTCTCCATTTCATCATAGATCCACTCTGGAGCGTACGGCATACGGCATGAAGTAGCCCCATACGGCATGGTCATAGACTTTAATATTGATGATGCGATGGATTCAGGACACTGTGCTCAGCTTTTTAGGATCTGCACAGCTTGGGGATACCCAGAATGAGGTGTCGGCACAGGGGCCCATGGATGGAGGTGGTGATGTTGAGAAGTTCCTATTTTCCTCCATTGAGGACAATGCTGGAGTAGGTAAAGGGCCAAAGTCCATCTCTGCCCAATCAGGGAACTGGAGTGACTCAAAACTACCGCCCTCAGAGGAGCAGGACGCGGAGGCAACAGCACCCATAATGTGTGAAGGTGTGTTGGATGTAAAGATGGTGGCATGGACGCATCCGCGGCCCCTACCACGTGCAGCAGGTGACTTCTGAACAGAAGGGGTTACAGCCACGCCCTTCTTTGGAATGGAAGTCACCTCTTGACTCATCCTGCCTTGAGGTTGAGGCGCAGCTGGTAACCGGTGGCTGCTTTGATGATGTGCCTGCAGTGGGTGTGCAAATGGTTACAGTCGCAGCCGCAACATCAGGTACTGGAAGGGGAGATGAGAGACTGGCTGGAGGTGCTGAGGGCAAGACAATGGGCCCTAGGGATTCCCTTATGGAGGTGAAAGGCCCCACCCAGGAACAATGCCCGCGCAGAGGACAGCAGTTAACAAGCCTCTTGAATGCCGCCTCAAGTTCTGCCCCACACTTCCCACAGTATGGCACCATGACACGTTTGTTAGGGGTTAAATATTGTTCCCCAAATGTCCCCATCCAAAAGTACCTGTTATGGCAAGGAGCTGGCACAGGATCTTGGCATGAAGTTTGGTCAGCAGAAGGGCCCGTTTCAGGATCCGGCCATCTGTCCCAACCTTTATCAGCCATGCGAGTGTTGAGAGGGGTTCCCTTCTTTTCTCCAAAAACAGTAAAACTTATACCTGCTGCCTGCAGGGTAGAGTGGACAAGCTTTAGTGAAAGCCGCACAGGGTCTGGCCACAGCCATGGACCGGCAGGATTGCGGGCACTGAAGAACAGGACTGGTGTTTAGGCAAGCCGACGTCTGCAGTGTGAGGCGGTATGCTTGTACTGGGTACCGCTGAAGAGTGGAGGACACAGGCTGGAGTCCCTTAGCAGCCACTAAGGGTGTTGCCCAGGCAAGAAGAAGGAGCTGTGAAAGATGCGTCTGTCTCCTAAGAATCTCTGCATAAAATGGTGGCGGTGATGTGACATCAGGGACCGCCTTTTCCCTTAAGCACGCTAAACAGTTCTTGCGCAAAGACAAAATGGCGCCTGCGAAATCTCACAAGGGTACTATGGGTGCCAGCGAAAGTTAACAGTTCGGAAAAACAAAAACGCCAGCGAAGTTTCACCTGGCGAGGATGACAGTGGCACAGGTGAAAAAGGGTAATCTGGAAAACCTCCAAGCCCGAACCCACAGCCTTATATGCGCTCACACTAAAAAATAGAAACTGCGTGCAGGACTGCCTTTTGCCTATCGGGTCCGGCAGCCTGTCAGCAAAATTTAAAGGCACAGTAGCACCAGCCGATTTTTAAGGGAAGTGAGCCCCACGTTGGGCGCCAAAATGTAGCACCTTTTTGGCTGTATTTAGAGAAATACCCACTAGTATGATAGAGCATTGGTTACATGCGACTTACACAACAGGATCAGGGCCTTCGCCAAGTGGAAGCTATCCCTTTAAGATGTAGTATAACTACAAAACACAGGCTACTGTATACGAAAATAGATTGATTGGACGCCAGGAGGTTCTTTGGTGCAACTGACCACAGGTTTACTCACGCAGGAGATGATGCATGTGTAGCATATAACAGAGGAGGGAGGATGATACAACACAATGAAGACTGTCACTCCCATAAGGCATAATATTCAAGTGTATATCAATTCCCAGAAGACAGATATACCTTTGTGGGGATCGGGATCACCAGTGGAGTAGTTAGGAAGAAGAAAGTCTAAAGCCCAACACCCTATCCACTGAGTCCCTGCACTAAAGGCAAACAAAGAAGCCTTTGTGGTAGGAAATGGTATTACACCTTTTGACCAATAACTAATGGTGTACTAAATGAACTGTTACAAAGGCGTATGCCCAATAACAAAGGAGTAAAGAAAGGGTAGGGATTTAACTCTATAGGAGCCTAACAGATCCTAAAGGGTCCCTACACCTGCAACAATTCTGAATACGAAAATACTCCAGCTGAAACCTGTGGACAAAATGTAGAAGTCAATCACCTTACACACAGGTTAGACTAACATCAGACACCCCAAAACACACCAACACCCACAAAATTCATTTGCTGCCACCATCTATCATTAACAGGCCTAATGTGACTATTCCCCTGCGCTCTATAACAGGTAATAACTCACACTACAACAATGCATCAAACACTCTCTCCTATGGTAGATAGTAAGGGTAAGATCCTACTAGTTCAACAAGCACTCCTGCAGCCAAACGGTTAATTTACATTCAAACACACTTCCCTGCTAGCCGTACTAGTTATTCAACATAAAAAGGCAATTTCCCTTTTCTACGCATACAAAGAGTTCATACACTTAGGGGCACATTTACTAAGGGTCGAAGTGAATTTTAAGAATAAAAAACTTCGAATTTCAAAGTATTTTTTGGGTACTTCGACCATTGAATAGTTCAAATATTCAACCATTAGAAAATCGAAGTACTGTCTCTTTAAAAAACTTCGACTTGACACTTCACCACCTTAAAACCACCGAATTGCTATGTTAGCCTATGGGGACCTCCTAGAACCTATAGTTAAAATTTGGCTAAGTTCTAAAAAGTCAAAGTATTATTTTTGAAAATCGTTTTTCAATGATTAAATCGTTTGAATCATCGAATGATTTTAATTCGACAGAAAATTACCAAAAAATTGTAAAAAAGAAAAGTTCGACTATCGAATTTGGCCAATTCGATGGTCGAATTTCAAAGTTTTTTAACTTTGAAATTCGACCCTTGATAAATGTGCCCCCAAGGCACAAGCTTTAATATTGGCAATGAGTTTGTTAGAGCATAAATGTGATTTTTAATATTACCGCAGTAACAGTGCATGTGTATAAAAAGTATATTGCAAAGAAGACATACATTAAAAAAGAATTGCAAAATCAGTAAATAAAATAAAAGGGAGTAAAAACACTAAGAAACCCCTATGTACTTTGCCAAGTTTAGAATTTCCTGTTGTGTCCTCTGAGGCAAGAGTTGGGAAACACTGGGCATACAATCCACAGATATGGAGCCTCCTTGCATGTCATTGGGTATCACGTTTTTATTGCCTGCTGGGATATTCCCCTCATTACCTTATGCATTAGGTTGGAGTGCCCAGGAACTTGTCATTTACGACCCTCTGCAGGGGGTTGTGTTTTCAGGCAAGATTCCCCAATATAATATGGGTATTTGCCAGTGCCCAATATTATAATAAAAAACATAGGCAGGCTGTGATCCAAATGTGGGCGGTTGAATGGTACCAAACATGAAGCATTTCTCTTGTTCCAGTCCCCCAGGAACCATCCCTCCTAACTGGTGGGTAGAGACTGGCCCTGTTTGGTACCTTTAGGAAGCATGTGACCTCCTCATAACCAATATGTAAGTTATGAGGATGTGAATCCTATGACACAGGAGATATGGATCCTTTCCAATAGTCCCTAACCCTAACTAACCCCCCTGCTGCTCTAGGTCCACAGCTCTGTTCTTTGATCAACTGATGAAAGAACTGACTGGCCCAGCTTCCTTGCCCAAATGGTATGACTCCAAATTGTCTCAGAAGGCAGATATGGATAACACCTTTCCACAGCCCCCTGGTGGGATATCCAAACAAGGGCCTCTTTGCGTGCCTGAGACCAAATATTTCCCATGTTAACTCTTATGATGCCAGAGCAATACTGCCCTGGCACGATCAGGAACACATTTTGATTTCTACTTTTTAGACAGAGAGTTCACTGGCCTGTCAGCCTGAGTGAACACAGCCCCCGTTATTCTCCACATCTGCTCTGTCTTATACAGCATTCTGGGGGAGACATACCTATCCTCTAGGGTTTTTCCAGTTACTATGCCGCTAGATATGTATATATCTTTTATAGACATGTTGTGTGCATTGTGTAGTCATTCTGATATATACAGTTCCTTTGCAATGCAGAGCTGCACACAGTCGAGGAATGCTGATATATTTTTATACAGTTGAATGTTTGTTGTGAGGAGTTTATTTGGAAGATTCAGTGAATGTCTCTACAGGTAGAATGCCTCGCTTATATCCTTATCTGCACTGGGATCTCTTTTGGCAGTGAGTGGAGCTAACAGAGCAGGTTTCCTTTTTCTTAGGCCAGGCGTGTTTTGTTAAAGGTATTTCCCAGTTCAGGCTCTCTCCTGGCAGAACGCCAGATGTTCAAGAGCAGAAACATGGTAACACAAATTATTTCTTTGCAGGGATCAAAATGTATTTTTGTTGGAATGGGTTAACTCTCCCAGGATCCCTGCACTATTAAATCATTAAATCAACAGTACCCCCCATCCAAGGTTATTGAAGGGACAATAAATTTGAATCACTTAATGAAATAATTCACTCTATGAAAGTTCTAATGTTTGTTTAAACAGCAGTGTGGTTGTTATTTATTTCATGCAGATCACTGCTGCCTCTTAATGATATCCCCATATTCCAAAGTTGAAGAGTGGGTCTGCAGAGCGCTGCGCTCATATATCTGTACATTAAGCTCCCCTGATAAGGCAAATTTTTGGATTCTACAGGGTAGTTTTTTTATAATGTTTAATTTCTGTAAAATATGATGCTTTATGCGGATGAACATCAGTATAAAATATTGGATCTCTGCCACCTGCCAAAAGATACAAGCAAGCAAGGTATATTTTGTTCAAATTTAAAGCGAAAAGTGACAGGGCCTTCTTAAAAACTGGGGCTCATTTAGGTAGGGTTAGTGTGGAGCTAACGACACTCACTCACACTTTTATGACATTAAATGTATAAAATTTACTTCTTATTATATGCATTTGCAATAGTTTTGTGATGCAAAATGTAACCAAATTTAGGCATAATTTTTCTCCATTTGTATTTATGAGGCACACACTTTTATAAGACCAACATGCCTTGAACTGATTTTGCTTAAATATAAAATATAGCACCCTTCAAGTAAAAGGTTTGAAAGTACCATTAGTGGTAAGTTACTAGGTTACTAAATTAACTTTACTGAGATCCTTAACAACCTTTCTTTAACTGCTTTTTAAACAGTCTCAGCATTCATGGTCACTTTACAGTCATTCGATGGATTCAGCTGGCTGCATATATACCAGCTACTAAAATTGAAAAACTAAATTAACGCAAACATTAGTATATTTTACGAGAACAAAAAATGATAACAAAAAAGCCACTTTTCGTAGATGCTGAACCTACTTATATAGGTTGATTCTCCTGAGAATGAAAACAGCCTACATGTTCTTATGTTCTACATATTCTTATGTTCTACATGTTTTTATGTTTTACATTTGTATTTGTAGATCTGTTCAGAGACACTCAGCATTGGACAACCAAGGCTGCTGCCTCGAGGGCCCCCAGCCACAAAGCCCGACGGCCCCCCTTGCCTAGCCTTAGACAGACTGGCACCTCCCGTGCCTACCTTCTCTCTTGCAGAGGGCCAAGGAGGGTGGTCGGAATCCGTATCAGCGTCTTTGCACAGGGAGCAGGTCTGGGCTGGCAGTGCCCCATGAGGACCGAGGAAGTTTTTTCCTGGTGTCCGCAGGCCCAGTCCAAACCTGGAGACACTGAATAACACTTTACTTTCTGTCTCATAACCCATCTCCTTTAGGTTGTTATAGCAGATTTCTCTTTACCTCCTTTAACTGCCACTTTTTCTATATAATCTGTATATTTCATGTATGCACCTTTCTGTTCTACAGTGCAGCGGAATATGCTGGTAAATGTTTTTTTATTAATAATAATAATAATATAATAGCTTAAAATGATATGAATTAAATGAATAGTATCCATATATTTGACATGCTTTACAATCTGTACGGCACCACAGGGCCTAGAGAAGGCGATGGGGACTGTGAGAGGGAGGAGTGTGGCTCAGTATAGCAGGAGGCAGGTTAGGTGAGGGGCACCTAAGCCAGGGTGGGGCAGCAGAGTTGGGGTGGAGCTTGAATATAGTAGGGGAGCTATGTTGGCACTCTGTACCACAATACAAGTATTGCTTTCAACAATAGCACTGCTTCTACCCATAATGATCCCACCCCATACCACATTTCATAAGATATAACTAAAAGAGTGGGCAAAAGCCTTAAGGAAAAAAAAGCAATCAACTAAGCCTGAAACAGACTGATGCCAAAGTGATGAAGCACAGTATGGAGCAAAGGTAGAAAAATGACAAATATAACCAGGAAATTATGAAAGTCCACACTGGCAACAGAGAATGTGAGCAGATTTTATCCAGAAAGAAGAGAAACTGTTTGTGAAGAATAACATTTCTGAAGAGAAGAGCAAGCTGAGATGAATGCACTCAAATCTATAAGGCGACACAGTTAGATAGTAGCCATCATTTATAAGAGGGTCATATATTCATAAATATGTCCAGCTGCAAAACTTTAATGCCATCATGGAGGTTCTTCTCAGGATAGGGTTTGCTTGATTTCAATAGAAATAAAATGGTAATCATTTAAAGCATGATTTCTGTATAGGGAAGTCTTTTGCTTCCTATATCAATGCACATTGTGTAGCTGATTAACATACACTGCAGATCATTGATTCATAATTTGATTTAAAGGTATGCTATCAGTGATTCTTATGTGAGAAAAACATATGTATATAAAAGTGTGCCCTCTACAGGCCAATAGGTGGTTATGACAAGTGGAGCCAAATATAACACTGACATCTAGTGGTTAACTAATACAATGTCTTATACGCTAAAATAAATTTCAAAAATACAATAAATGCTAAATAGCTTTTTCACATCATCATGTTCATTTATTTATATAGCTCCAGGAAGATCCGCTATACAGTTATTTATTACAAACTACATTATTACTATCAACCCAACGGGAAAACAAGTCGCTGAGAATGAAAAGAAATTACTGCTCCTTTCTGATTTATGCTCTGTAAAAGGATGCAGTGATCACAGTAATGGCTTTTAGGAGTCAACCTAGTTTCAGCACTTTTTTGCCAGAATTAAAATCTGACAAATAAGATAAATCCTTGGTAGAAATAAATCCAAGCCCTTAAATTGGCAATAACACTGAAAAATATGTTTTTATACCTCAAAACAATTTGAAATGTTTTGTTAATTAGGGAGGCCGTGAAAATAATTAGTATTATTTTTCTAGTTATATAACGGAATATATTTCACTCTACCTCTTCTAGTTACAATTTCAGCTTTTTGTATGGCAGAAGATTAGGCAAACCCAGTGGTTCTCTTTCTACTTACTAATTTAGTACATACAGACATAGGCCCATGTGTAGTGTGACACATGCAAACAGAAAACTTCAACTACAAGAATTTTTTTTTGCATCTTTATTGTACTACTATATTATGATGGCTTTTATGTTGTTGATACTATCCCTTTAATGCAGTGAGGCCTGAAGGCCAGTGAGAACTGGGGCGAATATTTATTTGTTCTTCTAGACCCACCTATAGTAAATGCTCAGCTTGAAGGTCACTTATATTTAACAAATGCATTTGCTGTGCAAGATGTTATTGACTTCTCTTACAATGACTGATATACCAATTGTTTCCCATATCTATAAACTTGTTGAAGGGTCCTGACCAAATTTGGAACTCCAAGCAGGACTCTGAAACTGAAAAGGTCTTGCAGGAACTGCTTTAATGTGATGTGATGATCATTTTTCAATAGGGATATTCATTTGTGTGCTCTGAATTGGTTCTGTATTAGCTGAATATTCTGCAGAGAATTCAGTATTTCAGACTTCAAGATTTGATTTTCCTGAATCCTGGTACATCTCTAACTCTTTGTCCAACTGTAAATACATAGCTACTTTTATAGTATAATAGACATTTGGAGACCTCTGCTATATAGATGACATTCATAATCTGGACAGGTATGGAACAAGAACTAAATCAGTTCCACCAACAATTTCATGACTTTCATTCAACTATAAATTTGAAACTAAGTTTCTCCCCCACTCATATTCACTTTCTGAACACACCCATTGATATCTGGGTAAATACTATACAAAAAGCCATATATTGAAAGCCTACAAATGAACCATCATATCTAATGTATGACAGCTCACCCTGACCCCAGGAAACACTCTAAATCATCTACAGCCAGGCTTTATGATCTAATAGTATAGACTCTGACACCACTGAAAGGAATCACCACCTCAAAACAATCAAAGCAGACTTTATTGACAGGGGCTACAACCTAAGGATTTTGGATCAATTCTTAGAGCCACCAGGTTTCCCAGGAGTCAACTTCTACAATAAAAAGAAAAAACTGAAATAAATGGATGCCTCTAGTAAACACATACAAGCCACAACTAAAGATCCTTAGAAAAATAGCCAGGGATCTACAGGGTACACTTCATAAGGATTAGAGGCTCAAAATCACATTCCAAGATCCACCACTTCTAGCATTTAGACAGCCTCCAAACCTAAAGAAACTATTAACAAGAAGTGCCCTATCACAACCCACCAAAAAGGAAACATACCCATGTGGCAAAAAACAATGTAAAACATGATCTCAGACAGAATACAGATTCCAGGCACATTAGAAGAATACAGCATCCATGGCCAGCAAAACTGTTCTTCCAATGTGGTGTACTTACAATGCACCAGATGCCAAACATGAGGACTGTATATAGGGGAAACTGGCCAAAGTCTGAGAAACAGAAATACACAGTGCAGCTTCACCATAACCTATACAAAACTGTACACACTAATATGAAGCAATTTCAACAGCCCTCACCACTCCAGAAATTTTTAAGAATCTTGGTTCTTAAGGGGAATTTTGAAACAGAAAATGAAAGGAAAGTATTGGCATACAAATTAATGAAAACTTTCAACTCTCTGAAGGGACTGAACCTGGGCCTTGGTTTATGGCTAATTATGTTAGCCATAAAGTCAGAAACACTCCATTACTTTAGCCCTAATTTATATTCAGCCATTTTGATCCACATTATCTTGAGCCTTATCTGGCTGGCTATTGCATGTCCCCGTGAAAATATAAAGGTCATTTGATCTATGAGTGTCTATGAATTTTTTTTTTTGTCAAAACTCTCAAATTCGAATTGTGAATTATCCAAACTCAATTCCAGTTTTAATTCAAATTAGAATTCCAAGATTTATCCTACTCTGGCCCTTTAAGAACTTGAATTTGACTATTCACAACCAAAAACCTGACGAATTACTGTATGTCAATGGGAGAGGTCCAGGGATCAATTTGGTGATATTTGCAGCCTTCCTGACATTCAAGTCTTTCTAATTTGAATCAAATTCAAATCAGGTTTTCGGGTGGATTCCGAGCTTAGAAAATTAGATTTTATTAATACATTTTGATCGCAAATTGTGAATATTTATGCACACACTTTGCGACTGAATTATGCCACAACTTTTGTGGTGGAGAAAATATTCGCAAAACAGTTTCGCAAAGTGCAAATTAAAATTACTGTCAACGCTATTTTCGTGCACAACAACCTCGCACATTGGGTGCGCTTGCACAAACTCCCGTCTCATTTGCGAAAATATATTCACAAATTGAATTCACATAAACTGGATAGACAGGCAGAGCAGTGCAATATATTAGCATTCAGGAAAAAACATGGGCAATACAACCATTTGTGAAAAAATATGCAATGCGCAAACTTTATAAATGACCCCCATTGTGTTCCAAGTCATTAGAATCAATGCACATTTTGTATATTCATATTTTATTGACATAAATGAGTGTGGCATTCTAAAATGTTATGGAATGGTGAGAGGGAACAAGACCCAAAACCTCAGAAGATACTTTTTTTAAGAAATTATTTTACATACACATCTTTTAGAAATTAGCATACCCAGTATAAAAAGTGTCACAACTCAGATTCAAGTCATTATGACGCAGCCATTACAGTAAATAAAGTTATTCTGTTTTCTTGACCTAGTCATAATAATTTGGCACCTGGCCACAGTTGGAAAAAAATCCACAAGTCAAAACTATCACTGGAGACCATTACTTTAGTGACATTTATGATTTTTTCCATTTAGGCCCAGCAGCCGGGTACACTGTACAGTATACTATTATAGTTTTATAAATATCATTCCATTCATGTCACTAGTGTACTCTAAAAAGTAATATTGCACCCATTAAACATTGAGATGCACCACATATGAACACCCAAATAGCAAAACACTGCACATTTAGCAATTACAGCGTGATTGTATCAAATTAGGAGAAGAGTAAACAAGCTGGATTATAGCTAAAATCTAAGAGACCAGGTGCAAAATTACATCATATTTGGCAATGAGTCACCTATGGAAATGCCCCACCAAAATGATAAAATGGGTTTATATAATTCCCCATAATATTTAATTTTATTGTGTCCAAACCACATCAAACACTGATTACAAAACAGGTTATCCCCATCATAGGCTTCTTTCTACAAAATTAACTGGAATCCATTCTATGCCGCACATATAGCAAAGTACAGACATTTGAGTTCTTTCTTTGGCAGACAGTTTTTTAAGGATTGCTTAAATAAGCAGTACTGAATCCAGATGTCATTTTGTAAGAGTATCTGAATGGCTTAAAATTTGCTGTCTGAGTATTTTTTTTAAACTTTATAAAACCATGAGAAATTCTTTGGATTTATATCATATTTAGCAGCTGTGAAACAGAGCAAACATCTGTTTGTACCTATAGGGATCTGACCCAGTGGTTCCTTCACTCTCAATCACCAAGCAACAAGTCAGTCTCTCCTGCATATTTTATTGTTTTCTTTTTGGTTCCCCCCTGCACTTCAAAGCCTCTACACTCTTGTAAGCTATTAAAAGTACAGAGAAAATAAGTCATTCATTACAAAACCAGATTATTGGAATATTTTCAGTGCATGGACATAAAAAAAAAGAAAATACTAGTAAGGCAATGACGCCCTGATAAATGGTCTTCTTGTGCATCTTCTAAACAAAAAATAGTATCTTTTTATTGTTTAGATCTTTGGGATTATACAAATAACTTAGTTTATATTGAAGTTTGCAGTCAGAGACTGAACACATGACCAGTAGAAATATAAACACTATTGTCATGAGTCTCTAAGTCCACTTTTTGAATGCAACAATCTATCAAGTGTAAGGTGTCAACTACATTTCATAAGAAGGAGCATTTGCTTCCCCTTGTGGGACCCTGGCTAGCACTTTCCAGCAACTGCCATAAATACATACAGTATTCTGGAAAGAGCTTTGATGGCCTGCCTATAACAAAACATAATAAAAGCCATCTAAATACATTTCATACTATTTTGGATGTGTTAATGCTCACAACTGTTATCATCTATTAGAAGATCCTAATATCCATGTCTACGAATCATATAATAGCTGGCATTTGATCAGTGAATTCACTTGCCTGGCATCCAATTAGAAATCCAAATAGTTTTCAGGAAGGAAGACTACTAAACTGTATTATAAAAACATACTTGAGCATACATAAACAAACTGCAAAATATACAATTCTTTATTACTATATACTCAAAGAAAATGTGCTAACAAAAACATTCAATCATTCCTTTCCAGTAAAGAACTTATTTTCACAATTGATTTATAAAGTGTTAATGTATATACAATAGCACAGTGGATTCTAAACATGCAGACAATAAATACAGGATAGCAATGTTTTTGATCCATCGGTATATGTAAAAGATATACTAATGCCATGTGCATTTTTTTTCTGGCACAGCAGACCACAGGTTTTTTACAGGCAAAACAGAACTCACAGGAAAAAGTTAGAGCGGATATTCAAAAATTTTAACCACAGGGAAAAGCCTAATTTTGCAGTGAAAGTGTACCAGGCAAAAAAGTATGCTCATCTGTATTCTTAAGGCACGCTATTCAGGAATATTTGATGCAGTATAGATAAGCAGGTGAAATACTCTTTAAAAGAATAAAACGTTTGTGATCTTAATGCCATGTAGGATAGGAGTGTCAAAGAGAAAATATTAGACGATTCAACATAATTTATGATGAATGGATTTTGGTTATGGAAGCTTAAAGTTATAGAACACAATGATATATATTAATAATTAATAACAATATCTATTAGTCAGGGTGGGTTTTTAAGTAAGAGGGGAAAGAGAATAGAAAATATAAATTAGTCCATAATAGAAAGTTTGGTTGTTTATTATAGGGAGGTGCTATTCATTTTGAGTTTAAATGCATTGCCCTTTTTGATAGCATTAGTGCTATGCACAAGGCAATTTCAGCACCACTGGATTTTAACTTGTACAAATCTGTGCACATTATTGTGCCTTGTGGGTAAGTAAATGAGACCCCAAGTATGTTGTAGACCAATTTAGCTTTTGGTAAAAATGGGACATTGATGGAAAACTGCCAGAGAGAAAATATGAGATACTGGAGTTTTGGAAGAAGCTGCAAGGAAAATGTGAGATACTATTCAGGTCTGCATAATGAAGTGCAATACATTTGAATATAAACTTGCACTTTTATTCTTTATCACATCTGTAAGCTTGTCATGAACAAATCACCAGTTAAACAATACCAGCTTAGAACTAGATTTTACATCTTGTACATTACAGGCACATTGATATGTTATAGCGTGAGTCCAGAAGATGATGTAACTAATTACATCATGCACAGGCTTACTTGTAGATTACTTTAAAGGGTCTGGAGAGAATTCATGATGTTTCCCTTTTGGTGTTGGCTTTGCCAGAGATCACAAACATGCAGCTGTGTTGTAGACTTTAGGTGAGGTGATGGAAAGTCTCTTGAGAGTCAACTGGTACCATGACTAAGTGACTTCCACTTCTATGGGATGACATTGTACTAATACTGTCTCAGACATGAAACTTTTAGATGAAATCATTTAAGACAAGTCAAATGGTCTAGTGGTAAAAACCAGAAAGCATAGAAAAACAAAACATTTAATAAATATTCATAATTCTGCGTAATGTGGTCCAATTACACTTGACTTTTGGCACCCACAGCTGAGGCAGAATAACAGAAAGTTCAGAATAATATGTTATTTCCTGTATTTGCATGCATTTTTATATTCATAAACCAAGTGTTGCTATAATATTTGAAAGAGTAAAGTGCCTATGTTACTGATGTTCTATTTACCATTTATAGACAATAGATTTACAAATAAATTACAAGGGAAGGGCTTACTATGGAGATGTTCCTGAAATCTGAAGCTAATCTGAATTCACAGCAGCTTTGTATCAAAATCAATTGCACATCATCATAACATATTTTTTACTTATTGAATGGCAAGGGTAATGTATGATTTAATCACAAATACTGTATCTACATGATAAATACTGTGATCATTTTGATCATGCCAAAATACATTAGTATTTCAACAATATAGAGATCTGAATCAAGTAATACATTACTTTTCAGAACTTGTCTACAGACCTACAGCTGTCTTTCATCAAATTAATGTTGGGAATCATAAAGAATCTGCATAAAATGCACCTCTGGGAGATTTATCGGCATTAAAATGATCAATCAACCTACACATTGACTTTTAATTTACATTTACTTTATATTATAAATGAACATATGCATGCAAAAAATTTAAAAAGAAAATTCAGTATATCCTGCAGAACTTGTAGTCCAGTTATGGTTCTGTGAAAATATTATTTATCAAGCAGGGGTTTACTGTTGTTTTTTTTTAAATATGAAATAAACTACCACAGTCATAAGAAGAGAGGTTCATAAATGTATATAATAAACCATTTCCTTTATGGCATGGTAGAAGTGGAGGGTAGCGTGTGTTTAGTAGAATATGATTAATTGAAAAAGTCATTTATCCTGCGATAGATTGTCTCTAAACAAAAGTGTTTTTCTTATGCTGAAATGTTTGACCAAAAGGGAAGAAGGATCCAGTATGGTTGTGGGAGAGCCTAAATATAACCACCATATGCAACTGACTTAAGGAAGAATGGCAGTAAGTCCAAACCCTGAAGGAACGTAGGTGGGGGTTCCAACAACAAAGCAATAGCTTGAGGAATGGAACCTGTTATGCTAAGATTTACGTAACTTAATAAACTGTACTGAAGGAAATTTGGCATATTCTTTTTTTGTAATGCAGAACAATTTTCAAGGATATTCTATACCACTGGATTGTAGAACACACCCACTATAATCATGCATAACAAACAATATGTGGTAGGATGTTTGAGAGCTCTTGCATGGCAATCATTATGAGGAAACCACTTCCTTGGATTCCAGATGGGAAGCACATTTGTGCCATTAGCATATGACATGTGAATATTCAAGTTACTGTCTGAGCCAGCATCTTGCTTTTTATAAATGTTTTCTAGAAGATGTTCCTATTATACCTAAGCTGAGTTAAAGTTAAGAAGCTAGGTGAAATGAATGAGCAAATTTGGAAAGAACGGGGAAAAAAAACTGAGAACTGAAAGAGAGGGGAAAAAAACAGATGAGAAAGTCAAAAGAGGCAGAATGAATGATAGGAAGAAAGAAGACCATATTGGAAAGGTAGAAAAAAGGGCATGTTAAGAAGGAACAAGAAGAAATAGTATGGTTCTAGATTTGAAGAGAGAAGAATGCATTTTGGTGCTTTGGACACTACGGGGCCCATTTACTTCGTTTGAGTGAAGGAATAGAGGAGAAATAGTTCGCATTTCAAATATGGCTACTTCGACCATCGAATGGGCTACTTCGACCTTCGACTACGACCTTCAGCTTCGAATCGAACGATTGGAACTAAAAATCGTTCAACAATTCGACCATTCGATAGTCGAAGTACTGTCTCTTTAAAAATTTCTTCGACCCCCTAGTTCGCCACTTAAAACCTACCGAGGCCAATGTTAGCCTATGGGGAAGATCCTTCGATCGATGGATTACAATCCTTCGAAATGTGCGATTCGAAGGATTTAATCGTTCGAATCGTTCGTTATTCCTTCGATCGTTCGATATTCGAAGTCGAAGGATTTTAATTCGGCAGTCGAATATCGAGGGTTAATTAACCCTCGATATTCGACCCTAGGTAAATTTGCCCCTATGTATACTGTGCTCTCTTATCAGTGTCACAAAAAGCATAAGAATTTGATTTGTAAGAGGAGATTGCCTTTGGTTCAAGAAGGCATACTGCATTATCTTCTATATTGTAGCATGTGTTCCTTGTTTTTAACCTAACTGTAATTGTCTGCAAGTCACTAGAACTTATGCATACAGAGTCCTTAGCTCCCACTAACAGGTTTATCTCTTGTGGAGTGCTGCTCTGTTAAAACATAAATACATACATCTAGAAGGGCTAGGACAATGTATTAATATCAAACACAGATATGCTCAGGGGCCCTTTTACTAACAGTTTCTCTAAAAATGTGTTTGTTTGTTTTTTTAAAAATTCTCTAAAACGCAAAGGGACTGATTTACTTTTTCAGATTATCGAACGAAAACCCAGACTTTTCCAGATTATCGAGCACAGATCACGATGTCAAGAAACAATTTCAGGGACATCTGCCATTTATTTCTACATGACCTTGACAGGTTTGAGATGGCATATTTTTGGATTCAGATTTTATGCAGCTTTGGGGGTATGATAAATCTCTAAAAAATCAAAGTTTTTATTTTTCAATGAAAAATTTTAGTTAAATACCCTTAAATTCGAGGTTTAATAAATGGGACCCTAAGTGTCATGGCTGGACCTCTTACCCGGTAAAAAAGATAAAGATATATATAGGAAAATGTCTGCATCTGTCATTTGGCTATACTTTCAATAATATTCAGCATAGCAAACATGTTTCCCCCCATATCAGATTTGATAAATTTTGAGATTTATGAAGTGTAAAAACCATAAAAAACTCTAATACAAAGCTTCAGCATGTAAAAGCAGTTGAGGTCCTATGGAAATCAATTGGAGCTGCCAGTAATTGTACAAAAAACTTAAGAGGTTAGAGGTTTTAGAGATATTCGTATTTTTATTTGAATCATTAAGCTTTTTTTCCATTCATACTTTTTATATTTGGATCATTTAATAACTTACATGGCATTCGTGGTTTTATAGAAAATTAGATTAATTGTGGTTTCAAAAAGCTCTAATGTCATTAAAAGTCAATCTTTAATTAATTTACCAGTGCTAGTCATAGTTTTCATCCAGGCAGTAATTCATAGCAACCAATTAGCAATTAGCTCTAAAAAACCTATTGCAGGTAGAAAAATAAAAACAATTTGCCCACTGTTGGAAAATAATCCTGAAATTACACACAGACTATCCACTGTGAAAACATAAATAGAACTGCTAACCTAGATAAAATATAAGCAACATATTAATCGTCTGGTTGATCAGGGCCAAAGGACTTCACAAACTTTTGTAAATATTGTAAAAGTTATTCTCCCAAACTTTTTCCTTTTGTTGCATTCTGAACTTGTTAAAAACATTATGAAAAAAAAAATACGATCCAGCACTTTTTCTTCTGTTTCTTCTAACACTCTAAAAACATACTGTAGGTTATATAATTTCTAATATTATAATATAATATAATTTCACCATGTTCTGTATTCTGTTGCACTGAAAAAAGCTCAGCCTGCCGCGTCTATCTAATGGGCTGTCCTTGTGCCATTGTTAGAAGAAATTGGCAACATAGGAGTATTTTTTTCTATGAAGAACAGTTGTAATATAGTGGGAAGGGGCTTCCCTAACAATGTAGGGCAATGTGTATTCTCCTTGCAGAGCTAAAATCCTTAACTACAATGTCATTTTGCCTTCATGCTGGAATTTCCGTTTTGTGAATTTTTCGCAAAAACTACTTTGCATAGGAAATGGTCAGAATTCCATTTTGCAACAAGACAAGTGAAAACATGTTATGCATGTGGAATAAGGTACTGCAAATTTTGAGGAAATAAACCTGTCCCCTTGTTCTACCTAACTTACGTAGTGTTATTAGGATATTTGTAAACTTACCTCCAAAGCAGAAAAGCCTGGGTTATTTTCTTGTTATTTAGGAGAGGTCAAGCTTGCAACTCTTGGACTGCAACTCTAAAATAGTTGGAGGGCCAGAGGTAAACTAGCCAGCTGCATGCGACACGAGCTAAATGAGCTGAATATGTTATCAGTGCTGTCTCCGCTTAGTCATCCGATGTCTATCACCCATTGTGCTTTTAAAGAAAAACTATAGCCCTAAACAATATAGGTCTCTATAAAAATATATTGTATAAACCTGCTTATATGTAAAATTCTGCTTCGTCTAAATAAACCATTTTCATAAAAATATACTTTTTTAGTAGTATTTTCCATAGGGTAATCCTGTATAGAAAATTGCCATTTTAAGTACTTAGGGTGTCCTGAAATCATACAATTCATAGTGCACACAAACAAACCAGGGGCATACATACATGTTAGGTCACATGAGACAATTAATGCACAAAGTTCTGTCTTTTACTTTTATGCTTCTTCCTGTTACAGTTAGAACTGCATTATTTCTGGTCAGGTGATCTCTGAGGGAGCACACAGACCATCACAAAATGGTGGCTCCAGGGAAAATATATAATAGGGCAATATTTACTGATATAATACACAAGAGCCATGAATATCTTGTAAATTATTTCCTTCTAAAAGGTGCTTAGTGATGTGATTTTTTATAAATTAGTGATGTCATTTCAGTCACATGACTCATTAAAACTTGAGTATTATAATAAATAAAGTACCCCCTGTTGCAAACTATGAGGATATTAGAAGTCCCCTTGGAGTTCCATGACCTGTAATAAAATACTAGACCTTCGGCCACGTGTTTTTATATGGTCATGGAATTCCTCAGTATATTATAATGTCCTTATATTTTACAAGAGGATGGTACTTTATTCTATATATCTATATTGCAGTTTGGTAGGATTCTTTAATAGACCACATTATATGATATAAGCTCTTGGTTTAAGTATTAATTGTGAGGGTATAGTTTTCCTATAAAACATTGCTGCTGTTTGTCTAGGTAGTCCATAACAATCAATAACCATTTAGCTTTAATCAATTTAAGGAAAACTAATTCATAAATGTGCTACAAATACACCAATGTGATATAGCTGCATTATTATACATTATGTTGCCTCAAAAACTAAAAATCTCTTCCCCGCTTTATACAAATACTATCCTGGGTGTGGTTAGAAAAGCTAGTCAAATCCTTGCTCAAACTTTTTAATCACACTGACTAACCCTTGACAGTATGTTAGCGTACATGTGGATTTGCATGAGGCAGTCTAATTTTTCCTTAAAAACCACATGGCCCTTTTGTAATAATGCTTAATGAAAACATAACTCTCAAGTGATTGCCCTTGTAGACAAGTTTTACCTCCTGTTTTTAATGCAATAACATTAAGCATGAGAGTTGGTTTAGATCACTAAGCAATAACAGTCTGAAAGGTAATGTAGTAATATGACTCTTAAGAGCCTATGTTCAGATTGCCCAGAGGGTATATATATTCTGTGCCGCTAATGTTACTACCTGCCTGTCCTTTGGTCCTCCGTTTGCAGGTCCCTTTAATGGTGAAGAATGTATTTCTACTAAAATGGGTTTATTTATTTTGAGAAATGGTTTGTTTTACTGCTGTGGAAAATGGCATGGCTTGAGGGGCAGTTTATTTTTATATGGTGCAAAATAAAGTTTAGAGAGTTTAAGGTGCACCAGAACAGTAATGAGTTGGTTATTTATTTTTATTTATTTGGTTTAATTATGTTAGCCTGGAAATGCAGCTGTAGTAAAGTCGCAGGCAAAAAAATGTTATAGCTCCATGTTAAAAAAAAAAAAACATTAAATTCATTGATAATATAGATTTTGAGTGCAGAAAAAAATATTTTGCCCATCTACTGATTAAAACATATTATTTTCAGACTGGCATGTTTATTTTTTATTTGGGGGAGTTCATTTAAGATTGTAGCATGCTGCATAGCTGCCCCATACAATTCTGAGCTTGCTAAAAATTGATTGCTGACAACTTCAGCAGAAAAATAATTTAAGTCAATATAAAGGCTCAAATGTTTGTACTTGTGACCCAGAAAGTTGAGAACAGATTTGATTATTGTTGGACATTTTCTCCACTCCTCTAGCTTCTTTGACAAGAAAAACAATTCCTTGGACATCATTCTGGTAAGGCAGCTTTAGGCTTGTAAATTCCTAAACCAGCCACATTTCTTGCACTCCGACATCATTCGCCCCACATTAAGTCATCAAAGGCAGAAGGAACACAACTAGACATAACTGCAATAATCCGTTATGTCATGCTGGATAAAGTTGCTCAGGTTTTTCCACTGTTACAATTTTTACTCACCTTGCTATACAAATGAATAGAACCTTATATCAGAGATGTTTAGTGCTTTGATGCAAACTCAGTTGAACTAGATTCACATACGAGTATATATAAATGGAACTATTCCACAATCAGTTGGCAATGCGTTTTCCTAAATAAAATGTTAAACTGTCTCCAGGAAGCATTGGTGTTAAGCCATTCTCCTTCTTACAACACATAGTTATTATGCTCTCATTTTGTTAAACCTGTTGCCATAACAAAGCATTTCCACACACACCAAGCTATACACATTTATATTCTGCTGCTTGTGAGGACATTTACAAGGCACAATGCATAATGCAGAGCTGGTTGTCTCTGTAAAATGTATAAGACCTAGGGTCCTTCTATCTTTCTGATATAGATTTTACTAGGTTGTGGGAGCAATATACAAGTAAATAAAATATTCAAGTGCAACAGAAGTGCAACTGAGCATATTAGCGACAAACATACACTGTTTTCTAAGCAATTTGGTATCTATGCAAGTGCATGTATTTTCAAAACAGGGGTTTTTAGTTACAAAAGTATCATCATAAAATTTACATACAGTTCCACATCAAGGTAAACCCCAGTCCTAATTATTTACTGCTGGTCATATTTGTAATAGGCTGACATTTCCCTGCATTTCTTGGGGAAAAAGTGTCTCCTGACCTGGGCATTGGTCTCAGTTAGAGGCTTCAACCTCCCACCCCAGTAGCTTTTTAAAATACATTTCCAAGGGGGTTATTAACTAAAACTCAAATTAATGTAATTTTTTTATTAAAACAAAGTCGACCAAACTCCATTCCACAAATTGAACTAATTTATCAATAATTCACTTTATCGAATTTTCAATGCGAAAATGCAACTTTTTTGGATTATCGCATGAAAAATCAGATTTACTCGGATTATCCAGTGCATATCACAATGTCAAGAAACAACTTCAGAGACATCTGCCATTGACTTCTAAATGACCGTGACAGGTTTGAGGTGGAGTATTTTCAAAATTCTAATTTTTAGCAGCTTAGGGGTATAATAAATCTCTTAAAATCCTATTTTTTCCCATGAACGTTTTGTTTTCTAATTAAAAACCTCCACCAGATAAATTCAAAGTTTATTAAATGGGCCCCTAAATGTCATGGCTGGACCTCAAAACCTCAAGATAAATAGAAAAATGTCTGCATCTGTCAAATGGCTATACTTCCAAGAATATTCAGCATGGCAAATATGTTTCCCCCTATATAAGCATAGCAAATACATTTACCCCATGTATTCAAATAATTGGCTTAGTGTGGGAGAGCAAATAACAATTCAGTGTAAACAGTATTAAGCAGGTAATAAAGAATGAGGAATGACAGACTTGCAAATTCCAGGGAACCATTATATTGGTATTTCAAACCAGAAATAACCAGTACTAATTATGTGAATAGCAAAGAAAAAAAATACCCTTGCAAATATTAAATTGAAATGATCCATCAAAATGAGTAAAAAGGACTGATTGGGATATCAGGGGGCCCGGACTGGCAATCTGTGGGTTCTGGCAAATGCCAGAGGGGCTGCTATAAGGTCCATAGAAAGTCAGTATTTAGTGGGCTGGTGGGGGCTGTTTGGGCCTCTGTGTTGGGCTGATTGGGCCTTTGTGTACCTGAAATGCCAGGGCCTATTTTAATTCTCAGTCCGGACCTGGATAACAGCTAACTATAAGGCCAAAGGAGATAGGATCAACACTCCACTGAGCCCTTAGACAGGCCTTTCCCTACACTGATCTTAAGAAAAGAACCAGTTTGTATTGGGTGGAAGAAATAATCTAGATACACTAATGTGTATGGAGTAATACAGTCTGCGTCTCTCCATGAACCTGATGTTCAATCATAGTTCCCAACATCGTCACAGTACTGAGAGTTGAAGGTAACAGCATATGGAGAGGGCCATCAGTTTAGCATCTCTGAAATTTAACATTATACAATGCCTTTTAATGCTACTAATTAAATGTGTTTGCATGCAATGTATAAAAACCCTTGCCAACCAGACATGCCTAGACATGGTTGAAATTTTATTTCCCCAAAAGCATTTTAATAGTCTGGACAAATAGCTCAGGAAATCTTTGTCTTTGGGTGGACAGATGCTGGCTCTCCAAACCACAGCTTTGTGGCATTTCGCAGGACTTAGCAAATTTTACAATCTGAACTGTCATGGGCACGCCCCTGTGCAGTTCCAAGGAAACCACAAAAACAGATATATATTTTCTCTTTTTTATCGTTCTTGATTACCAGATTTATACAGTATTCATTTAAAACCTTCTAAAAAGCATAACTTTATAGTGAATAAACATCCAAACTTTGAGTTTTCTGTTTTTTAAACATCAGGTGGCTAACAAACATATAAATGTCTTATTGCAGTTTATATATTTTCTTTATGTCATTTTACTTATTCAAACATTTAATGCATAGAACAAAAGAATACTGATATAGAATAGATGTGCATTGCCATTTACATATTATTTCAATAAAGGAAAAGCTGACATATAATTTTGTTTTCATCTTGGATATCTTTCAGAGAAATATGTTACAGCATTGGTATAGGATAAACTAGAATGTTGTGTTTTCTCAGAACTCATTTAGATGAATCTATAAAAAAAAATAAAACTATAAAAATTGAAAATACAAATAATGACATGAAGGCACAAATATGGGCAACAGCGCAAATAACTTTGTCAGTAAGAAAAGATAGTCTATGTATAGAGTTACTAGCAGTGCTTTATCTGTACTTAGCTTTGCAAGAGCAATTTATTGTTTAGTTGACTGGTACTTGGGGCATAGTTACCATAGGTTAAAAAAAGTTCTCTAAACTATTAATATAAAAATAAAATCCATAACCCCCTCTGTCATGTGTTGCCTTTTGAAACAACTGTTTTGAAAATTCAATGAAGAACTGTATCTTCATCCTTTTGGAACCAAGCTACTAAATTTGGCCATATATGGCTGCCCTAGTGCCTGAACAGTTGATACCATTTGTGGGGATGTGAATATGCCTGGCCACATTAGCATGTGAGTAAATATGTACAACATCCAAATCCATTTTATTGTGATCACACTTACGGCTTCATTGGTGAATGACACTTTGGAATGTTTTATAGGAATCACAAAAATCACAACAAATTATAGAATAAAACTTACTGCTTGAAGCACAGACCAAACCTGGCAAAAAGACAAGGGTGGTGTTATAAAGAGGGTGATAGTTAATAGCAGTTATAAGAGGTCATTTATGAATCCCCCTTCAAGGTTGAGCTGGATTGAAGACTTTGATACCCACAAGCAGTTCACTGACTGGAGGTTGACCTGAGGTTTTAAACAGGAAGCTCAGAAGTGGAGAGAGGCTGGAGAGCCAAAATAGCCTCGTACCAGGGAGTAAGCAGAAGGGTCATCAAAAGCAGGTCCAGGTCTGGGGCAGGCAGCAGAGGTTCACAGGTCACAATAGAAGGCACAAATACATAGAATGCCAGGTAGTGAGCTTGATAACCGAGCACTAGGCTAGTGTTTGAGCCAGAAATGGTACCAAACATATTGGTGCAAGAGTAGTGATGCAACATGTCATGACACAAGCGTGCGTATCATAATTGAAACACACTGGACCAAAAATGATGCCTGCATTCCGTACAGGCCTGAAGCATGCCCTGCACATGTGCGCCAGGGACAGGACCGTGGGGAGCCCAGTGAATGTTCTTACACCCCCGCACAATTTAATGGAAGCCATTCTACATCTATTTTATAATCTAGCAATGTATCTAGCAATCATAAATAAGATGTATTATGTTAATTTGCATTGTACTTTCTTTAGTGGGGGCTTGTTGTTTGCAACACATGCTTAACACAATAGTCTGTTGTACAATAGCCTTGTTCATTAAATGTTAATGCAGGGCTCTTTTATGTAGTTCATACAGTGTTGCCTTACCTGTGTTTCTCACCTGGGAATTGTAGTTCAGTGGCAGCTGTTTTACCAATAGAACCACAAATTTTGCAGATATGTCTATTGACCACTGTAGCCGCTGTTAACATAGTCTGCTTGCACTTGCAGCTATAGCACCATGGCGTTTCATTGCTGGCTCTGTTCCCTTTTGAGAGTTAGTACAATCAGCAGTAGCAATAAAAACAAGAAGTCATTTGTGTACAGCTTCCAAAAGCACCAGCCAAAATATAACAACCCATGAAGCCTGAGTTATGTGATAAAGAGGGGAAAAAATACAGAATTCTTAAAGATCATAAAGAGGTAATTAATCACAAATTCCATTTATGGATCGCTGGATTGTACATTTCCTTTTCAGTGAAGTTCTGAACCAAGAACAAGTCAAATGCCAAAGAGAAAATGAATTGTTCCTGGATCTAGAAAATGAGCATTAGAGAAAGATTATTGTGATGCATTTTCATGGATTCCTAATAGTAATAACCATCTTACTGCCAAACATTCAGTAGAGGATTTACTATATAAAAGGTGTTTTATATACGATCTGAGGATTTTTTAAGATGGTCTGATACCTTTAAGAGCCCAATGAGGACATCTTTGATTTACTCTTATAAAGGGAGTTAGGGATTTGTCTACAGAACATGAGTAATTTTAAAAGCAAAACTGTCTCATGCATGAAGTAGATTAAGAACCTAGCCTCAGGTGGCACTTCTGCTGCAGCAGTTATTAGCCACCCAGAAAAACTACATGTGCTCCCCAGAATGTCTGCAATTTTAAGAGCCACATTTCCAGTGTTAAACTAAAATCTCAAAGGGTTATATCACATCGAATGTTTCTGCCTATGACAAGCCATATCCTGTTGGCATAAACATCTTGGGTTGCCCTACAGATTACCACAACCAGAAAAATCTATGGTGCCATTGCCAAAATGGAAATGGTGAAAGGCACCTGCCACCATCAGAACAAGCTGAAGAAATGGCCAGCATGGAGTGTCTGGGTTCTGCAGCTCTAGGTCACAGAATGCTCCAGATTGCAACTAGTTTAAATGTTACCATCATTTTAATATGACAGGATTCAAAGAATTTGTGCCATCTTGCAGAGCTACTATAAATGAAGAAACCCAACCACAGTTTGGTTCAAACTGTTAGGGCACCTCATAGTCTGCACCTCATCCAGACATGCACAAATCACTTATTGCTTTAGGTTGTGCATATGCAATTGCAGGTTTAATTATTATTGCATAATCCACTAAGAATATAGATAACTGTGTTAAATTGTAGTCTTTCCCTTGTATGCAACTGTAATCAGCAATACATTTAAATATTTAAACTTGCAATTCATGTGTTTATTGAAAATACTGTGGAGCTCAGCTAAAATACATTGTAGGAAGTATCTTACATTTGCTTAAATCAAGTTTCTAAGTTAGAATTAACTTATAATATCTTCCATCTGGGGATTTATCACCAATTATCAGGCGTGCCGTGTGAAATGGATACTAATGACTATGTAATTAACATTTACAGTATTTTGGAAAGGATGCATTTGTTTATTAATAACTCAACTTGGAAAAATGACTGCTTTTGTGTAAAAGTAATGTTTTCCATTCGTACAATTATTAATTTGTGTTAATTTCCTTGCTAACAAGCTTTATTTTTATGCTATAACACATTCATCCCTTCCAGGGTGGTCCAGAAGTCTAGATCTACTGATTTGCTGATACACTTAAATTTTTTTAAAGTAACACCAATATGAAAATTCTCTGAGTACTGTTGTGTTATATAAAGAAATCTTGTGTTGACTGCATTGCTCCAGGCATAAACCAGGTATGGGTCCTGTAACCCAGAATACTCGGGACCTGGGGTTTTCCGATGAAGCGATCTATCTGTAATTTGAGGTTTCCAATTAAGGGATCTTAATTTGGTTCTCTATACTTTTTCTACTAAAATAAAGCATTTAAACATTGAATTAACATTAAATAACATTTAAACATTAAATAAACCCAATAAGGATTAAGTATATCTTACTTAGAATAAAGTCCAAGGTACTTTTTATTATTAAAGAGAAAAAGGAAATAATTAAAAAAAATAAGAATTATTTGCTTATAATGGGTATGGGTATATTGCAACCTAGTTCCACAATTTACACAGTCAGCACCCTCACCTCCAAAGACCTTTAGTATGATGCACGTCCAACGGTTCCCAGCCTCAATCCGTTCATCAATTCAAATTGCAGTAATAGACGGCACCAATCATTGATTTGTTGTCTTAAAATGCCTTTATTGGGACATAGGCTCTGACCCCAAACACCCGGCAACGTTTCAGACCTGTTCACGGTCTTTTCTCAAGCCAGAGGCTTGAGAAAAGACCGTGAACAGGTCTGAAACGTTGCCGGGTGTTTGGGGTCAGAGCCTATGTCCCAATAAAGGCATTTTAAGACAACAAATCAATGATTGGTGCCGTCTATTACTGCAATTTATATTGCAACCTAGGACAAGGAAAGTTATTCAAGTAAAACGTTGTGTCCTATAAAAGGAATTAGATAATATTAGTAAATTAAGCATTCCTCTAAGTGTACTTAGTCTTACCAGTTCTTCTTGACTACATTCAAATTAACACAAAGATAACATGAAGCCATGACATATGGCAGCTGGTATGATCCTTGAATAGGAATTGAACTCTTGAATCACTTACAGAATAATTTCCTTTGAGCAATATGAGCAATAAAACAAGAAACCTGCTGGGTGTTGCCATGAATCTGGGTGTCCTGTAAACATCTGTATGCCTTGGGGGGGCACTAATAAAGTCTCAGAATGAGTCAACATGGCAATTAAAACTGCAGCAAAAAAATGAGGCATCGCTCAGCTATAATTTGGAAAATGTATGGAATTATGGAAAATAATCAGTTGTCAAGGGACAAACAATTCCTATTTTGTGCTTAATATTTACATATGCTTTGATACGTTGCATGAGTCTTACATATCTTTGGCACTGGTGAGCTAATGTAGAGGTGGAAAAACTTAACAGGCCCCTACACCTTAAAATGTTTCTGTTGAATTGTGCTTTGTACAGGGGAATGTCTATGGTGGCATAGCTTTATGAACAGTATAAAACTATGCGTACAGCACAAACATTGGAGGTTGCGCTCTCTTTGCTGATGTGCCTGAAGTATTCCATTACCAACCAATTTGACTGGGTGTCCACATATCCCTGGGTCTCATCTTCTGCTGGCTTTTTTTTCAATAATTTATGAGACTATAGTAGAGTTTTAAGAACTATTAAGGAAGATTGTGACTGACCCAAGACAACTGCAGTACTTTTAGCACCATCTTCACAGCTGCTATTAAAAACTGAAAAATGAAGAGAGCTATAAAGTACATTCATGAAAATGTAACATGTAACAAATATTTAAGACTAACAGTCCAGGCACAAATTCCGTGTGTCATTTGTTTCCAAATCAGTAATTTTTCTTTATATGCACTTAATTCAATAATAACCTAATTATGTTTTATGTATATATGTGCAAGTATACACAAGTTATTGCTACAAAAGTATGATGTGGTTTAACTACAAAGGGAATGTCACTCGGGTGAAACTAAAGCTTGCCACGGTTTGTAGAGTAAAATTCTGCTCCTCTATACTTATACTATACTCTATTTTGATGGGGTTTATGGCAGCCCATGTATGAACGGGTGAAAGTGAGAGTTCACCATTTGGTAGATATGCCTCTAAAAATTCCATAGAAATTAATAAAGAGTTGGAGCTACAATGGATAAAATGGACATCCTGCAAAGATATAATGTACGTTTTCCTCACACATTTCAGTTTAAAGTGGAATAAGATTGAGGAAGATCTAGCTTCATTTTAGCAGTTCGCCTGGTCTGAGGTGGTGAAGACAACTCTGGCGAAAGAGGTAACGTTCACTAAAATCTGCACTTTAGTGAATTTGCGGAGCAACAGCCATTCGCCTGAGCTAGAAGTCGCCTGGCGATAGAGTGGGAACGAAAGTTAGCAACAGTCTCTTTCGTTAGCGATTTGTCGCCTGCGCCTTTAGTTAGCGATTTGTCGCCTTAATTGCCGATGTCCCTTGCTCACAAATGGTTATTGTGGTCTGTGGACTACTTACAGCACCTATTATTGCAGTCTCCGCTATGATTTATGACAATTTAATGGCTTTATGATAAAAAGGTTAATGTTAATCCTATTAATTATATCCTATCAAGCCAGGCATACAAACTAAACACAACTGAAACAACTTCATCCATGCTACCCAATGTGACCCTCCATGTTGTAGCTCCCACCCTTCCCAACTATAGTCAGGGAGTTTCACTTTGAAAGCAGCAGCCAGCAAGTAAGTTGCAGGTAAAACTTAGTCCCTTTGTAAAATGTATAATGAAGCAATAGAATTCTTAATGAATCAGATGAAAATTGAGCGTAGGACAGGCCAGACTTTGACGTAATTGGCCAGCTTAAATATATTGCAATATATGGACAAACAATCCCTGTTTTGTTTAAAGGGTAAGGCATTTTTTAGTAGCTGTATGCACAAAATGTCTCAATGTCTTAAATATATTGATAATGGGTTGAGTGCAGAGGACTCTTGTATTTGTCTATATGTATTAGAAGTTTAAATGTCCATCAAAGCCAGGGAATATAAATGATTCCTGCACATTGTATAGAATAATTTGCTACACCATTACACAGATATATGGTCCAACATCAAAGCAGCTGATCCAAAAAATCTACTGCGGCAGTCAGCATATGAGACTTGAAAATGCATAGCAGATTTTTTTTTTTTTTTGCTACATGTGTTCTAAAAATTAAAGATTTTCAATATTCAGCTGCTGGGCCATTTGTGAATTTGCTGTTTCCCATAATGTAATGGGTGACAATCAGTTCTGAAGTTACCCTGTTTGACTTTAGTCTTAATGGCAGAAAAAATACCCTCTTGTCTGTTAAGATAGTTTGAGGATACCTATGTCCCTCTGTTTGTCACACCAAAAGAAATGTTTCTGTGCTTCTGCAAGGCTTATTCTGAGATCAAAGTTTCCTTGCACTCTCAATAAAATAGGAGAGCAAAGCCCAAAGAATCAAAGAAACAAAGGAAACGTTTAAAAGATAAGAATCAGTCTAAGATATGACATTTCATCCAGATCAGATCCGGTGCAGAAGTTCAGTTCAAAGTTCAGAAGAAAAGAATACAAAGAGATTAGTTTTAAATCTTTGCAGTAAGCATTTCTGCCTGCTTGTGGTGTGACCTACATATATCTTCAGCTGTAAAATGTATAATTTGACCTGCTTTATTCCAGTTTCTTTATGAAAAATATTTGTGTTCTGATAATTCCAAATGAACAAAAAAAAGCAAAAAAAGGGCAGTGTTATCTGAGAAAAATAAGAATATGTATGGGATTGGGTGTTTAGGGATTGGCAATGTTTAACTCACCAGTACCTACAGAACTTCAGCTCCCAACATCACCTGTCAGAGAAGGAAATTGTAAATCCTTAAATTATGGCATTTGGCCATATTTAAAATTAAAATTACCCAGAGTAGTATTCAGAATTAACAGTACTGTAACATAAAAATTAATCATATTAACAATGAAATGGAAAAAACACCTCTTATTAGTGCAGAATGTTTTCAATCTGAGATTGAAATTAAAGTTAAATTTTTTTCCTGTTCGTAAAAGAAAACATGAAAACACAAAACACAGTGGTCCACTTAGAAAGTCATCTCTATAAATAAACTCCTCCCCAGCTGAAGCCTTTGCTAGTCATTAAAGGGATACTGTCATGGGACATGCCCCTGGTCATGTGACTTGTGCTCTGATAAACTTTAATCACTCTTTACTGCTGTACTGCAAGTTGGAGTGATATCACCCCTTCCCTTTCCCCCCCCAGCAGCCAAACAAAAGAACAATGGGAAGGTAACCAGATAGTAGCTCCCTAACACAAGATAACAGCTGCCTGGTAGATCTAAGAACAACACTCAATAGTAAAAACCCATGTCCCACTGAGACACATTCAGTTACATTGAGAAGGAAAAACAGCAGCCTGCCAGAAAGCATTTCTCTCCTAAAGTGCAGGCACAAGTCACATGACATGGGGCAGCTGGGAAATTGACAAAATGTCTAGCGCCATGTCAGATTTCAAAACTGAATATAAAAAAATCTGTTTGCTCTTTTGAGAAATGGATTTCAGCGCAGAATTCTGCTGGAGTAGCACTATTAACTGATGTGTTTTGAAAAAAACATGTTTTCCTATGACAGGATCCCTTTAAAATGAGGAATGACTCTTTGGACAGAGCATTTCTCTGTCTGTGGACTGCTGATTTGTTGGTGGTAATGCTTTTCTTTTAAGTATTTTCTGTGCATTTCCCATTTTATAATCATTTAACTCAATCATACACAAAACTTTGGACATTTGCAAGATACCATTAGATATGTGTCTACTGTGTAATTTGATGAGATCAAGTGAGATCAGGTTGGTAACGTTCAGCCATTCTTTTCCATGTGTATCCAACTTTAGATTAGCATCATGTAGGGTAGTTTCCAGTTTATCAGATAGTTACCTAAAATGTGAAAAATGAAAACACTTAGGAAATGATAACAATAATCATATATAATAGTAATATAAATAGTTGGATTTTAAGAATATGCAATAGTGTGCTTGAAAACCCTGTCTGTTTGGCCAATAAAAAATATAAAGTTTTTGTATGTGTGAGAAAACTTAAAAAGGTGTTGTCTTGCCAGATAATTAAGTGACATATGTGTAAAGCCCAATGTCTGGGTGAGGCCCCTGGGGTAGTCAAGAAGACTACACTCCTATTTATGATTCCATGTGAAGAAAAGCAACATGTTCATATGTCTTGAAATATAGTAAAGGCAAAGTCATATTTTTAGGTCAAACATAACCTAAACTATATGAAACACACAAGAGAATTTCCAATCCACTCAACAAACATAGACTTCCATTTAATCTAAAGGCTAATATAGCTAAGCTGCACTTTTGCTTTTTGATATGTTATAAATGCTAAAATCTTCTCTCTTACCAGTCAACCTTATCTTATCAGTTCCAAGAATATCTAGGGCAGCAGTAACTGACCTTCAGGCTGGGTTTCCAGGAATATTTAGCAATCAGGCACCTACCACAAATCTCACGCTAATTGGCTTTCTAAGCTTTGTTGAATTAAATAAAGGCACACTTGAACATACTATAAAATGATACGGTTGATTTGGTGCTGCTTATTCATTACAAACACTGTACTGGAGTTTAGCGTAAAAGTAAGCTAAATAAACTCCATCCCTAAGTTTTCATGACCTGGGAGACTTCAATAAAGTGATTTGTCTAAAAAGATACCCCAGGAATCCATCCACTGAACTGCTTATAAATAGTTTGCACAATCTGAAATAATAAAAAAGTAAAATGTTTGAGAGGAACATATGTACCTCCTACTGGAACATTTTAATTTAACTTATGAAATCATTGTTCATTAAAGTGCTTCCAGTAAAAATATATTAAATGTAACATAACACTAGGGGAAGTTTTAAGCCATTGTGGTCTGTTGAGTGTTCCCACAAAGTTTTAATGCTCTCCCTTAACCAGTTCCTTTCATGAAATGAATCACTGAGGAGCAGGCAGAAGGATAAAGGTTTAAAGTGAGAACAAAAACGTTCATGTGTTCTCCCTACGGTAAATGTTTAAGTATTTGTAATGCCACTTTTCTCTATTCATCAAAAAGCTTTGTGACTTACATGTTAATTTCCTGAATAGTTTCACTGCACCAACTGCCCCTCTGATCCATTTTGGCAAAGGACAGCTTGCACCAAGCAAAGGTGGTCATTGACCAAATAATGTTTGGTTAAAATGGTTGTTTAATGGCTATATGAAAATAATGATGGCTAGTAATCAAATGCATCCTAGTCAGAAAAGATCTGCATTGTATGTAGTGAACAGATGTAAGAGTGGCCAGTTTTAGGATACACATATTCCATAATGCAACTAGCATATGCTGTATGTGTTGTGCCTAAACAAGTCTGGCATTTGGTTTCTACCACAGCAGTCCTGGAGAACCTGCCACAGTGCTCCTGCAATAAGAGATGTGATTAATCCCATTTTTTGGGCTGCTTGCTTTCTGAAATCTAGTTATTTCTGGCTAGTTATTAAATAAAACCCACTGAAACAGCCAGTACTTGAGTGGTAAATCACACTGACTTAGCTGCATTTTTATGATTAATTCAGTGAAGTGACTCAGAGTTGGAATCTCTCATGATATATTTTCAGCAAGATACCAAAGAAGTCGAACTGTTTAAAAATGTTTGTTTTGAGAATGAGATTTAGTATGGCTTGACACTATTACAGCCCAAAGTGGCAGATTTATTGAAATCTTTGTGTAGAAATCAGTGGGAGGCGAAAAACAGAAAGTTGACATGATCTATGGTTGTACAGCATATGAGTGTCCAATCTTAGCCATTTTTGCACAATTATACTTGGCAATAGATTATATGAAAAAAGAGTGATTATTTAAACGTTTGGCTGAAAATATGTTCTAATTGTTTTGAACATTTGTTTTCCAGCCATTTTAAAAGGCAGAATAGTTGTTTCGCTTCCCATTGCAAGTATCCCAATAAATGCCATATTGGCATGGTGGTTCCCAAAATAGGGTCCCTCAAAACAGTGGTTTAGGGCCCCAGTTTTAAGGCTATTTAGGATGTGGTTTGAGGTTAATGATTATGTGCTTCCAGATAAACCTGGAAACCCAGCATGAAGGTTGAGTAAAGCAAAATTATGAGTAGAAGTTGTCTTAGACATAATTAACTTACAATATTTCCATGAACAGTACTATATCTAAAAACCTTTTTATTGAGTTCAGGGCCTTGGCCTAATGTTGGAATATATAGGACAAAACTTGAAACTAGAAAGCGTGATAGCTGCTGTCTTAAACCATCAAAATATCATCCATACTGTAGAGATGATGTACTTACTTATTCTTACTGAAAAAATGGCAGTTCTGCATGAACATAACAGTCCAAAAATAAATACAGGTATTCCAGTAATCTTTATAAATAATTGGAATATGCCACTAAATGGGGCAAAGATGACAACACCTCTTTGCTTACAACCAAGATACTATGAATTTGTAAAGAAGCTCATTTATTAGGGATGGAAAACAATTAAACAGAGAGAATGGACAAATCATATATAATCGTGCTAGTCTATGATTTATTATTTATGTTAAATAAGTAGGTTAAATAAAAGAAAAATCATACAGTGGTTGTAGTTCAGGTGAGAAAGAACACTATACAATCTAGTAACCGGTAAATATCTGGTATCAATATTTGTCATCATACTTATTCAATATGACCACCAACAATCAATGCCAAATAGCAAGAATTCACTTTTGGGCTATGGAATTAGAAGGTGGAAGGGAGGTGTAACTTCTGTGACTTCCTAGTATGTTAAAGTAGTGTCCCTCTCCTTTACTGAGACCCACCATTGTGCAATTGCTAGTTTCATTGCACCATTTAAAATAAAATAAAATAAAAATTTATAAAAATAGTGATTTTTGCTAATAAGTTCCAATTGTCAAAATGCTTATTTTGGCAATAGGGACCTAATAAGGGCTCTTTGCCAAATGGTAGACATCCCCTAAATTTTAGGAGTAAGCTACATAACCCCATGTAAACAAAGAGGAAGGAGCTCAACTGCTTTTGCAAACAGAAAAATCTGCAAGTTTGTAAGGCCCCATTTATAATATACAGTATAAATGTCGTCTCCGGTGCTTAAAAGGCATATTAATGAAACAGAGAATGTTTATACAAGGGTATACAAGGTCTTAGTTATGAGGAAAGTTTGTCCAAGTTGTTATTGTCTACAGTGGAGAAGAGGGGGGGATTATGAAAACTATGTAAACATAGACAAGGGCACTATATAATATATTTTATACTATATTCACAAGTAGGTCATTTCAGCAGATGTGAATGCATCCATTCATATTGGACGTAAGAAAAGTTTTTTTTACAGAGAACATACAAAACAACCAATACAAAAGTTAAAGAGGGCCACATACTAGCATTTCCTACATCTATGTACCGCTCAGCATTACATCATGTGGTACAGCAGTAATTTCTAAAAACAACTCATAGCATTCTCAAACAACTATAGAGGAAGCAGACCCCGTGGTTGTGGGGAGCCTGGACTACAGTGCCATTATATTGGTACAGACTAAAGTGCTACTCCAGACAGAATGGTTTATATTGTAATCCAAGGACAACATTTTTGCAGGGAAAAATGTTTTATGAACCTGTTTAATTTTTGTCTACTTTAAAAAAGCAGTGATTATAAAAAGAAAACGTTTTACGGCATCAAATTACCAGTGGAAGGTTTTGGTGAAATAAAACACTGGTGATTTAATTGCCTCTACATGCCAAATAATAAAAGTAAGGGTCTGGCCACACGGGTAGATTCGGGGAGATTAGTCACCAGGCGACAAATCTCCTCTTCTTCACAGCGACTAATCTCCCTGATCTGCCTTCTGCCGGTTAAAATGTAAATCGCCTGGGGGCAGCCACATGGAGCTCTTCGTTTTTCGAAGTCGCCCGAAGTATCCTCGTGAGGTAATTATGGACGGCTTAGGAAAACGAAGCGTTCTGTGTGCCTGCCCCCAGGCGATTTACATTTTAGCGGAAGGCAGATCGGGGAGATTAGTCGCTGTGAAGAAGAGGAGATTTGTCGCCTGGCGACTTATCTCCCCGAATCTGCCCATGTAGCCAGACCCTAAAGGGTTAGTATCAGCCCTGCTTCCAAAAGTATTGGATCCCATGCAAGAATACATGATTAACAACCAAAACCCAAGAGACATTTTCTCTAGTCTAGGGCAACACCAGTTATCCAGTGATTGCAATGCAACTACCATGCAGATACCAGAAAATTATGTTTAATATGTTACATAAAGTGCACCCATAATTTTGTTTATCACATATACTTACTAAGTCTAATTTTCATTGTATAGAACTCCTATACTTTTAAATATGGCATCACAGAGATGGTGCCTTCTCAGAGTAACCCAGAGTAAGTACTCTTTAAAATGCAAACGTTTGTGTTAAAATGCCATCTTAAGTGTTAGCATGCAATTATAAAGCTTACAGTTAACTTTAAAGAACATAAAACCAAACATTTAATGACATACATGACTAACTATTGCCCTTTTAGGGAGAAAAAAAGCTTAGTATTAATTTGCATCAAACAGGCATCTTTTGTGGAGGGACCTTCTTTATTCGGTATGCTTCTGTAAAATACATCAAGTAATACTATATGAAACTATAGAGCCTGAAATTCTAGAGGCCAGTCAGAGAACTATCGAGCTGCCCTCCTGTCTCAACGTGATGCATCACCAAGACCTTCCAGTCATGAAAAAAAAACATACTTTGGCTGAAAGAAAAAGAGGATTCCTGTCAGCACAATGTGCTAATGTAACACACTGCCTCTCCCCTGTGAGATTAAACGCCTTCTGAAGTTTCTTCTCTCTTTTTCTTGTAAGGTGCTTTCACAACTTCCACTTGGATACATTAGCCAGAAACACCAGACGAGTATACTTCCAGTCACATAAATCTTTGAGCAATTACTGGGCCAGGCTTCACCCCCTTCACGAGATAAAATGCTACATTGCATCACTGAATAAATATGCATTTCTTCCCTCCAATAAATCTCCTTCAGCATGCCTAAATAATGACAAATAGATTTACATAGCTGTTTCTGGTAACAAAGATGCACCAGACATATAAAGGTCCCAATAATTACTACAAGAGAGGTAACACTGTTTCTTCAAAATTAGGGCTGAACAATCAAATGTCCACAAGCAGGATGTGAAGAATTAGAGGTTCATACCAGCTCAAGATGTCCATAGACTTCAATTACATTATTAGTATAATGTGGTCAGTCCACATGGAGCAAGTCAATAAAACATGGAAAGTAATGGATGGTACTCTATATTATATTTAGGTATCAAGTCAATTGTACATCTTGGCATCACCAAAGAATAATAATAGACTTTATGAAGCATTTGGTTCACTCTCATGGTGTCTTCTGCAACAGCTCCTAAAAATAACTCTGTAACCGTATAGCTAAAGGTATGTGGAGAGGGACATAGAGTATATGATTAAAAACATAAAATCAGGCAAAGCCCCAGGTCCTGATGGGTTTTCTTCACTATACTATAAAAAATTATCAATCCAACTAATCCCACAGCTCCAAAAACTCTTTCAACATATTGCTAGTGGAAAATTCTTGCCTCCTGAAATGAATGAAGCTAGCATAACAATAATCCCGAAACCCAATAGAGATGTCCCTAAAAACTATAGGGAAGAGAGGAAACGGAATTTCCGCACACCGGTTTGCATTAAAATCTAAAATCTTTATTAATCCATTGTTAAAAGGAGGTACATCACAATGAGCTTGACGTGTTTTGGGCGCATGCACCCTTAATCATAAGCATAGGGGAACAGTGAGTAAGGAAATTATACATATAGTCCCTTAGTATAGCGACCTCTGTTGGTTATCATCTGATAAGACATATATCGCTGCATAGTGAAAAAAGCGGACCAGGTGAAAAAATGCAAAACACTTAATAAGATAATAATTAAGAAAAAGAAAGAAAAATGTACAACCTAAAAATAGTACAAAATATCAAATCCAGTATTAAGACCACACGGATTCCGTGTATTAAAAATTAAAATCCAAAAGGCTTTGTTCAATAAATGTAAGGGGTCACCATCTCTTATAGGGATCTGTACCTTTTCAATTACTTTAACTTTAATTTCATTACTCAATCTGGACATTAAAATACTAGCTACCATATTAGCAAACAGATTAAATAGAATTTTAATGACAACAATACACAAGGACCAGATAGGTTTCATCCCTACCTGCCAGGCACCAGATAACATCAGGAAAGCTCTGAATATCATCAACATAAAATTCCAACTTGCCTACTGGCGCTAGACATTGAATACGCTTAACTGGACATACTTATTTTCTCTCATAGAAACAGTGGGACTATGAGCTAACCTGACCAACACACTAAAAGCATATTATCAGTGCCCACAAGCCCGACTGAACCTCCCCTCCACCAAAAATTCAGGTATTATTAAGATACAAAGGGGTACACGCCAATGTTGCCCCCTCTCTCCAGCCCTGTTTGCATTAGCTATGGAACCCCTAGCAAGAGCACTTAATTCTGACATCAAGGGCCTAACTATTCATTATTTGCTGATGATTTACTTATGCAGGTAACTAACCCCCTTACATCTCTACCTAACCTGGTAAATATATTGTCATATTTTGCAATACTATCTGGCTTGAAAATTAACCCAGAGAAGTCCGAAATGCTACCCTGTAACATACCCAAATCCTTGATCAAACTGATAGAGCTGAATTTTGGATTCTGTATAAGAAATTAATACTTGCAATACCCTACAGTATATAAGATAAACTATCCCCCATTAATGCAACTTTAAACGCAGAAGCTCTTACTTTGGGACAAACACTGAATCTCATGGATTATCAGAATACAGTGTGTAAAAATGGTGCTACTACCAAAGATTTTGTATTTGTTCAGAACATTACTTACCTCTATACCAATTTCTGACCTCCATTAGTTGCAATCAAAGAAAATGGGGGACTCTCTGTGCCCAACTTAGCTAACTATTATAGAGCTGCTAGAATTGCTCAGTGGGCCTCAACACATACAGAACCGGAAGCCCTTTTGTGGGTCCAAATTGAGAATGATTTACTATATCCAGATCTCACCAACCAAGTTCTATGGCTATATATCTAAAATTCCCTTACAGAATTTCGAAGATTCATCTCTAATCACAACTGAAATGCTACAACTATGGCAAAGAAATGTAAGAAATATCAGCTGGCCTCCTTTCCCTCTCTCTTAAACCCAGTGATAAAGAATCCAGATCTTATGCCAGGACCCTCTAAGCAGGCATTTGCCTGGTGGCGACCCTCCACAACAAGAAATGTTCAGAGCTTCACAACTTATCCACTAAGTGAACAAACAGGTCAAAAAATGTCACAATTACTCTTTCACAAAATCAAGTTTTTGCCATCAGGCACCATTGGCACCTGGTATACTGAGCTTGACTTATAAATTGCTAAACCGGTTACCTAAGGGAAGACTTTAAGCATAAATATATGCTCCAGTGGGAACAAGATCTACAGACCACAATCTCAACTAAACAATGGTCACAATACAGTCTAACAGCAAACCAATGAAGCACATGTGTATCGAACAGAGAAACATCGATAAAACTCTTACACAGATCCTATTTGGTATCAACTCGACTACATAAGATCTATCCATCTTGTGACCCACACTGCTTTAGAGGTTGCCAAGAAAATGGTTAAATGCTTCATATCTAGTGGAACCTACTATCTAAAATACTGCATAATGATTTCCCTAATGATCCGACCGTTATGCTCCTAGAGAAAAAACCAACCCAGCTCATAAACTGTCTCAACATATTCTTAAGTCTGCAAGATTGATCACTGCATGCAACTGGAAAAAGGCTACTATACCTTTATCTATGCTAAAAGCAAAAATCATAGATATAGCAGCCAAAGAGAAAATTATGTATATGTTACAAAATGATATGGAAGCCTATGATAGAATTTGGCTACCTTGGTTAGCATATGAGAATGACCCTCTGCTTTTTTCAGCATTGCATGTATGAGATGATTGCTATAGTAACCTACAAAACAAAATTTCTTGGCATCAGATCCCAGTTCTCCTATGTGTATCCATTTGTTATTATGTGTAACCCAGCCACCCTATTTTATTTTATTTTGTTTTATCTTGTTTCATTTCATTTTAGATATTTTGTTCTAATTTATATTGCTTTATTGTACTCTATTATATATTAACTTATGGCATGTTATGTTTATATGCATGAAAAACTCAAGCAACATTACTTGAAAATCTTTTGGAAATCCAAAAAAACATTTCAGTGTTAAAAAAGTATGTGGAGAGTTTGGAGGCCTGTCTATCCAACATTTCAGTGCAAAACCAATGGTTGCTAAACAACCATTACCCTCTACTCTTGGCTGTTTTTAGAATGTACTCCTATAAGAGGTTGAGCACTGATGTTGGGCGATCAGGCCTGGCTTGTATTGGGATTCTAATGTATCCCACAGGTGTAAATCCAAGTCAGGTTCTTCCACTGCCATCTCTGCAAACCAATTTTGCATGGACCTTAGCCTGTGGATAGGGCTTTTTTTTATCTTACTGAAAAACAAAATAATCTTCCATAAGCTAAAATCGGAATAAAAAAAAAAACACAATTTTTTTGGAATTTATAATATACCCCGAGGATGGAAAAAGTCTTAATCCGAAAATTCGGCATCTCAGACCTGCCGAGGTTGCATATAAGTCAATGGGAAAAGTCCCAAAGATTCTTTGATCTGTGCTGGGTTTCGTGCAATAATCCGAAGTTTTTGTGAAAAAAATCTAAATTTTTTTTTGAGTTTTCTGGTACAAATTATTCGCACCATTCAGGTATTTTTTCACTAACTTTCGAGTTTTTTTCCACAAACAAAATTTTTGGGCAAGTGTATTGATAAATACGGAGAAAAAATTTTACGGATTTGGCCTGAGTTTTATTCAGATAATATTGAGATAAATTCGGACTTTGATAAATGGGCCATCACATAAGGCAAAGCCTTATGAATCTGTAGGCAAATATAGGTATGCTATGGCAGAGATCTCAGAGCAATAGAAGCAGGCTGTTGCACTACAAATTCCAGAACAGTGTATATGCAAACAGCCGTCTCCTGGTTAGAATCCTGGGAGATTTAGATCCATATACTATAGAACAGTGCTTATACAGAAGACAGCAAGATAATAAGTTGTTGATCCTGTTTGTTTATTATAGCTCCAGTGGTTGTTGACATGAGAAGAGCAGAGGGTTTGTTGGAACTTCTTGTCCATCAAGAACTGATGTTATTGTTTTTATTTGTTTAACCTGCTCTACTGACCTTTTTTGAGATCTGATAGTAAGAATAATGAGAATATCTCAGGTGTATAACCAATACCATAATTGATGTTAAAGACTGATAATACACTTGTTGTGTATTGTCAATAGTATTCGCTGCTTTTGATTTGCTTCTCCCATCACTGATTCAAAGAATTCTTTAGAAGTATCAGTTAGTTTTTATTTGGTGACTTTGGGTGGAGATATAGGCAGTGAGTCTCTTCAAATAAAAAGGGAAATCACCACATAAAAGTGCAAAATGTTTGCAGATGCAAATTGGTATATTTTTAACACAAAATGCAGCCGTTCTTTTCCAGAATCCTGCATGTGCCGCACTTACATCTGATAAATAACATGCAATTGTGTGTGCGTTTTTGTGCAAATTGTATGCAAGTTGTGGCCAACCTTGCAGCTACTCATGTAGCCAGTGGCATAACTATGGTCATGGGGGGCCTGGACTGTGGGGTCCTCTTTTTCCTCTAAACTTCACTGCTCCTGTTAAATCAAGTGCCCGCTACAAACTTTGCACAGCGGGCAGGAGTGCAGGCCGCATACACATGCACATCATAAAGCAGGGAGGGGGAGCTTTACTGTGTGCGCTGGAGTCAGTGGGCGCCCTTGTGTCAGGCCCACCGAAGTTTTTTTGCAGGAGGAGCCCAGAGCAATAGCTCCAGGGTTCCCCAACATCAGTAGGCGCATTTGTGCACAATTTATGTGAAGAAGCTGGATGATTCCAATTGTGCTCAGCTAAAGGCCAAGTAGTGTATTTGGGCACAAGTACTTTAAATGATAAATGGCATCATTATGCACAACATTTGTGCCTGAGTGTGACTGCCCTTGTGGCTATAAATGACCCCTTCAGCATTTAGTACTTATTACAGAGGCATAGCTTACTTTGGAGGGTTTTATTTAAAAAGATATCACTTTTTATATGTTGTATATGGGAGACATTACCGTCCTAGGTGAATCAAAAGCTCCTCATGTCTTGCATTTTTTGTATGTGCTGCAATTACAGTCTACCAAGCCATAAAGGCAAGTTTACCTAATTTGAAGCAATATTCATTACAAAAAGGCAAACAATACATTTTGTCTCATTTAGTTACACAAAATGCCTCAAAAATCAGCATTCGTGGATTTATCATATGATTTCAGCCGAACTGGTGTATTATGGGACCCTGCTTAAAAAAAATGGTTCAATTAAACTCTTTTCTAATATGACACCCCTTCCAAGAAGCACTGCTTACCTTTCTGGGCACTAGACACTGTAAATCCCATCCATGAATGACACAACTTTTTTCAAGGTTAAGGTTACTTAGTTTTCTATGCAACATGTACTGGCTAAAAAACCTGGTCCCAGTTACTTATTGCCTGAAAAATAACTTGTTTATAGACCAGCTGAAAAAAGACCAACTTTAGTTCAATACCATCACTCAGTGCAGACATGAGTGACAATAGTATAGTGGAATGGAAAGCCAGCATACCCATTAATATGTGCTAAAATGCACTATAATCAATGGGCAGCTAGCATTTCATTCAATATTAATTAACTGGGGACATAGTAACTTTGTAATAGGAAATGACACCCAATAACCTGAGAGCTATCTACTTTAACATTCAAAACAATCCTTTTTTAAGAAGCATTCTATAGCATTTTTTCATAAAATTAGATGACACCGGATATATATATACTGTATATTGCTTGTTGTGCATCACAGAGTTATACCAAAATAAGAACAGTTAATAAGATTTATTTTGTGAGTTTAGAAATGCCTAGGCTGTCTAGAGGATGTCATATAACAGCGCTCTTTAACTAATGTAGTCAGATAAATATAGAGACTAGATGGATACATTGGGTCTTATCTAGTGTAACTACTGGTGTAATTATCTATTCCCACAAATGGTTTTACTACTGCAATGTATTAACCCTGACAGTGAAAACTAAAAGCAGTTTCTACAAGCAGGGCATATACATATAAAAAACATAACATTTAAAAGAAGCTAGAAGAGGAGAAGAGAAATAATGTGTTCACCCATTCCTGCCCTTCGCTATGAATCCCTTTTATGGACATTCCTGTTATGGTCTCTTGCTCTGCTAAACAAATGGGTGTGCACAAGCTTGCTAATGAGTGCTAATTGCCCTACAGCACTGGAATTTTTAACTATGATAAGATATCCATTAAAGCAGATGGCACCATGCCTGAAAAAACATATAGGAATTTACCCCTAACATTTTTGCCATAAGCTCAGCAAAATGAAAACCATCCCTAAGGCGACAGTGGTAAGACATTTGCACTGTAATACACGTGCTATGTCATCCTAAAAGGCAGATAAAATCACAATGAGGGTAGGTGTATGATAATAAGCAGGGATTTACTTTGAAGCACTGCATACTTGCTCGCTAATGATTGGCTTGCTTCTCCATAAAATGTGAAAAGCAAGTCAATCCGGTTTTAAACAATTGGCTCTGGTCATTAACAAGAGACATATTTTCCACCGAAAAAATAAACAAAAGGTGAAATGGATACAGAGTTTAAGTGGTTCCATTATCATATCAAACATAGGAGGGTTTTATTATACTTGTTACAGAAGATGTATATTGGATGAGACACTGAATTTTAGGGGGACATTCATTTCTAACTACCCATGAGTATTAGTTACTGTGGAATTAAATACATCAAATACAACCAATGTGCTTATAACAGACTACTAATTATAATACAAATAGCTATAGACTAACCCATATACCCATGCATACATGACTTCTTTCAAAAATAGGAGTCTTCTTCTGTGACTATCATGACATAACAACAGAACGATATGTAATAAAAATAAACAAGGGCTGCTAGCTTAAATAGGAATACATACTTTTTGCAAGAGATTAGATTCAAACACTAGAGGACTGATAGGAGAAAAAGTAAAGGTGCTTGTTCTGGGAAATATGGCTTTCTTACACTCTGGCTCTAAAGTTACCTGTGCCTAGACCTGCCCCTGCCAGTTAGAAACATACTTGCACACACAAACAAGCACATATATGGAGATGGTATGCTGTGATGACATCACTAAATCATGCATGACACGCTCAGAGGAGCTGAACACTTCAAGTAGCTTTGTTGCCAAACCAATAATTGAGCGTCTTTAGCCTTGTAATTACTGACAAGAACAGGAAAAAATGAGAAAATAAATCACTTCTAGCAGTGTGCACAACCAGACATTAACAAGCTTGTTCGGTTTGTTTACATTTGTGTTAAGAGCCTTGAGGCGAAGAACAAAAAATATTTAGTCAGTTTTGGCATCCAGATCAATATTTAAAGGGCTAAAAGCTCAGAAGTGCAGAATCCATTTATGAAAGCTTTATAGGAATGATTACAACTAATAGGTCAATGATAAAAACTTTGTATAGTCACTGTAGCTGTTAAAGGAAAACTATACCCCCAAAATGAACACTTAAGCAACAGGTAGTTCATATCATATTAAGTGGCATATTAAAGAATCTTACCAAACTGGAATATATATTTAAGTAAATATTGCCCTTTTACATCTCTTGCCTTGAGCCACCATTTCGTGATGGTCTCTGTGCTGCCTCAGAGATCACCTGACCAGAAATACTTCAACTCTAACTGTAACAGGAAGAAGTGTGGAAGCAAAAGACACAACTCTGTCTGTTAATTGGCTCATGTGACCTAACAAGTATGGTTTGTTGGTTTGTTTGAGATTACAGTGAATCCTACGATCCCAGGGGGCGGCCCTTATTTTTTAAAATGGCAATTTTCTATTTATGATTACCCAATGGCACATACTACTAGAAAAGTATATTATTATGAAAATGGTTTATTTACATGAAGCAGGGTTTTACATATGAGCTGTTTTATGCAATATCTTTTTATAGAGACCTACATTGTTTAGGGGGTATAGTTTTCCTTTAATTAAATGGCGTCAGTGCAGTAAACCATAGCAACCAATCAGATGTTTGCTTCAGTTTAACTTGCAGATCTTTGATCAAATGGATTCCTGATTGCTATTTGTAACTGCACTGGTGTAATTTAGAGTCAAATTGTCTTTATTTTAATAGAAACCTCTTAAATCAGGCTTTCCTTTTAGTTATACATGGGACACTTTTTTCTCCCTGAAGTATTACTGTATTGTATTATTATTATGTAAAACTTGCTATTAGAAGTATTCCATTTTATCCCACTCTATCATATATTTATGTATAACGTTACATTTTCCTTGTGTAAAATGTTAATATAGTTTTATTTTATTTTTATTTTACGCTACCCATGAAATTTCTACTTACTGTACATATTTTTAAATGCCAAATAATTCCTTTCTTTTTAGATGCATTTAATATTCACCATTCTTTTAGCATATCCTTTACAATACAGTACAATACAGTACAATACCATGGATTTGCCAAGGGCCACTCCCCCCTGATGTCAGTGGAAGGTTCCACAAGGAGCATTAGGTCAGTGACTAATAACTGAAAATGTGCACCAGCAAGTTTTTGGGTAATATTTATTGATCTAAGATTATTTGAGGAACGTCATTAAGCCATTAAGAGAGATCAGCCCACACAGACTGTAGTTTTATCACTGAATGAATTTGATAGCCAAGAGAATAGCCCTTCAGGCTCTGCCATTGATTTTTGAGTCCAATTTCACACTTTAATCATCTAGATACATTTGGTAGTAAGGCTAATAATGGAAGTTATGATTCATGACTCCAGAATGTTAAAGGGATAGTTTTAGTTAAAATCACGTTTTAGCATAGTGTAGCAAAGAATCTTTAAAAGTTATATTAAATGTAACTAAATCTAAACACCAAAATCATCAGGATAAGATCTGTAAAAGGGAAGATTACAGAAAGTTAGGACCCCTGACTCCAGAAGGGCTTAAAGAAGCAGTTTCCAAACCACTGGCTTAACCACCCTAAGGGGACCTTGTAAAAAGGTTCATTAGATTGGCTTTTTCTCCACCTGTGTTTCTATGTGGGCAGAGAAACAAACTGTTGTACCTCTGGCCTTAAAGTACAGTCTATTTTGGGAAGTTTGTTGATAAACATCATACAAATGCATTTAGCATAATTCAATTAAGTTATGGAGATTTATTTTTAAACTGAGATATCTCTGAATTCTGTTACAAAACTACTTCATATTTTTAAGGAGCTAATAGTGTGTATCAATACATTTTTAAATAATCCACCTGTAATTACTGGAAAAGCCTAATTAGTCTGAAAAGGCATGATACCTCTATATTCTGGACCAAAGTGTCTCACACAATTATGAGCTCACTTTCCAGAGGTCACCCTCTCCTCCCACCTCCTCTGCAGAAGCATACATAAAATTACTTGGGTTTGTCCCAGAAGGGCAAATCAATTGCAAATCTGAACTTGTTAGCTATTTCACTGTAAAGTTAAAAATGTGGTCTCTATGTAATCAGTGAGCACAATGTTTAACAACGCATAAATACAAAAAGAAGCATAAAAAATAATTATGAAACCAAGCTCAATATTAACACAAAGCACCTTGTAAACTGCAAAGATTTTGTGGCTTACCCCCCTTCCATTCCTTTTTTCATGATAACCAAGAGGTAAACTGTCTCAGGCACAAAGAAAGCTCCATCAACCAACCTCCCCATTATCTACATCTTTACAAACAAACATAGAAAATATAATAATACATCCCCATTGAACATGGAACCTGAATGCTTTAGTGTAATTAAGCTTTTCTCTTGTTTTTTTTCTGAAAAGCAATACCACAAAGCAAAAATATGCTCCGGAAAATCCAACCTGCAGCTGCACAAAAAGTATTTGAATTCATAGCTAAACAGCGGTCCTCTTGGTTTGCTGACTAGAAACAGATTTTAAGCTTGAATAGCCCTAAACTAATTGAAATCTCAGCATAACTCCACACCTGTGTTTGCACATTCCATCTGGTAAGCCTCTTTTTCTCTATGGCAAACTGTAACAGTCAGTTTGTATCAGGAATATTTACCCCTTTGTCTTTAGGCATTATCAAAATTCTTGTTTTTATTTATACTTTAAATCTGCAAGCTGTCTGTTCAGTTGTTTTGTGACAGGCAGCTAAATGTACAGAAGGAGACATTGCATTATAATTTCTCAAATATATCACAAGGTTACCTATATCTCTCTATCAGTGAAAAAAGGTCATACTGCCTATGCATTGTCCTTCCTAAAATAAACTGTTATAAAGTAATTATATCTTTACAGTTTTTTTCTGCTTAATTTGATGATTGAGAGACACAGTTATCGGAAAACTGCTGTACAATAACAATTTACCATATGTACACAGGTTTGTAATACTCTGTCTGTATTATTATACTAAACTTCACCAGTTACTTCCCAAACAGTGTGCCAGGTGTAGTTCTATAAGAAAAAAAGGTTTAAAGGAAAATCTGAAACTGATTTAGGAGGTCATTTTTTTCACATCAAATTGTATCTGGCACAATGATATGACTTAATTACGATCTGATCATAGGTTTATAAAGCCCTGCTTACAAACTAAACTCTAGTGTCTATAGCTGCACTTTTTGTATTTTGCCAAAGAATCTCTACATTGATTTCTTATCTTGTTCATACTCCTCTGCCTTATTTGACTCTTTTTAGAGCTGCATCCAACCTTTGCAATGTTCTGATATGTTCATTAATACTGTCCCACAACTTTCCCTAAAGATCATTGATTCTCATTTGTTAAAGTTACAGTGTACATTTATATTTGATGGTAAAAAGTGTCTCTGACATTTCAGCACTGCCCTGAACAGCACTGGCTTCAATACCCTCATTCACCTCATTCAAAGTGGCATTGTGCGTGCATGAAATACAGCACTTTATATTAATTTGTTACTGGTAGTGAATGTGTATGGAAGTTTGCGGGCAAGTTTGGAACCAGTACAATATACAATCAATGGGAAAAGAATGTATAGTGCAGGTACAGAGGATCCTGTATAATCCAACAATAGATGGAGTCTAGGAGCAAAAAAGATTTAGAAAGTGAAAAGTTGGTTAGAGATAGGGAGGCAGATACTGATTTATTGGCCAGAAGAAAGAAAAAGAGGCCAGAAGAAAGAAAAAGAGGCTCTGTCACAACATGAATGAAGAGTCCATCAAGGAGAGATTTAACTTCTCTTACATTTCCCACTAGAAATACAGCACCTATCATTAAGTACAGGTTTTGGCTAAGATACAACTCCCACTGTAGGGTAAGCAAGATCAGATGTAACCAGGTCATTTAAAATTACAGCAGTAGCTTGGAAGAAGATCTGGCAATCACTGAGTAAAGGGCTTTGTTGGTCCAGAAATCCATGTGCCAAGGTCTACTACGCTGACTTAATTTGCTAAGAAAGATTGGGAGTTGAACAAGAATGGTGTTGAAGGGAAAATAGAAGTTGGCAGTTCAATAAAGTGTTTTTGGTCACCAGAAATGTGGTCAGGCAGTGAAAAATGTTTAGAATGGAGAAAAGCTGAGAAACTCCAGGCTGAACTGGAGGAGGAGAATGTGCAACTAAGGGAGGAGAAAGTTGATGGAAATGGGCTTGCATCTGCTGGTTACCATTCTGCACATTATGTACAGCCTGAGTTAGGGCCATCAGTTTCTGGGAAATTGATTCTATAGATGAAGCTTCCCCAGATGACTGAATTTGTGTTACTGTCACAACACAAAAAAATAAGTCAGTAGAGATGAGGTTTAGCCTCTCCTACAACTCGCACTAGAAAAACAGTACCTGAAACTGAGTAGAAGTCTGGGATCATTAGGAGAGTGGCAAGAGCACCTAAGACAGGATACAACTTCCATTGTAGAGTTAACAGTATCAGATGTTGAAACCAGGTCAAGAGACAGGCTGAGGTCAAGACAGGCAGAAAGAAATGTAGTATCGTCAGTAAACAAGTCGAGGATCAAGAACCAGAGAGTCGAGAATAAACAGACAAGGGTCAGCAACAACGGGATCAGTCAGGAATAGTATGTTCAGGATCCCAAACTTATTTTTTTTTACCTAATTCCCTTAGGTGTTTTGCTATCACATTCATTGCAATTTAAATGTAATACCACTGTCTTTATGAATGCAGTCCCATGGTCTGGTCTATTTTTTTTCCATACATTAATATACTGCAGTGATATATTTAGAATGTAACTAGCTACTCATGTACCTAAACTATGTACCAGGAATTTCTTTCATTGTGTGTCTTATTGTACCTGAATCTGAAGATGTTCCATTGTGTATTTTAAGTGCTCACTTCTGAGCTCAAGAGAAACACCTGTGTTTTTATATTTAGGTTATTGTAGGCAGTGAAGTGTGCATTACTTTTGGCAGCATGCAACTGGGTTTTTTTGTTATGAATTGTTATAGCAGTACTTTATTTTTCTTTTGTTATCCTCTTATTTTATGGTCTTGTGTATCTCTTTTCACAGTATTTATTTGCTGTTATTTTTGTTCTTTTTAGCAATATCTTTCATGCACTTACTTGCTCTAAGAGAATGCTGTCCATCCATCCAAGATGTTGTGATTGTTTGCACGCACGTGCTTCTAATTGAATGAGCATGCCTAAGGCAGAGAGTGAGCAATTAGAACTTGTAAAAAGATAGAAAGAAAATATATATTGTACATACAGGCAGGGCTGCCACCTGGAAGCATGGGGTCCCATATTAAGCAGGGCCCTCATCCTCAGGGGGCCCCAATTATTAGCCCATTGTTTACCTAGGCCCAATAAAGAATAAAATGGTTCACGCATGGCCATGCCCCTGAATCAGCCCAGACATGCGTTATTATGCCAAAACTCCATCCATAATCTGAACAAGCCCTGGCAACTCTCCTATAACCTAAACCCCCTTGTAACCCACATATCTACCACAATGCCTCCAACTTCAGTACCTCCTGAACCAGCATACAATGGACATTTATCAACAACAAAAACGTAAAAAATATGGTCACTACAAATCCTATAAATTGGAAAAGTTGATGGACCAATGTATATTGTGATTAATGTTCCTCAGACTAAGAGTGTTGATGAGTAAATATTGTAAACTAGAGACATTTCAGTTCCTAGAGTGATGAGAAATGGTGGAGGGTCCCTGTAACAATAGAATACTATCTTCCCTTTCCTTGAAGAGTATACTATTATACAATCCACTATAAAATATTCTCTCATATTCTACTTGTTAATAACATAACTCATTCACAACTCACACAGAAATGCAGGTAGCGTCAAAATACACCACTTGCCATAGTCCTATAGACCTCAATGATAATCTCTCTCATGTAAGATTTCAAGTGACATACTATGAGTAAAACAAACATATTCCCATGTGCACAACAATATCAAGATATTTCTCAGTAAATTCAAGCAAGAATTCAACAATTCTTCAAGGCACTTCTCCAGTGGTGGACAAAATGGTGTTTTATTTGATTTCAAAGGAACAGTAATAGCAAAATATGAACATGTTTTAAAGCAATTCAGATATAATGTATTGTTGCCCTGCACTGGTACATGTTATGTGTTTACTAATGAAAGACTACTATAGTTTATATAAACAAGCTGCTGTGAAGCAATAGGGGCAGCCATTTAAAGCTGAAAAAGGAAAAAAGGCACAGGTCACTTTGCAAATAACAGATAAGCTCTGTAATGCAATACACAATTTAATATAATGGCAATACACAATGTAATACAATGGTATTCTGCAGAGTGCATCTATTATCTGTTATGTAACCTGTGCCTTGAATGATTGCTACGCATCAGTTTGTTTATATGAACTACAGTTGTGTTTCTGAAGCAAACACACCAGTTTTACCAGTGCAGGGCAACACAATATTATATTTTCAATGTTTTAAAACACTTTGTTTTTTTTGTTGGTGTTGCTGTTCCTTTACCAATACATTACATGGTCAAAGGTATGTGGGTTCCCCTTCTGCTAAATGGGTTTGGATATTTTGGCCATACTCATTAATTACAGATGATAAAATCCATCATATTGCCATTAAATCGCTGCCAATCAAACTTTTACAGTTGATTAGGTTGTACTGGAGAGCTCTGTGACGTTCAAATGCCTGTGTCATAGGATGGCACTTTTCCAAAAAGTGAGTTTGCCAAATATATGTCCTAATATACCTTGCCCAGTCAATTATTCTATAAAGTTGAAGTGGAAATGTCTAGAAGCAACAAGTCCTTAACCATAAATCAGTAGACTACACAAGTTTACAGAACGGAACCACCAAGTGCTGAAAGGTGTTTCACATAAAAAAGATCTGTCCATGGCTGCAACACTCACTGCCAAGCTCCAAACTGCACCTGAAAGCAATGTTGGCACTGAACTGTTTGTTTGTTTCACAAACTGGATTTCTATAGTGGAGCAGTTGCTAAAAACCTAAAATCACCAAATGCAGTTCTAAACATTGCCTGGAATGTGGTCATATGAAGCATGTTGCAACTGGACTCTGGGGAAATGGAAATACATTTGTTGGAATGATGAATCACACTTTTTTATCTGGCAGTGTAGAGGTTGAATCTGGGTTTGCTGGATGCTATATAGTGTACTTAAAAGAGCATTTAATACGGCAGCTACCATTCAAATGACTAGATGCAAATCTGCAGATAAATATGTCTTCTGGGGAATACAGCAAAGAAGATTAGCCAAACAACACAGGCTGGTGTAGCGGGGATCTCCCCTGCACGTTTATTTCGTCAAGTGATGTAACGTTTCGGGGGCGTGCCCCTTCATCAGACATGCAGATTCACTTTCAAACAGTGTTTAAAAACCCTTGGTGATTTGCATAATTAACACAATGATTCAAAATATGAGTGAATAAGTTAAGCAAAATGCATTGTGAACAGTACGTACTAAGTGGACATTTTTATCAAAAAACTTTAGAGACATTATAAGCACTTAAAAAAGCTTTTTAAGAAGTTTTAAAAGACATTAAAACTTTTTTTGAAAAAATGATTTATGTGAAAAAATAATAATTAGTCCCAATTTTCAAGTGATAAAAAATCCTCTTCTATACAGGACGATCCTTGCTGCAAAAATTCAACAGTTGTGCAAAAATTGTGCAAAAAAAGCTTTTTTATATAATAATTAATAAATATAAAGAAGAAGGTCCAAAAACCTAATGAATAGGGAAAAACATAAATACAATTGTGTGTGTTGCAAAAAAACATTATTACAGTATAAATGAGTCCAATGTATAAGACTATCTTACCCTATCCATAAGCTGTCCCTGGATAGTAGGTTGTTCAGTGCAATTATCTATAAAAAATCAGAAGTTAGTGCTTCAAACTGGAAACATTTTATGTAAAAAATACAAAGAAACAATTTCTAAAAGCGTTAAAAATTGGATACATTCCAAAAGCACTTATAAGTTGGATACATTTTAAGCTACAGATAGCAGTTCATATTATACTCCTCATTTAACCCACGTGGATATTTAGTTTGCAATTGCCAAATCCAAAAGCATTCCTTTTGTAATAATTTTCTTTTTATTTCTCTCTCATTTTTTCCATATATTTTATCCAAAATTTGCCATCTTAACTGGGCTACCCCATGTCCGTTTTCCTGGAAGTGGCGTGCCAATGTGGTTTCTTTTTTCTTTTCCTTCCCTGTTTTATCCTTATATTCCTCTTTAGGGGGCTTGTAGTTACGTATGACCGATTTATGCTCGTTTAATCTAGTTTTCATGTTTCTACTTGTCTGTCCTATGTAGGCTAGCCCGCATGGGCATTTAATACAATAAATAATGTTGGTACTGTCACATGTATGGAATCCTTTTATTTTATGTTTAGTTCCCTTAAGTGGATGTTGTACTACCTCTCCTTGTATGATACCATTGCAATGGCTACATTTCCTACAAGGAAATGTTCCATTGACCTCATTGCATGATAGTATTCTCTTTTTGATCTCTTTGTTTGGGTTTTATACGGTCTCCTACCGATTTTCCCCTTTTATATGAAAAAAGGGGGGACTGAAAAAATATTTTACCATATTTTGGGTCAGCTTTTAATATTCCCCAATATTTGAGGATTGTTTTACGCACATGTCTAGCATTGGTGTCATACAAGGAAATGAAAGGTATTCTATTTTGTGCCATCTTGTTTCTGTCCTTCTTTATTAAGGTAGCCTGTCTTGGTGTATTAAATACCTCTTTGGTTGTATCTAGCAAATTTATTTCATCGTAACCTCTTTCTGCAAACTTTTTTATCATTTGAGACGATTCTCCTTCAAACAAATCATCATTGGAAGTGATTCTCCGCACTCTGGTTAATTGACTGCGTGGTAACCCTTTAAGTAAAGCCGGAGGGTGGAAACTGTCGGCTTTGAGCAAGGTGTTTCTATCAGTCGGCTTTTTATACAAAGATGTGACAAATTTACCCTCAGAGTGTGTCACATTGACATCCAAAAAGTGCAATGTGTCTGGATGATATTCCATAGTGAATTTGATGGTCCCATGGACCCTATTAAGGTGATCCAGGAATTTAAGTAACTTATCTTTACTGCCACACCAGATGAAAAACGTGTCGTCCACATAGCGCATATAGTGTCGAATATAGCCACCATATTCAGTATTAGCCAGGATATATGTATTCTCGAAGAAATCCATGAACACATTCGCATATGTGGGCGCCATGTTTGCCCCCATTGCGCAACCTTGCAGTTGCAAGAAAAATTCATTTTCGAATTTAAAATAATTTTTTGATAACACCATTTCGAGGAGTGTACACAAAAAACTAATTTTGTGATTGGGACAATTTGTACGAGATAGTAAGGATCTGACACATTCCACCCCTTCATCGGTAGGGATGGATGTGTACAGATCCTTGACATCCAAGGAACACAGCAGAAATTCACCACCTGGCAGCGTTATACTTTTCAGGTTATTCAAAAAATCAGTAGTATCCGATAGACAGTATTTTAAACGAGATCTAACCTCCAGCAGTTGAGAGTCAACATAAATCGCTAAAGGTTGTAGGATAGACCCAATGTTGGATACTATAGGCCTACCAGGTGGAGTTTTTAAGTCTTTGTGAATTTTTGGTAAAAAATATATGTACGGTACAGTAGGATATTCACGACTTGGACATTTCATTATACAACTGTCTCTGTGCCTCTTGGATGTAATCGCACTTATTGAGGATAACCGTGGCTCCCCCTTTGTCCGCTCTGGTAATGATAATAATATTACTAAACAAGAAAAATGTGCTCTCACTACCTTGGAGCAAAATGAATCCATCATCATTACCAGAGCGGACAAAGGGGGAGCCACGGTTATCCTCAATAAGTGCGATTACATCCAAGAGGCACAGAGACAGTTGTATAATGAAGTCAGTTATAAAAAACTAAAAGCAGACCCCACTGATGTTTTCCAAAAAGAGATAAATATATACTTGAATGCGGCAGTCATGGAAGGTATTATTACGGATGAAATGTCCAACCTGCTAAGTCGTGAATATCCTACTGTACCGTACATATATTTTTTACCAAAAATTCACAAAGACTTAAAAACTCCACCTGGTAGGCCTATAGTATCCAACATTGGGTCTATCCTACAACCTTTAGCGATTTATGTTGACTCTCAACTGCTGGAGGTTAGATCTCGTTTAAAATACTGTCTATCGGATACTACTGATTTTTTGAATAACCTGAAAAGTATAACGCTGCCAGGTGGTGAATTTCTGCTGTGCTCCTTGGATGTTAAGGATCTGTACACATCCATCCCTACCGATGAAGGGGTGGAATGTGTCAGATCCTTACTATCTCGTACAAATTGTCCCAATCACAAAATTAGTTTTTTGTGTACACTCCTCGAAATGGTGTTATCAAAAAATTATTTTAAATTCGAAAATGAATTTTTCTTGCAACTGCAAGGTTGCGCAATGGGGGCAAACATGGCGCCCACATATGCGAATGTGTTCATGGATTTCTTCGAGAATACATATATCCTGGCTAATACTGAATATGGTGGCTATATTCGACACTATATGCGCTATGTGGACGACACGTTTTTCATCTGGTGTGGCAGTAAAGATAAGTTACTTAAATTCCTGGATCACCTTAATAGGGTCCATGGGACCATCAAATTCACTATGGAATATCATCCAGACACATTGCACTTTTTGGATGTCAATGTGACACACTCTGAGGGTAAATTTGTCACATCTTTGTATAAAAAGCCGACTGATAGAAACACCTTGCTCAAAGCCGACAGTTTCCACCCTCCGGCTTTACTTAAAGGGTTACCACGCAGTCAATTAACCAGAGTGCGGAGAATCACTTCCAATGATGATTTGTTTGAAGGAGAATCGTCTCAAATGATAAAAAAGTTTGCAGAAAGAGGTTACGATGAAATAAATTTGCTAGATACAACCAAAGAGGTATTTAATACACCAAGACAGGCTACCTTAATAAAGAAGGACAGAAACAAGATGGCACAAAATAGAATACCTTTCATTTCCTTGTATGACACCAATGCTAGACATGTGCGTAAAACAATCCTCAAATATTGGGGAATATTAAAAGCTGACCCAAAATATGGTAAAATATTTTTTCAGTCCCCCCTTTTTTCATATAAAAGGGGAAAATCGGTAGGAGACCGTATAAAACCCAAACAAAGAGATCAAAAAGAGAATACTATCATGCAATGAGGTCAATGGAACATTTCCTTGTAGGAAATGTAGCCATTGCAATGGTATCATACAAGGAGAGGTAGTACAACATCCACTTAAGGGAACTAAACATAAAATAAAAGGATTCCATACATGTGACAGTACCAACATTATTTATTGTATTAAATGCCCATGCGGGCTAGCCTACATAGGACAGACAAGTAGAAACATGAAAACTAGATTAAACGAGCATAAATCGGTCATACGTAACTACAAGCCCCCTAAAGAGGAATATAAGGATAAAACAGGGAAGGAAAAGAAAAAAGAAACCACATTGGCACGCCACTTCCAGGAAAACGGACATGGGGTAGCCCAGTTAAGATGGCAAATTTTGGATAAAATATATGGAAAAAATGAGAGAGAAATACAAAGAAAATTATTACAAAAGGAATGCTTTTGGATTTGGCAATTGCAAACTAAATATCCACGTGGGTTAAATGAGGAGTATAATATGAACTGCTATCTGTAGCTTAAAATGTATCCAACTTATAAGTGCTTTTGGAATGTATCCAATTTTTAACGCTTTTAGAAATTGTTTCTTTGTATTTTTTACATAAAATGTTTCCAGTTTGAAGCACTAACTTCTGATTTTTTATAGATAATTGCACTGAACAGCCTACTATCCAGGGACAGCTTATGGATAGGGTAAGATAGTCTTATACATTGGACTCATTTATACTGTAATAATGTTTTTGTGCAACACACACAATTGTATTTATGTTTTTCCCTATTCATTAGGTTTTTGGACCTTCTTCTTTATATTTATTAATTATTATATAAAAAAGCTTTTTTTGCACAATTTTTGCACAACTGTTGAATTTTTGCAGCAAGGATCGTCCTGTATAGAAGAGGATTTTTTATCACTTGAAAATTGGGACTAATTATTATTTTTTCACATAAATCATTTTTTCAAAAAAAGTTTTAATGTCTTTTAAAACTTCTTAAAAAGCTTTTTTAAGTGCTTATAATGTCTCTAAAGTTTTTTGATAAAAATGTCCACTTAGTACGTACTGTTCACAATGCATTTTGCTTAACTTATTCACTCATATTTTGAATCATTGTGTTAATTATGCAAATCACCAAGGGTTTTTAAACACTGTTTGAAAGTGAATCTGCATGTCTGATGAAGGGGCACGCCCCCGAAACGTTACATCACTTGACGAAATAAATGTGCAGGGGAGATCCCCGCTACACCAGCCTGTGTTGTTTGGCTAATCTTCTTTGCTGATATTTCTGGGAGAGGCGCCGACCCCTCCAGCCAGCACCGGGCAACTATCACCAGGAGAGACCTAGGGGAAATTAGGTAAATTGTTTTGCTTCTGGGGAATACAAACATTTTAGGTTAATATAACTGTAAGTACATATTTTCTGTACTGTCTGGATTAAGACTCTGTGCCGTGTTTTGAAAAAAAGCACAAGATATCAGTTTTTAGTATTTGCAACCTGCTATTAGAGCACCACCTAAATACTGCTCAATATAGCACTTTTTGAGTGTTTTCCCTACAGCTATGTATTATATTCATATGCACTGGATACCAGTAGTTTAGAAATGGGCCCTTTAAGATTAAATCATTTATGAACAGTATGGAGCCCTTTCATAAACTACAAGTTGAATCCCTGAGATCAAAGAACATTTGTTTGTAAGAGATTTTGCCTTCACGTTACATGTTAAGAGAAGTACACATTGACTTCTCAAGTGATTTAAAAATATTACACATATTTCCATTTTATCATTGCCAAAGAATGTGGGGAAACTGTGGTCAGAGACAACTCAAGCACTCGACCACCTTACTGGCATCCAAAACAGACCAAAACCAATGAGAAACCTGTTAGAAAATATTTGCCTGCATAGGTTGGATCATTTTGATATTTCTCATTTAGACATAACCCCTTCTCTTCTACTTACAAGTGGGAACAATATTTTTCATGAACAAAATGTTCAAAATATAATAAATAGTGGCTTTTTTTCACTGGCAAGTTTACAGTTTTTAGCTGAGCTAATGTAACCCACAATGTTGGATTAAATGGAATGATTGTGAAAAAATGTGAAGACCCCTGAGCAAAGTTAAGTATAGAATGGTGTCACTAAAGAGTTCCTGTAATTCCAATTTCATGATGCAGGGAAGGATAGGTTGAAATTATGTTGTTTACATGCACACCATTTTGCCGGCAGATTTACATGCATTAATTTCCGTTGTTCTCCCCCCCTACTGTAAAATATATAGTGAATAAAGTACCCCCTATTGTAAAATATAAGGATATTATAAGTCACCGAGGAGTCCCATGACCATATAAAAGCATGAGGCAGAACTCCGAGGTTACTTCTAATATCCTTACTTCTAATATCCTCATATTTTCCAACAAGGTGTACTTTATTTATTATAATACACAAGTTTGTGTCATGTGAAGAAAATGACATCACTACTCACTGTTTATAACTAATGACATCACTATTCACCGTTTATAAGGATATCATTTACAGGATATTCATGGCTATTGTGTATTATAAGTCACCAAGGAGTTCAATGACCATATAAAAGCACAAGGCCAAGTGCTTTTATACAGGTTATGGAACTTCAAATTGACTTCTAATATCCTCATATTTTACAAGAGGGGGTTTAAAAGGTAAAAGCTGCACAGGTAAGAGGATTCTTAACATATATTGTGTAATCAAAAGAGAGGATAAATATTTATTATCATAAAATTGGTCGAAAACCAACAAGGTTCCTGGTTAGCTAAACCAGTAACGGTTGTTTACATGTAATCATTGCATGAACTAACAAATATGTCTAACATACAGGGGCGCTCCACCAATGAGGCGAGTTGAGACACTCGCCTCAGGCGGCAGCGCCCCCCTGGTTGCCACGGGCGGCAAAAATGCCGCTCCTGGTAACTAAGAGCCGAATTTCCGGTTTTCAAACCGGAAATTCGGCTCTTCTAGCGCAGAGAGCGCTATTGCGCTCTCTGCACGAATCGTCGCGGACCGCCCCTGCCCTCTCCGGCGCTATAAAGGTTAGTGCTGGGAGGAGGGAAGGGGGCGGCGAAAGAAGGCCGCCTCAGGCGGCATTATAGCAAGAATCGCCCCTGCTAACATATTAACATAAGGTCATCTTATTGTAGCAGTAGCTAAAACTGTTGAGAGATAAGGGCAGCAGGAATGAAATGGAAGGGGAACTTGAGAGGCAGGGAGCTACTTGATCCCTATCAAGTAGCTCCCTGCCTCTCAAGTTCCCCTTATAAGTGACCAATGCATGGCAGGTAACTTTGTTGAACAGGTCTGAGCTGGAAAACCAACTCAATAGCTGGGAAACTACCTGGATAGAGAAGATGTCAGAACCAAACCATACTGATGGAACCGACCCCTTTCAATTCTATCCAGAAAGGTCTAAAGCTTATAATTGCACTCCATACTTATGAGGCTTTACCCTGGCCTGAACAGCTACAAGTGAATGATTCAATTGTCTCTATTTTCAACCTTAAGGTAGAATTAAAACTAAACAATGAATTTAATAATAAATGATGTACTTTGTATTTTGGACTTTTGTACCAGCCACCACAGCCCTATAACAGTACAGACATGCATCCCAATGCTTTCCCTTGATGTACAGCACATGCCACAGTTCCTCTTCACTTTTGATCATTCATGTTGTCTTAAATGAACAGAACAAAAGAAAGGCACCCATTACGTTTGTACACCCCTGTATGGTATCAATAAATTTGGCTTGCGGGCAATTGGATGGATATTGTTGGGATTGGCCTGTGTATGGCTGACAAAACATCTAATTAATTTAAAACAATATGAAAAACACAAAGCATTGAAAACAAAAGAAACAAAGACCCTGGTAACAGTATATTATAACCTGAAATGAAAAAATTAGCAAGACATAAGGTCATCTTATTGTTGCAGAATGAAGTAGCTAAAATTGTTGGGAGATATAGTCAGTCCAATAGGAGGCTGAAATGATTCACAGGTAGATAGCTTTATTGAACAGGCGAGAAATTGAAAACGAATCAATAACTGAGGAACCACCTGCAGAGCAGAAAGGTGGAAATCAAGTTCAAGACAAAACAATATTGATACAAGAGACGTTTTCAAACATGTTCCCCACTTCCCTTGTATTTCATCCTCTCCAGCAGTCGAAAAGACTGTTGTCTGGTGCAGTTCATTGACCATCTATGTCAGGTGTTGCTGGAAGACTATTAATGTTAATATGAGGAACAGCCTGAAGATAATGTAGCCCAGAGCCATGGTAGGCAGAAGACAAGACAAGTTTCTCAGATCTGATGAACTGGGAACCAGAGGCCATAGGAATATAAGTGATTTACAAACCGCCCCCAGCAGCCGGATAAGAGCCATTCACACAAAAAGAAGGAGAAGAGTCCACAGGCTGAAGACAAAGAAATATTCTGCCCATTTGTCTTGATTCTGGCAGATAAAGCAATGCAGAAGCTGCTCCAGAGATTGGATAGTTTCTTAATTATGCAACTGTTTTGTTTGGTAGCCTTCAGATATCAAGCAATATGAAAATTAAAATGTAACATGTCATTAATTCGGTACCAGTCTCAACCAATGCAGAAATATCATACATATCTAATGACCTTTTAACCGCTAAAGCCAACAATCATTTCTCACTACTAATACTGCTTGATCTCTCAGCCGCATTTGACACTGTAGATCACCCACTCCTCCTCCAGTCCCTCCATTCGCTTGGCCTTCCTGACACAGCCCTGTCCTGGTTCTCTTCTTACATCACCAATCTTTCCTTCAGTGTCTCCTACAACGGAGTAGCATCTTCTCCCCTACCTCTTTCTGTTGGGGTTTGTCAGGCCCTTACCGTTTGCGCACGTCCGTGCGTTCCAGCGTGCGTTCCAGCGTCATCATGGAGGACGCGCGTCGACGCGGGCGCGCGTCCGTCGCGACGTAATGACGCCGACGCAAGCGCGCCAAACGTGCGCAGCGTCTGACGCCGGCGTTGGTATTTCTGTCCGTTCCAAATTCCTCTCAGTGCTCGGACATCGCTCTAAGCTGTTGTAAGAAGCCTTTGAATTATTCAACTTGAAATACTGGTTTTGACCCTTGCTACTGCTTTCGACTCTTCTTCTGTGACAACCCTTGGTACCTCGCTGGATCTTCTGACTCCTTGTTGCCGACTTCTGCTTCTCGTTTGACCTCGCCTCTGCTTGAACCCTGGTGCCTTGCTGAACTGATTTCCTGTTGCCGAACCTCTGCCTGCCTCTGATTACGGTCTGTGGTTAACCCTTGATTGACTGTTGCGTCTGTACCTCTGCCTGCTTATAACTAAGTCGTGTTAAATTGACCGGATTGAACCTGTTTACTTGCTGGCTACCCACTTCTGTCTTCACGTCACTACTGGGAAATACCAACTCCTGTGGCATTACACCCAAACCGCTGTGCCATTTTCAACGTACTTTTGTATCCTGAATCTTCGCTCACGGTACTTCCCGGCACAAGACTCTACACTTCACTAACCACAGGCTCCCATACTACACCCCCATTGGTCTCCCTAGTCCCCAGCCAAGGGTGTATTAGTGGGGGAGCCGTAAGGGTTGCCTTCGTACCACGCCAGCTTCAGCTTCTCCTCATCCGTGGTTCCGCCTGGTTCGGTAAGTCTGACAGGGTTCCTCAAGGCTCTTTCCTGGGACCATTACTATTCTCCCTCTATACTTCCTCCCTCGGCAAATTAATCAACTCGTATGGTTTCCACTACCACCTCTATGCTGACGATACTCAGATCTATCTCTCATCTCCTGATCTCAACCCAGAACTCCTAACTCAAGTCTCCTCCTGCCTGTCCGCTATCTCTACCTGGATGTCACAACGCTACCTTAAATTAAACCTCTCTAAAACTGAAATAGTTCTCTTTCCTCCAACTAACACCAGTAACATCCCGGAAGTATCCATCTTAGCTAACAATTCCACTATCACCCCCTCTCCCCAGGCTCGGTGCCTTGGGGTTATCCTAGATTCTGCCCTGTCATTCACTCCTCATATCCAGTCACTTATTAAACCAGGTCACTTCCACCTAAATAACATATCCAAAATACTATCATTTATCACCCAAGATGCTGCCAAAATTCTTATTCACTCTCTCGTCATATCACGTCTAGACTACTGTAACTCTCTTTAAATGGCCTTCCCCTCCAGAGACTGTCACCTCTCCAATCCATAATGAACACTGCTGCGAGGCTCATATACCTCAGCAACCGCTCCTCCTCTGCCACGCCATTCTGTCAATCCCTGCACTGATTTCTGTTACCTTTTAGAATCAAATTCAAATTAATGACCCTGACATTCACCCTACATCTCTGAACTCATCTCTATATACTCACCCAACCGCTTACTACGCTCCTCTACTGACCTGCTACTCAACTCTTCTCTCATTACCTCCTCACATTCTCGCATTCAAGACTTTGCCAGGTGCAGCACCCCTTCTCTGGAACTCTCTCCTACGGTCTGTCCGACTTTCTCCCAACCTTTCTGCTTTCAAGAAATCTCTGAAAATGCACTTCTTTCGAAAAGCCTACCCTCACTCTGCTTAACTACCAAACACAACACCACATACAGTACCACATTTCTCACCCACTTAATTCGATCTTGCCCACTCCCACACCTTGTGTATTACTCCCTTCCCTTTAGAGTGTATTGCCTTGCATAGGGCCTTTCTCACCTTTTTGTACCGGTATTGATTGTGATGTATGTAACTCCATATGTTCTATGTATATAATTCATGTGATTTAGTTGTATAATCACATTAACTTTACAGTGCTACGCAATATGATAGCGCTATATAAATACATGTTAATAATAATAATCTTATGTCATATTATATTTTTTCCAGTGAGAAAAACACAAAGTACTTTACAACAAAAAAAAATCACCCAGATGGTAAATAAAAATTCACACAACCTACTGCGTCACAGCTTTTGACTTTAAGTACCGTTATTGAGTCAGCTAGCTGAAAGATGAAATGTGGTGGAACTGTTTAGTTCAGTCACGCCATGTTTGTTTATTTTTGACTTGCAAACTAGCAGGGAATTAAAGAGTTCAGGAATATTAAGGTAATAGACAATTATCTCTGCAGTCAGGGTTATCGGAGTTAAGCAGATCAGTTGAAAGGTACGTAATTGTTCTGTCAAACAGCTGAAAAGCTCTCTCCCTTTTAGCTTATTGCCACTTTAAAATGAAATTCTTTCTATTGCATGGTTATGCCTGATATGCAAGCATCAAAGAAAGAACAGCAGTTTGCCACCAGACCCTCAGGCAATACATCCACCTTAAAGACCCAATGTTAGCAGTAGGGGGAAGGGGTTTAAAGCTGATAAAAGAGAAAAACATATATATGCCCTGTAAAAATGTCTTGCTGCCATTTTTTTTCATTGACTAATAAAATGTTTAAATCCAAAACAATTTTACAAGCAGATCTTTCATCATGCATGCAATGCTTGCAAGACAAGAAAAATGTCTCCTTTGCAAAACATAAATAATTTAAGGGTTCCATGTTAACGACCGCTGCCAGAATCCCCTTCATAAGCTCCAGTATTGGTCTCTGTTCATTGTGTGCACAGAATTATAGAAGCCTGATACACAATGCATCATTATCATCATTATCAATATAGTACAAACATAGTAAACAATGTTTTACCTTTCCATACAAACAGTATTTAAAGTGGGAGTGGAATAATAATTAGTATGTTCCACCTCACACTATTCTAGAAAAGGATGGAGAAACTGTTTGAAAGATAATGCTTAAAGTTATTTTGTAATATTATTTTCGCATTAGTCGCTAAAAAAGTTATTAATGTATAGTAGGCTAATACACTTCATTTTCTGAAATAAGTTATTGATTAGATTAATAATGTCAAATGGGTATGGAAAATCTGTAGAAGGAAAGTTATGCTTGAGGCCCTTGGGCATAACTGGAAACCATTTACCCAGACAACTTGGTGGGGACACTGTGGGTGAGGCTTGTCATGACAAACTTATACTTATTATGTTAAATACATTTGCTTAATGAGATAAGCCAGCCCACACCCGGCCAGGTTAGAGCAGATTCCTCCAGAATAAAAAGTTCCAATCTATACACCCTCCAGCTGTTGCAAACTACAATTTCAAGCTTGCCCTAAACGCTAAAGAAATGTATGTGGTGTTTGGTGAGACCAGTGTCCCATTTGGATGTGAAATAATGGCATATCTATGGTTACCTTTGGCCCTGTATATATAACAACAGTATGTGGAGCTTCATTGCATTAGATAATGATCCAGTCCTGGAATTGCTATGACATAATTTTGCTTCATACTAAGTGATAAAAAGCAGTAAAAGGTGTGAGGGTTACTCTCCCTGGTGGTCTAGTGGGCCGACGGGGACGCTCGCCGTGCTCTTGGCGGGGACGCCCGTCATGCCAGTCTTCCTTCCCTTAGGTGCCGGTTCCTTAGGGCGCATGCGGCACGCCTCTGCGAGATTTAAAGGCGCAGTCTCGATGGCGTGATGACGCCAGAGCGCATTGGCGCAAAACTCAATCACTATAAAAGGGAATTCCTGTGTGTAAACCCTTGCCCGTTATAGGTTTCTTTCCAAAGAGTTCCTGGTGCCTCTGTGCTGTTTGATTCCTGATTATCTGCCTGTTTGTGACGATCCTGACTTCCGAAATCCTGACCCTTCCTGGTAACTGACTCATCTATTCCGTATCCTTCCTGATTGATCTCCTGGTTTGACCCTTGCCTGCCTGACTCCATTTGTACTCTGCCTGCCCCAACCCGGCCTGATCTGACTAAGCTTTCTGTCTACACCTTGTACCGTGACCATCTGCCCAAAAGACTTTGTTTAACCGTCGTGCCCCTTTGCTTGTTCAGAACACCTCGCTTGGCACCTCTCCTAATAAGATCTGGCGGCATCCGATTAGCCGTGGGCTCCTCCCGAGCTGAAAGGCAGCTGTTAAAGGCGGAAGCAGGAGCCGAGAACAGGGTACTTAGCATTGGTTCTGAATTTAGGGTGCCGACCCTGACATTATAACGGGCCACAATGGAAGACGAAGGTCACGCTGCCACTGCTCCTTCTACCACTGAAGCGCTCCTCACTACTCTGCTACAGCGCATGAAAGACCAAGAGCGAAAGAAAGATTATCTAATGCAAGGCTTTCATTACCTGACTGGACGCTACGCAACAGACGCCAAGTCCAGTAGTTTCACCTCCTGTTGCCGTCCAAGTGGGTCCTCATGCTGTGTCGGGTAATATTCATAAACCCCATGAACCCAAAATTTCTTTCCCTGAAAAATTTAGTGGGGATAGAACCACATTTTTTGTCTTTCAGGAGGCATGCAAACTATACCTGAGTTTTTTCCCTCACTTCTTTACTACTGGGGAGGAAAAAGTGAGGTTTGTAATGACCCTATTACAGGGTGACCCTCAAATTTGGGCCCTATGATTACCCTCCTCTGATCCTGCCTGTTTTCCCTTGAAACCTTCTTTAACACTATGGTGATACTTTACGATGACCCGGATCGTGTATCATCTGTGATACCGCAATTCGTAAATTACGCCAGGGAAAACGGGATGCAGAGGTGTATTTCAGTTCCGCTGGTGGGCTGTAGAAACTGGTTGGAATGACATGGCTCTTCGTAGCCAATTCCGGGTAGGCGTAGTGGTATATCTTGACGATATTCTAATTTTTACCTCTAACTTGAGTGACCATCAAAAACATGTCCGGGAGGTGTTGTTTAGGTTAAGGAAAAATTATTTATTTGCAAAACTTGAGAACTGCATTGGGGTTCAATATCTCCGGTAAGGGTCTAGAAATGGATCCTGGGAAGGTTAAGGCCGTACTGGATTGGGCGCAGCCTCTTTCTTTACGTGCAACCCAAAGGTTCTTAGGTTTTGCTAATTACTATCGTAAATTCATCAAAAACTTCTCTTTGGTGGTGTCTCCAATCACGGATCTAACCAAAAAGGGTGCAGATCCAAGTATGTGGCCTCCCGAGGCTATTCAAGCTTTTGAATTTCTCAAAAAAGATTTTGTGTCTGCTCCCATTCTCCGTCACCCTTATACGACTCTTTCTTTTATTGTTGAGGTAGATGCCTCAGAGGTTGGGGCAGGGGTGGTCCTTTCTCAAAGGCATCCAATAACCAACAAGGTGCATCCTTGTGCATTCTTCTCTAGGAAGATTTCTCCTGCCGAGGCCAATTATGACATTGGAAATAGAGAATTGTTGGCTATCAAATGGGCCTTTGAGGAATGGTGACACTTGTTGGAGGGGGCTAAACATGCTATAACGGTCTTTACTGACCACAAAAACCTGTTGTACATCGAGTCTGCTAAGCGGTTGAATCCTAGGCAGGCTAGATGGGCTTTATTTTTTTACCCGGTTTAATTTCTCTCTCACATACAGGCCTGGTTCCAAAAACACTAAGGCAGATGCACTCTCTAGGAGTTTTGAATCTAACCTATCTGAACCTAGTGAGTGTATGCCCATCATTCCGGGTGAGTTAATTGTGGCAGCTCTGGAATCAGACCTTTCCAGGGAAATTGGATGCAGAGGTGTATTGCACTGAGTTCCGCCAGTGGGCTGTAGAAACAGGTTGGAATGACATGGCTCTTCGTAGCCAATTCCGGATAGGGCTCTCTGATACTGTCAAGAACAGCTTAGTAAACTACCCTCTATCTACTAATTTGGATGATCTAATGTCTATTGCCATCCAAGTAGATAGAAGACAGAGGGAGAGAAGGGGTGAGAAGTGAACTTCCTTTCCTACTGGGTTTGCTATTATTAAGCCATCTAACCCCTCTGTGCCTCTACCTCAGGAGGAACCCATGCAATTGGGCATAACTCATCTAACCCCTGAGGAAAAGGCTCGCAGGCAGTCTCAGGGTCTGTGTATTTATTGTGGAGAAAATGGTAATTTTCTTAACCAGTGTCCTAAGAGGTCGGGAAACTTCAAAGCCTAAATGGAGAAGGGGAGCTCCATTTGGGTGGAGAAGTTTCCTCTCTCCATTTTTCCTCTAGGATCATGGTACCTGTTAATCTAACCCGGCCTCCGGGCTCCGTTAAGGTTTTCCGCTTTCGTGGATTCTGGGCGGCGGGGAATTTTCTGAATGCAGCCTTTGCAGTAAGGTTTAATATTCCTCTAACTTCTTTAAGTCCCCCCATGAGAATCTTAGCCGTTGACAAAAAGCCTTTGGGGTCAGGTTTGGTAACCAAAAAGACTGCGATCTTGTCCATGTGCACTAACAACTTGCACTCTAAGGAGTTATCCTTCTATGTTATCGAGGGTTCTTCTTCTTCTCCTCTAATTTTAGGTTTACCTTGGTTACAGGTACAAAACCCACATATTGATTGGGTAACTGGGGAAATTCTTCAATGGGGTCAAAAATGTAAGGGCTCTTGCATAAGTGTTCCTCAATTGGTGGCAGTCACATACCTAGAGGGTCTACCCATGGCTTATGCTGATTTCTCAGATGTGTTTTCTAAAAAAAAGCCGCAGAAACTTTACCCCCACATAGGTGTTATGACTGCCCAATTGACCTCATTCCTGGGTCTACTCCCCCTAGAGGGAGAACTTATCCTCTTTCTTTGCCCAAAGCCCAAGCAATGAAAGAGTACATCAAAGAAAGGCCCTCTAGTTCTCCTGCTGGTGCTGGGTTCTTTTTCGTGGGCAAGAAGAATGGAGGTCTTCACTCATGTAACAATTATAGGGGCCTTAATAAAATAACCATCAAAAACCGCTATCCCCTTCCACTGATTTCTGAACTATTTGATCAGGTCAAGAATGCTAAAATCTATTCCAAACTTGACCTTAGAGGTGCATATAACTTCATTCGTATCAGGGAAGGGGATGAGTGGAAAACGGCCTTTAATACAAGGGATGGCCACTACGAATATTTAGTTATGCCTTTCGGTCTTTGCAACGCCCCCGCAGTGTTCCTCCTGTTATGTGTCAACGACATCTTCCGGGATCTGCTGGGGTTATTCGTAGTGGTATATCTTGACGATATTCTAATTTTTTCCTCTAACTTGAGTGACCATCAAAAACATGTCCGGGAGGTGTTGTTCAGGTTAAGGAAAAATTATTTATTTGTGAAGCTTGAGAAATGCATCTTTGAGGTTTCTTCTGTTCAATTTTTGGGGTTCAATATCTCCGGTAAGGGTCTAGAAATGGATCCTGGGAAGGTTAAGGCCATACTGGATTGGGCTCAGCCTCTTTCTTTACGTACAACCCAAAGTTTCTTAGGTTTTGCTAATTACTATCGTCAATTCATCAAAAACTTGTTCAATTTCATTTCAATTCATCAAAAGAATTTGTGTCTGCTCCCATTCTCCATCACCTTTATACCACTCTTTCTTTTATTGTTGAGGTAGATGCCTCAGAGGTTGGGGCCGGGGCGGTCCTTTCTCAAAGGCATCCAATAACCAACCTTGCCAAGCTAATGTCTTCAGTTGAATCTTCTGCCCCTGTAGAAACTCCCTCTGGGAGGTTATTAGTGAGGACTTAAGGGAACGGGTTCTGGGTGAGGCTCATAATTCAAAAATGGCAGGACATCCTGGTATTTCTAAGACTGTGTCTTTATTATCTCGCAATGTGTGATGGCCTTCTTTTAAACAAGTTTTGTTAATTCTTGCCCTGTCTGTCAGAAGTCAAAGTCTTCTAGAAACCTGTCACAGTGATTTCTAAGGCCATTACCTATTCCTGACAGACCCTGGTCCCATCTGTTTATGGATTTTACTGTTGACCTCCCTTCATCTCATGGGAAAACAGTGATTTGGGTGGTAGTGGATAGGTTCAGCAAGATGAGTCACTTCATTTCCCTCCCACACCTCTCATCTGCTAAGACTTTGGCTGAGTTATTTATTTCTAATATTTTCAAGTTACATGGTTTTCCGGTCAATATTGTTTCTGATAGAGGGGTACAGTTTGTTTCTACATTTTGGCGAGCATTCTGCTCTTTGGTTGGGATTGATTTGTCTTTCTCTACCGCATACCACCCTCAACCCAATGGTCAAACTGAAAGGGTTAATCAGTCCCCTGAACAATTCTTAAGGTGTTATGTGTCTAACAACCAATCCTCATGGGCTGAACTATTACCCTGGGCAGAATAATGCAACTCATGCTTCTACTGGTCAATCTCCATTTTTAATTGTTAATGGTTTACATCCCAAAGCATTTTCTTTTTCTGGTTCATTATCCTCTGAAACCTCTGTCAATTCTTCTGTCAAACAATTTGCCAAGATTTGGTCCGGGGTGCACGATTCTCTTTCTGCAGCTATGGCCGCTCAAATAAGGGCAGCTGATAGGTCTCATAGAGAGGCACCCAAATATCAGGTAGGAGACTCAGTATGGTTATCCACAAAAAACGTCAAACTTTAGGTTCCCTCACTCAAGTTGGGACCTAGGTTTATTAATATCCATATCCCTACTGAAATAATCATTATTATCTTCTGTTCGTCTCAAACTACCTGATAATTTTAAGATCTCTAATTCTTTTCATGTCTCTCTGTTAAAACCAGCCACACAGGTACGCCAACAATCCTTTCCTCCCCCAGTGTTGGTAGAAGGTCAGCCTGAATTCGTAGTCCAAGAACTCCTTGACTCCCACCTTGTGCAGGGTAAGTTGCAATATCTTGTTCAATGGAAGGGTTATGACCCTGAGGAGAATTCTTGGGTTCCTGTTTGTGATGTAAGGGCTGATCGTCTCAGGAGACAATTTCATCTTAAATTTCCTGAGAAACCTAGGGGTCCAGTGGCCCCTCCTCGAGGGGGGGTTAATGTGAGGGTTATTCACCCTGGTGGTTTAGTGGGCCGGCGGGGACGCCCGCCGCGCTCTCAGCGGGGACGCCCACCACACTGGTCTTCCTTCCCTCAGGTGCCGGTTCCTTAGGGAGCATGGCGCACCTCTGTGAGATTTAAAGGCACAGTCGCGCTGGTGTGATGACGCCAGCACGCATTGGCGTGAAACTCAATCACTATAAAAGGGAATTCCTGTGTATAAATCCTTGCCCATTATAGGTTTCTTCCAAAGAGTTCCTGGTGCCTCTGTGCTGTTTAAGCTTCTGATTCCTGATTATCTGTTGTGACCCCTGCCTGTTTGTGATGATCCTGACTTCCGAAATCCTGACCCTGCCAGCTAACTGACTCCTCTATTCAGTATCCCTCCTGATTGATCTCCTGGTTTGACCCTTGCCTGCCTGACTCCATTTGTACTCTGCCTGCCCTGACCCGGCCTGATCTGACTACGCTTTCTGTCTACACCTTGTACCGTGACCGTCTGCCCAAAAGACTTTGTTTAACCGTCGTCCCCCTTTGCTCATTCAGAACCCCTCGCTTGGCACCTCTCTTAATAAGACCTGGCCAATTAGCCATGGGCTTCTCCCTAAGGGGGAAGGCGGCTGTTAAAGGTGGAAGCAGGAGTCGAGAACAGGGTGCTTAGCATTGGTTCTGAATTTAGGGTGCCGACCGTGACAAAAGGTTTGCAAAGTATAAGGCTGAATCATTATCACAATGATAAAAGGTTGCATGGTGTCTCTGGCCATAAAGGACACCCTCTTGCCTTAATTTCAAAGGGTATGTTGCAATGTTTAGGCTTGGTAACATGGTAACGACTGACAGCATTACAAAATTAGCACTCTGAAATGCAACACAGCCATATATGGTAAGTAGGCAGTTTGTTTGTTTTTTTTTGTATAAAAATGGTTTAACCTCTTCTTAAAGAAGGAAAGCTACGGAGACATTTTATTGCCAATACATTATCTGCAATAGTGAAAGCTATATTTATTCTGTAGCTTTAGAAGCTCTCTGTTTCTTTAGGATAGTAGCTGCAGTATTAGCTTGCTGTGACATCACTTCCTTTCTGAGTCTCTCCCTGCTCACTTATAGCTCTGGGCTCAGATTACAGCAGAGAATGCAGGGGGAGGGAAGAGGAGGAAACTGAGCATGCTCACGCCCGGGGCAAGGAGGTTTAAGCTGAGGGCAGGAAGTCTGATACAGAAGTCCAAGTGTACACAATAGAAGGAAAGAAATGCAGTGTTTCTTTTGAGAGAGGACTCAGAGCAACACTACTTTGAGGGTTTACCTCTATATTTATGTGGACCTTTCTGATAAGGCTTACTTAGTTTTAAACTTTCCTTCTCCTTTAAAGGGAAAATTAGTAATTTACAATAATGGAGCAAGTTGCAAAGGGCAAATAATGGGATCAAACATACATTTGCACGTTGAAGCTTGTCCAATATAATTGATGCTGAACATACTGCATCTATGGATGGAAGAATAGGATGTGGCATATGGGTGTCCGTAGATGCATGTTGTTCGGAACCCAGGAAAGGCTGTGGGAAGCAGAGTGTTAGGAAGCCCTGTACTCACAACCTGCTTTTAACTTGGTGTTGGAGGAGACTGCAGAATACAAAGCAACTGATTTCAGCTAGAGGCACTTAGGGCATTGATTTTAGCATTTAGCACTCTCACACATGCACCTTGCCCTCTGTAAATGGCTATAATATGTATAAGGTTTGCTTCCTTTTTGCCTTTGAAGAAAGTGAAGAATACTCATTAGACTGTAGCATCAACTGCACAACCTATTTGTGATCTCTAGGAGTCATGTATGAATATCATCAGAGAATTCTTCTTCAGAAGTACTGCAGTTCTCAAACATAAATGTAAATATGCAGAAAAGGAATGTCCTGAGCATACAATAAGCAATATCCTCATGCTCTATTTGTTTAAGGTAAAATATGTGGAAAGTAAACTCCTATATGGCCACAATCTTAAAGCTGAATATTTAATATGAAAGATTATGCTGTGATGTCCTAATATTTAAAGAAATGTGTGACAGCCACTCAAACACTATACTGCATTTTTGTGCAATTCAGCAAACTAAGGATAAGCTTTATCTTATCACTTTCTTCTTTGTCTTCTTATAACAGATTACAGCTCTCGACAAAGAAGTTAGGAGTACAAAGAAAAATAGCTTCCCCAGCGTCATGAAAAACAGCATGTGTGTATATGAGGATGTATCATGACTAGATACATTCACACATTTAACTATGTATTAATGTCTATAATTAAATGCCACAACATATATTTTTTTATTATAGGGGCAGTATACACCTAGATATACCTGTTCAACATGAGCCCAATAATTACGAATAGACGTGATGAAAATGTATTTTGTTTATTCTTTTTTTTGCTCAATGACATGTTTTATTTAGTAGGAACAGAAAATTGCATACATACTAATTAGTAATGATACATCAGAGTACAGGCATTATGTACGCATACATTACAAAGACATGGAAAAGACTGTCGGGTGTAGTTTTATATGAAGGTTAGCAGACGATCCCTACGGCGGGGGAAGTATACATGGCAGAACACATGCAGTAGCAGGGTTATTTCATTTGCTTTAGAGGCCACCCGGCGAGCCACCTCCCTCCACACGGATGGACTTTGATAACCAATCTGTAATCCCCTTCCAATATTGCTTCATGTGCAGAGGGTGTGCATCATTTTGACTATTCTTTTAACTACAAGATATTTTCCTAGTTTTTTGCTAATTGCTAATTGTTTTGTTTTTACCTGACAACCCCCCACCTCTCCTGTTGAAATTCAGATAATCATTTCTGTATAAAAAAAAAAACCTTTCCCTTCCGTAACATGCAGCCTTTGTTAGGCTTTGAAATAAGAAGCAGTGCACTGTACAGAGAACTTATATGTTATGGTAATTTGTTTTACTAGCTTCTCTTAATCAGTAACTACAGAAACAGTAAGTGGTTTATAATCTAGAAAATAAAAGTGTTTCATTTTCAAGTTTAGGGCAAGGGCACAGAGAGCTTTGGCTCAGCTGCTGTCACCCTGAGTTTTTTCTGTAGGCGGAGAGAAGCAGATCTTCTCTCTTCCGCATCTCTGTTTATCTGCACTGAAAAGTACAGTTTCCACCTGAGTGCAAGCACGCAGAGAATGGTCGAAAAACATGAAAGCAGGCATTTCAAACTGATCTTCGCTTCACTCTGCACACCTGCTTTCAAGTGGAAGTTATATTTTATGTTGTAAAAGGGTTTATGCTGCTCCTTTAATTTGACCCTATATTACTTTTTAATCTATATATCCTTTGATGGAACTTTATTCCAGCCCCGTAGATTTTATAATACATTACCTAATGGATTAATTTTCCAACAATTAATAGGTTAACCCCCCCCTACTGTATATTAACGTGCTGAAAGGGATACTGCCACATTTATTAAACATTTTCATTTTTACACAGCTTTTTGGTGTCCTTTCCACAACAAGTTTAGGTGTCATAAATTTCTATTTCATGTATAAGTTTCATGAATACTTTTACTTATCTCTTTTGCTTTCACTGTTAAATCAGCCTCGGGCATTCCAAGTAACAGTGCATAAATGCCATTCAGATAAATGTTAACTGAACCAGCTTTGCCTTGTGTGGCTCTGATTCTTTAAGCATACATGGAATTCCTGCCATTAAGCAAGATGGGCCTTCTGCAGTTTGCCAGAAAGGAAAACCGACAAGAGTTCCAGGAACTGGATTTCCCCATGCAAGCACAACAAGTGCCAATAACTATTCCAGCAGTAAAGTAAAACATGTTTTTAACTGATCTATTCCACATTGTTAACAGGTAAAAATAAAAACTTTGCTTTTATGACAGGGTTATTGGTATTTCAGTACTTCCAGCAACCTGTTTAATATGGGAAGAGTCGGTTCTGGGTTTGAAACCTTATTAAAGCATCACATATTTTTAGCATGAATAGATAACCCTCACTCTGTTTACTCCAAACTATGACTGCCAGCAAGTGAAGGGCCACAGATCTGAATGTTACCTTTCACCATTACGCAAAATAAAGCAAATCTACCTGTAAATGTCATTCTTTATAAAGTAGGGCTGTTACTACAGTCATTCTGTTTGAATGGCTTAATAAAACCTTATAAATATATGTGCATTTAAAAGGGATTATAAATAGCTCAAAAGATTAGTAGCTGCAATAAATATACTAACATGCCACTGTATTGTTGTATTTGGATATCTCCTTCCCAAAGATGCAACCACATAACACATGCACACGTGGTACAGTTATACGACCTGTTATCCAGAGTGCTAGGAGCCTGGGGTTCTCTGGACAATGGATGTTTCTGTAATTTGGATATTCATATGTGAAAGAATGTAAACATTAATTAAACCCAATAGGCTGGTTTTGCTTCCAATAAGGTTTAATTATATTTTAGATCAAGTACAAGGTATTGTTTTATTATTACAGAGAAAAAGGATTTGGATTTTTTGAATAAAATGGAGTCTATGGTAGACGGCTTTCCATAATTCAGAGCTTTCTGGATAACGGATCCCATAACTGTACTTAAAAAAACATTGCCATCACACCCATAAGGACTACATAACTGTAGGCGGGTGATTTATACCGGTGAAAGGTAATTTTTGCACATTATTTCGTCTTAGCAAATGGGGTAAAATGAAAACATTTACCAGCTCTACTTGTGATGCTGCAACAAAATGCCCAAAAATGCCTTCCTGCTGTGGGCAATTGAGAGATAATGCCTTCTTACAAGCTTCTGTGAGATTACACAATTAAAGGGTTTACCTGCAATGAAAGGGGATTTTTCGGGGGTAGTTTTGCTACCCCTGACGTTGACAATGCCCTAATGCGAATGAGACTCTTTGAAACAGATTGCTGCAGGTGGGAATGCAGTAGGAACATTTTATTACAAGAGTGTTAAAATTGAATTCACTTAATCAATAGTAAATTTCACTTGGAGAAAACATATTATAATTTCTGCACCACTGCCAGGACTTCAGTATCACTTATAAAAATGAATAATGGTTATCATGAGGCAAGAGCAATTTGGAAGGAAACAGAGAGTAGATTAAGATGTCAAGTGCCAAACAAATAAATGCCCATGTACACCCCCCCACACTCACACCCCGGTCTTCTTTATATTCTTTTGAGTTAGCTTCAATTATTCTATGATAGTGCCACTGGAAAAATTGATATAATTCAGATGAAACATCTAAAAAGCCTTATATTACGGCTCCTGGGCCTAATAACCACACAGCAAAATTAAAGCAACAATTAAAATATGCCATTGGTTTTTATATGAGCATGTTACAATATACATTGGAATGCTGAAATATTACTGTGCGGAAGACTGACAAACACAAGGCTTACCAGCTGTTACTCCCAACATCCCAGTTCTTATCAACCAAAGGGCCAAAAGTCTGGCATTCTTGTCATACACTTATAAACCTTTACTCCAGTTGCTGTGTCTAGCAAACTGAGGGAATTGTTTTATTCTGAGCATCTTGCTTCCTGATAAAAGATATCTTCTATAGCTAGGAAACAGCAGAGAGCAAATAGCTACAAAACAGTGCTTTTTATCTTCTTTACTATCTTCTTTACTACTCTGATAAATGGAAATGGTGCATCTATAAAGGGGAATATATATATGGCATTGGATTAAGGCTTATTTCCAGAAGTTGGTGGAAAAGACTATTTATATGTTCAATGGTAAATTGTTTATTTTTGTTTGGGAAAAGGGGTAAGAAACAGGGAAAATGGAGTTCAGTCTCTTTTAAAACAATTTATTTAAGTTCAATACAGTTAAAAGGGTCCTTTCTGAAGAGTTACAACATAAAAGCAGCAGGCAGTCTTGTTGCCTTAGCCTGAGGCTCTAATCTGGTCGCTCCACCTGCACTCTCCAGGAAGCTGAGGCTTTGGCAAACTTTCCACTTAGCAATTTTTATTGGTTTCATCTAAGCTGTACCCTTTTTTTAGTTTCTATGGTTTAGAGAAGTTTAATAATTAACAAACAAATGTCAAAATCTTTTCCCCTGTGCTTATACAGTAGGGCTTTATACACAAGAGCTTAGGGACAGAATTTTTTTTTTTCGGATGACTTCCAAGCCCCCAAAAAACGAACATCTTACTATGGAAAATAAGTTCAGATTTATTTGAAATTTCTAGATATTTTTTTTCTTTATGGTAAAAAAAAAATACAAATAAAAACATCTGTCAACTTTAAACATATCACTTGTCAAGTCTGTGTTCATTTTTAATGTGCTTAAACCTTCAAAAGAATCCTGTAACCTTTGATGTTTAAAGAAAAATAATTTTCCAAAGTACTTCTCTACTTAACAGCCCTTTTGCTAACCTCGGTTTAAAAAAAAAAACAAAAAACTATGCATAGCTTTGAACTTAAACTATACAACAGGAGGGTGGGAGGTATGATAGACTTTAGCATAACAACATAGGTGTTTCAGAGTCTCCATGCAAATGAATTAGAAAAAAACACATACACACAGGTTAGCAAGTCAAGTAGTTCTATTCCCAGAAGCTGGGAATTTAAATCCAACTGTGACATGCAGACAGCAATATGCCTCAGATTAATTTACATTCATTTACAAGGGGACCGGGGGTTTAAGCCATATTGCCAATAAATATTAACACAAGGTAATTTATAGAAAAAATACTCTATTCCCATATAAATCCATATTCATCCTAATGTACATTTATAAACACATTGTACAAAGAAGTAGCTTATGTTTAAAATAATGACTTATTTTATTTTTTTTTCTTTTAATACGTAGTTATAAATATATTTTGTCAAAATATATGATCATATTGTCAAAACTTTTGCACATAAAAGTCATAAATAAGGTCAAGGTGAATGTTCAGTGGAAAGAAGTCCAGCCCTTAACAGTTTATTGTTTGGATCTCAGACTCAACGGCACCCACACCCTTCCACCACCATCTCCTGGTAGTTTTTAAGGACGACTTTGTCATATTCGTCCAAATAAAGCATGGAGATAGCACTCAGTTCTGTGGGGACGCAACACGCTTTTGGGATGCTTGCGTTAACAGAGTTTACCAGAGTTTGTACAATAGCATGGTTAGTTGAGTTTAGGTGATCAGCCAAGGGAAATGGACAATCTCCATGGCAGTAAAAGGCCTGGTATCCAGGAGGTGCCACAATCCAGTCATTCCAGCCCACATCGCTGAAATCCACATAAAGAGAATGCCTCCGGCAATGTTTGTTTTTTTTACGGGGTCTCTGCTGTTTTGGACTTCTTTTTGACCTCCTGGTCAGTGCATGTCCCCTGCCATCATGGCTGAATGTAATTAAAAGTGGTCTCATCTGCGACCAGTCTGCATCCTCTTGAGGTAATAATGATCGACTTATCCTTACATGCTTCCCCTGATGAGTTTTGGTTTGGTTGAGGTGAATGACCTCAATGGCAAGCCCATGGTTTATCTGTTTATCCCGGGTCCACCTCATAATTGCAGGGCTTACATCAAAACTTTCCCACTGTGTCACATTGTGGTGGATTAGTCTCGTGTCCAGCAGCCTATTTATCATGAGTCCATTTGCAGCTATGGGTTTCATAACTTCATATATATTTATCCGGTGGAAACCCTCATCCCACGCTGGACCATGGTCTATTTGTTCTCTATAGAGTCTCAGTTCTGCTGAAGAAATCACCTCATTCTCTGGAATGCTGCTGAGGTTGAACACAAAACGGAAATTTCCATTTTCTGCTGTGCTTGGTAGATTCTCCAAATGCTCTGTGAAAGAAAAAGAAAGCAAAGTGAGATTTCTTAACTCCACTTTGACAGCGTAGAAATGTATTTACCTTGGCCTACTAGAATTTCCGAAACAAGAGACCTTCAGAGATGACTGCATGCAACTAAACAAATACTAACATGTTTCTGCTTTTTTCGGTAATATTTTTTTATTCTTTTGTGATGCATACCACATCGTTAACTAACTCCATGTTCAAATTCACTTGGCAGCGTAGGTAGACCTAAAGTTGAATAGGTCGTGTACAACACTTCTTTTTGAGTTTTTGAAGTGTATTGCTTGGGATTTTCAGCGATTTGAAAACATAGAGCATGCCTTGTTGATCATATTACAGAAGGAAAAAAGTAAATTCCAACACAGTAATGATGCTGTGGATTAATAACTCAGATTTACTTTGGAAAAGAAACATCCGCTAGGAAACATTTGGATCAGTTTACAGGGCTCTATTGAACAAACCTTACAAACACACAGCTGTAATATTAAGTACACTAAAAGTACTTTGAGTATTAAAACTTGTGGAAAAACAGGCAGCAACGCCTTTTCCTTTGATCAGGAGAACTCATAAAACGGCTCATAAAACTTCAGAATAGTCCTATAAAATAAATTTAGCAGATATATCCATTTTTTGTCCTATTGTGATATAACCAATAAAATGTATCACTCATAAAGTATTACCTTATAAGGCTTCTGTTTAATAGTCGTAGCTAAGGGCTTACTGATTTTTCAATATCAAATATCTAAGAACTGGAGCAGTATCAGATGACCATTTAAAAAAAACACGCACTGACAAAATGTCATGTTTCACCATTTCGCTGCAGTGACGTTTTTTTTTTTTTTTAATTACTACTATTAGATGGTCTAACGTAAAACCAACCCAACTGGTCCGATCCTCACAGTAGGATTAGACAAGACCTGTAGGACATGTTTAAGAGATTAAAGAATAAATATCTGAAGCCTTTACTTGCTACACATTTAGTTTGCTGTTCTAATGCATCTAACCCACTGCAGAACATGTTTATGAGTCATGGATTTCAGAATGATGGGTCACAGTCCAAGCGTAACTCTCCATAGGAGAACCAGGCAGGAACATTAAAAAAAATTCTAGTACATTTCAAAACAGCAAGTTAGTAAGGGAGGTTCCCAGGAGTCTGCTTACAAGCCTTAACTGCTTAGAGACCACACCAGGACAAGATTACAGCCATGGCGTTGGTCGCCTTTAATTCTAAAATAATTTGTTTCCAAATGCCCTGGTCGAGATAAGGCACTACAGTTTGCCCTCTGGAAGCCGGCTTCATGTGAAATATAAGATTATGGCTTTCTGTTGTCAGAAGAGAATGTTGAGGTTCCCTATAATAGTTTTATAGGAAATTGAAAAACAAAAAAAACTATTTGCAAACTCAACTGACTGAAAGGATGTTACACAGTGTAAGTACTGACTCACACCTTACGGCAGCTTTAAAAATAAGGTCTAGGCAGGTGTTTCAAATGCTAATGTGTGCACCTTTGTTTTAGGCCGTAACAATGCACTATGTGTTAGTTTGTTTAGCCTTATTCATATTAACATGTAAATGCAAGGACATATAATGAAATAGGCTGGTTCTCCTTGCACTGTAAGCTACCAAGAACAATTAGGGATAATTAGATATGCGTATGTGGAGCACATTCATGGCATTTATGTGATCAAAGATTTGTCTGATAAAATGTTAATCGAGTTTTAGAAATAACTGAAATATCCCATGTAGGCGAGTGAAGTAAGAAGCAAAAGGAGAGAGAAGGAATTGCAGGTCTGTGACTGTCATATGGGGGTAATGTATTAATGTAGAGGGGATATGGATAATGGATTAGCCCACATTATACTAGAATTCAGAATATATGGATAATGCAAATAATTTGGTGTCGGTTGAGGTAACTTTTCTATCAATAACATAAAATATGTTCAGAAAATAATATAGAAATATAATAGAAACCCTCAGACGTATAAAAGGAATATATTGGACTAAGAACCATGTTAATCTGAATGAAAATACAGAGGGTGAGTTTGGGAAGTTTAGCCCTGAATAAACATGATGTTAGACTTTGAGTTCTCCACAGGGATAGTAGTAAAGCAATGGGGTCCCCACAGATGAACGAGGAGCGCTCAGGGCAGGGAGAGAAATAGTTTGAGGGGAGTGAGAGAGGTTTGCGGTACCCAAGCGTTAGGAAGCTCAGGGAGTCAGAGGTAAGTGCGGGTGGTACAGTCCGTCCTATTTAACAAGTTGCCTATGTGGGGCGAGAATGGAGTGCGGCTACTCACCCTCGTGATGGAAGCTCCTCACAGTGTTGGCGCGGCTGGTCGGTCTCTCAGGATACTCCATGCTGATATCGTGCAGCTCATCCTCTTCCTCCGCCGACTGAAGCCTGTACAGGTCGCGCATATACGCGGGCACCACCACATCCTTACTGGGCTGCGGCCGCTTGCCGAGGCCGAACATCTGCAGCAGCGTCACCTCGAAATCCCGCAAGAGCTCATGGCCCTGAGCGGACCTCCGACCCCCCTGAATGTCGGCCGCTACTTTCTTCTTGCCCGTGTCAGGTATGAGGCTGGCATGGTTAGTGCCTCCGAGCAGGACTTGGCATAATAAAATGACCATCAGCATTCGGTTACCAGGAATCATGATGTCTCTGGAGGGTGCACAACAAACAAAATACATGCAAATAAATAGGGAGGATCTGCGGGGGATTAGACTGACAAAAAAATCAAGTGATAGAGCGGGATGAAAGCAAATAATAGGACAAGGACAGTTCCACAGAGGCACCCGGGGCGGGGGGGGTCTTGAGTTATAACTTGTGTCCAGTCACATCCCTCATTATCAGATAGTCACCGCCATCCTGTTGCTAATCTGACTGAGAGCGTCTCCCGCAATTGGCAGCAGTCGCTATAGAAATGCCTCTGCCATTTGCCCCTGTGCAACAAGTGCCGGCGCTCCGAGCAGCTGGATCATGTGCTGCAACCCGATAGCCTGCGATATGTCCGCGCTCCAGCTGTGATACATGTTATCAGTCCCACTGCAGCCCAAGCGCTCGGCAATCCAGTTGCTAAAGAACTACAACACGCTACACCCCCTAATTCCGCGAGCCTGGCCAATGAATGCTGGTACTTGTAGTTCTCCAACACCTGCAGTTGTACATGGGCAGCACACTTGTGTCCTAGAGCGCGTCGGGGCGACTCAACTGATTGTCGGGTCGGCAGCAGGAAGTAGCCAGAGCCGTGTGTGGGGGGTTCCTATGCAGGGGGACAGCTACAGGCAAAGAACAGAGAAGATGAGAAATACAAGAGGAACAGAAAGTCTACTCACTGACACAAAACAAGGCATAGAAAAACAGTCCATGATTCTTGACAGCCAATCTTGGACAGAAATGGGTGGAAAAGCTCAGTGCACGGGCTCGGGACGCAGTTTGCAGATGATACTAAGGAACTGGCTCCTAAAATGAATATTGGAATATAATGAGAGCGCAGCCAGCAACACTCTACTTTAACTCCCAGCCCCTTTTGCGGATCACGTGGGGGGCAAATCGCTCCGGGAACCCGTCAATCAAGTCGGCGGCCGGCCCACCTTGCGGCCTATATTAGGGGAGGGCTGTGTCCGAGTGTGCGTGTGGTGATTCCAGGAACGGGCCGACTTTCCGCTTTTATCGGCGCTCCTTCTACTTTAATCTCGTGTTAATGAAATTGCCATCGCGCGTACTTTGCTTGTAATAAAAGCCTGACTGTCCTACACTTTCCCTCAGCGACAACCAATTGCTTGCCTGTGTCACGGGGCGAGTGAAAGCGCTCACGTGAAACACCTGGCATGTTTCTGTATGACTAATTAAGGCTGTCGTTGTAATGGTCGTGCCAATCCTATTCTACCAAGAAAGAGTTAAAGGGCCATTGGGGCGCTCAATAAATGAAGGTGTAATGCAAGGGCGCCCCTTGCTCACCTCAGCCTTCGAAGTTTCTATGACAACGGGGCTAACCCGACTCCTTAACACGTCTGCTAATTCTCACAGAAGTATCTCGCCCTAATAACCAGGAGCCCCAGCACAAACATATACAATCACCCTTGCCCAGGTATATCAGCCCCATTCACTTCTTCAACTACTGCCAATGTGCAACAATCATGCCTGTAAATTCGATTTCCTTCCAACACCTTACTCAGTCCCCTCCCAATCTACACCCCCTCATGTCCTCCCTTTAAAAAGTATAGAAATAAATTCCAGTACTTCAGCCTATCTATCATCCAGCCAAATAAGGTTGGTTATAAACTGTATTCTGTGTGGATCAGAATTAAGGGGGAAGGTGTTCTCCGAATGGAGGGCAACATGCTATTTTATTCTATATATAACTACATTTTCCTTCCCCTGTAAAGATCAAGAATACTGTGAATAAATTGGCACCTTGATATCTATTCAGTGTCATTTTTAACATACAGTAGTATAGCTTTATGGGGGAGGGGGTGCAGGACTTTGTCACCTATGGGGAAACAATCAGCTACTGGACACACATTCCTGTCTGGTTGTTCCAGTGCATTCCCCTTTAAAGAATTTTATTCCACCATATTTCACATTATCTGGTAATGGCTAAACAGAACTGACAGATCATCTGTATTATAATACTGGCAGATTTAGTACTATCAAGAATGCTCGGGACCTGGGGTATTCCAGATAATGGTTGTTTCCGTAATTTAGATCTTCATACCTTTAGTCTACTAGAAAAGCGTTTCCAATCTGCTTGCTTTGCTTCCAATAACGATTAATAATACATGCGCTTGAATCAAGTACAATGTACTGTTGTATTATTATAGAGAAAAAGGATATAATAAAAAATTTGGGTGACAGATAAAATGGAGTCGATGGGAGATGGCCGTCCCGTAATTAATATCTTTTTGGATAACCAGTTTCCGGATAATAGATCCCATATCTGTACATCACAATTACTTCCAGGTATTGATTACATGGATTTTCTTTTAAAAATGCTTCCCCAAACTAATAAATAGCTTTTATTATAGGAAGTTCAAATGATCATAATGGTGCATAATCTGTTTAAAACACTGCTAAATCTCATTAACATACTGTATCCCCCACCTTTGCTTTGATTTACACCACTCTAGCCTAGAGAATATAATCGTTTCTTGTGCATAGCCCTCTACTTTTTTTTCACTGTAACGGTGTGAAAAGTAATCATAACCCATCACATCAGGTATTTATGGCAGTATAAAAGAAGCAATACTTGGAATTGTAAGGTAGATAATGTTCGGTGCCAGAGACAAAACCAGCACACTGCACACCCTTCTGTCACTCACCAGGTTTTCTAGGCAAGTCATTAGGAATTAGCCATTTGTCCCGGAGACAAAAATCTTCATCCTGTGACTTCTCTCTGACTTTACATCTAGAATCTTGATCTGTGTTGCTTACCTTGTTTACCTCCTCCCACTTATCTGCTTTTTCTTCGGTTCCAGTCTCACACTGACTCTAACTATACTGGCCAGACACCCTTGCCTTTTCTATTCACAGTCCTATCACTTTTATTTTGATTGTGAAGCACACTTTACTACATTTAACACTGCATATGATTTACAGAAGTCTAGGGAGACATAACTTTTTTAGAAGAACAAATGTAAAGTAACTACTAGCATTAAAACCAATGGTTCGCATTCCACATACATGCTGTGCTACATATTTTCATTTTTTTGTATGCGTGGGAGCCACCGTACTTCTTGTGCCACTGCCAGCCGATGCATTCTTTATAGACTGCAATAAAACAGTCCTATCAGCTATAGATTGCGCTAATTTCATGAGTTTAATAGAGAATGTGTCAGTTAAAGTAAGCAGTATTGCAGCTGCTGTTTCTATATGCAGATAAGCACAGAAGCAACATTCTGAGCATGCCACAATGTCTTTGTATTTTGTTATTTTCATTCTCGCATACATATGCATTATCTGTGCAAATCATTACTGGCTACTAAAGTAGCAGTCAAATATAACCACGACCATTAAGTAGTCAGATCAAGGAATGCCAACACGTAGATATTTTTTAGCTGTATGTAATAAAATTCTTCTGTCATTTTCTAGCACATGCTGTGGCTCAGAGCAGTTACTGAATAATGCATACTTGCCTGGAAACGTTGTACATACATTGTATCAAGTTTAATGCGGTGGCCACTGTGAACCTCATATTTTTTGTGTGCGCACATATACAAAAGAGCAAAGTTTTTCAGGAATATTTAACAGCATCGCTCATTCATACAGACCATAAAATGTGACTGCAGTGAAGAGTTACAGTTCAGTAGCTGTACTGTCATACCAACTGGCTCATAAATTGCACCTCTCCAGGGAATCTTATGGATATTGGATGCAAATCAATTTTAACAGCTACAGTCGGCATACTACATTCTGTCTGATACAATAAGGCCGTTGACTACCCTTAGACCTATGGCACATAACAGTTGTGCCATAGACCTACAAATTATTAAATTTGGTTGAATGTCCACTTTTCTGTGTAAACAAACAGACAGGAATGACTAAGCTGAAAGGGTCTGATTTTAGATACAACAAAGAGGACTTTTGTCCAGGCCCCCAGCAGCATTGGAGAGGCACTTTAGGGGACAAGACAAAATAACAAAGGACATATATATTTTATCTCAATTGTTAGAGTTTTTCTCTCTCTCTCTCTCTCTCTCTCTCTCTCTCTCTCTCTCTCTCTCTCTCTCTCTCTCTCTCTCTCTCTCTCTCTCTCTCTCTCTCTCTCTCTCTCTCTATATATACAATTTAGTTACCAATAGGTAGGGGTTCCTTTTGCTCTTGATAATTAAATTATGGTCATTGTACATCTGTACACAACAAAAACACATATAGCATATCATGTATAGTGAGCACATTATACAGACCAATAATATGTTCTTTAGGATGACAACTAGAATGATAACATATATATATATATATATTTATATATATATATATATATATATATATATATATATATATATATATATATATATATATATATATATATATATATATATATATATATATATATATAAACCACTCAGAATCTTTGTACTTTAAACTCAACATGAAAAAGTACATATTTAACTTAACACCAATTACTATCAATCAGGCTGACCTTTTAAGATCATATAGTACAGAACATGTACTCTGCTCTTCTACATGATAATAGAAGAATGGATTAAATTATTGCATAACATCAACATATAACCGACAAATGATAAAGCAGTTGTGCAAATAAAAGAGTAATGTGGTCTCAGTAATCTTGGATTAATATAAAATGACAGAATAATCTAGAGCAAGGAGGATATATACATGTTGCAATGACATTATTTTGCATGGCGTTGATCAAAATTAGACAAAAGAAAACTGATCATGGGGACAGTTCATCATCGTTTAGAAAAAATAATAATAGTTTATCATCTGGATTTGTGTATAAATGCAGCTCAATACATACAAAACAGACCAAAAATAGACACAGACATAGATGTTACTTTTGAAACAAACAAAAGACCCCAGCACTGCTTTTAAGCTTAATATCAGCATTTAAGAAATCATAGTTTCAATCATTCTACCCAGCGCACAGTTCAGTGGCATGCCCAAGCCTGGTTTGGGAGAGGGAGTTGTAGTTAAATCCCAGTGATGCAGTTTGGGTTCTTGGTGCAGACTACAGCCAATCTGTTGTGCAAAGCCAGAGGCAGAATGTGTAATGTGAGTTTTATAATAACATTGGAACATAGATTAAAACAGTTTTCCTGGGAACCACTATATATTCAGGTTGTGTACAGATTTCAGGAGCATAACAAGAGAGCCACATACCCTCCTGTAGGGGCTCATTGGAGGCCTTGACTAATGCTCATTTTCAAGATCCTTCCACGGTTTAGGTATATGGGGATCTTACAAGCTTTATATTTATATACTGTGGAATTTCAATTAATATAATGTTACATTTCATTTGAATGAAACAGCAGATGCAATGTTTTGATTTGTTGGATAGGTCTACAGTATTTACAAGGGAGGTGAGATTATCAGATGGTGTTCCTTGCGGTTATAATCGGACTGTACAGGATACTTAAAGGAACACGTGAGGAATCCAGCAATATTTATCCTGGTGCAAGTAATTATTGATCTAATAGTGATATATATAAATATAGTATTCCAAATATGCATTGATTAAAAATGTTTACATTATATATATATATATATATATATATATATATATATATATATATATATATATATATATATATATATATATATATATATATGTGTGAGATCATAACTTGCCTTTCTAAAATAAAATGCACAGTGTATAAATTACTTCATCATGATACATACCAACACTCCATTCCAAACATATGAAAATACCAGGCTATAATGCGTAAATCAAGAATCTAAAACATCAGTTTTACTTTTCCCTCATTTAAGAGAACATGGGTTTCCTGTATGCAAGAATTCAAACCAGACACATGACGATTAGCAAACATGCAACAGGAGATCTGTGCACTAAACCTGATTTATAGGACTGTGGGAGAGCTGAAATCTTACACTGAAAGCTATACTAAGAACATCAAAAAACACACACTCACACACACACATGCTTCCTCTGAGTAATTAAGAACATTTCTGTGTGCAGACGGAAGTTACAAAATCCAAGCAAATATGTAAAAAAGGCAGATCACAAGTAAGAGAAGTGCTCTCATTAGAGAGAGGATGTTGGTGCATACCTGACTATAATACACAAGGTAATGACACAAGTTAACTGTCTGTCATTCCCTTCCCATGCATCACATCCCCTCCCCTGCTTGTAATTCCTGCTTTAACCCATTCAAAACAGACATAGCTAATACCTTTTTGCATTGGATCACATAAATCCTTGTAGGCTTGAAAAGCAAAGGCATGGATCAAAAGCAGTCAGACTTTCACTAAGGTTTCATGTTGCAGTGATTTTCTTGAATGGAATCTCCAAACTATGGCTTAGAACAGTTGCTGATCTATGTCTTCCATACTCAAATGCTGGGTGTAGTTCCATCACAACTAGGGAGATACATGTTTTTTTTAATCAACACCTTCAAATTTCACGTTGCATACTGCACACCTAAATTCTTACCCCATCTTCCAGCATCATCTTTCAAAAAAGTAGGCATGCAGCAGGTAAGGTAGGGGAGGGAGGAGGGCATTTACTGGTAGGACAGCTCATTTTAATCCCATCAGTTGCAAGATATATAGTGAAGGCTCTGTCTTGCCTGAAAGTTATCCATTGGCATCGACGCAGCCCTCCCTTTTCACATCAAGCCATTCCCACTCAATGACATCAGCAGAAGTGTTAAGTGATCAAAGTGACATCCCTTCCCAGGAGAAGTCTCAAATGCATCAGGGGATGCCACTAATTAAAGAAATAAAACGAAAATGTCAGTATTGAAAGGCTTTTTGAACAGGGCAAAGGGCGTACCTGTTGCTTGGATTTCAAGCAATCTGCAATTAGTAGCCCCTGGCACCCTGGAAAAAAATTATATTCTAGTCTTCTAATAAGATTATAGTGTATTTCAGTGTTGTAGTTCAGCTAAAGCTAAATAGTCACAGGTAAGCCACCTTGCCCCAAAGATTATCTTGATAAAATAGAAGAAAACTTTCTGTCAAGTGTCTTTAGGGTTAGGAGTCGTCTTACAATCTAAAAGTATAAATCATAGAAATGTAAAGACTCAAAATAGAACAGAACATTGTTCTTTGTGTCACATTTGGGCACAAATCAATATGTTGGGTTTTATTTTTTACACATAATGCTCTATTCCATAATGCTCTATTCCAGAGTTAGAAGCATGTTACACACCATGATGTGTGAACGGAAATTATTATCCATTTCATTAAATTGCACACAAGTTGTAGCACACACTTTTCTTAATAATATGTACACGCATCACTTTCATAATATGATGTAAAATATAGCATTTTCATGTGATTGACTGTGAGTTGTTTATATGTTTATTACTGGTACCCGTTGTGTTGATTTATCCTGTTCTTTGCAAGCCATGTTATTTCTGAATGCAGTTCTGCAACAGGAGAACGCAGTGTGCAAAGTGTCCATTTTTTGTATACTGCCTCGGAGGTCGTAAATGACCCCTTTATTCTGCAAGACCATCTGCACAGACTGACACTGCTGGAGGTTTTGGGTGCTGTACACATTTTCCACTATTCCTTAAAAAGTTCTGCATCAACCGTTCTAGAGCTGTTATAAAGAAATAGCCCCAGCTTTTGTAGAAAGTAATTTGCCCCTTTATTAAAACTCAAATCTATTTACATATACATAAAAGTTGTAAATTAATACACACCATACATCTTACCTTGGGTGATAGCACCTTTTATCCTTTTGTGGATCATGGACAGCCATATTTACAAGACAAACAATCGATCAACTGGAGTGAGACTGACGCTGAGCTGTTACATAACCTCCTGAAATGGTGTTTAACATTTAGCCTTTTCAGTTTGTGCCCCACTTACCAGAACAGTCAATGACTCACTGCAAAAATATGGAGCAATCTTCAAGTGCTAGTGGGACCAAAATCAACATTAAGAGGGGTCACTAACCCATGAAGCATTATCTATGCCACTTTGACCTCATTCTTTGTGCTTTCAAATCCGCTTCACTTGGCTAGAATGACTAAAATGTAACATCAGTTAGATTCTGTTAGAGTCGGATTAACTCCTGTGGGGACACCAAATAGATTTTATACTCAATACAATTTGGTATTCTGAAAGAAAAAGTGTATACACAGTTAAGAATATCTTCACATAGGTGAAATTGTATTATTCATTTAGATAACTGTAGATACATACAAAAATGGCACCAGTAGCGACATTTAATTACATTTAAATCAGTACCTACTTGTTCAGCCTTTTATTGCTATTATTCAATGATTGGGTTTGTATCTCAGCATTAGCTAAATTGCTATATGTTATCTTTCCTTATGAATGTGGTGTAACAAAAGTAAAAACCCACTGCTTATTGCTTGGGTATGTTTTTTTTTGTTAATCTTGCACCTGATTGGATACAATATTGATTCAGAACGGTCATTAGGAGGTGCAACACACAAGCTATAGTTTGGTTAAACAATACATAACACTGCACTCCTCCTACTTATTGGTCCTTCACATCACTATATCATTTTACCTACTAGTGAAAGTGATAAGAAAAAAGGTATTGCCGCAAACTGAAATTGTAAGGTATGAGAAAAATGGATTGTTAGGGTTCATTGAAGAGTGCAAGTGCAGTGTGCAAAGTGGAATTTGTCATGTCACAATGCAACAGTTCTAATTTATGGCATATATGGAATTCCAAATTACGAAAAGAGCCCTTATCCAGAAAACCCCAGGTCCCAAGCATTCCAGATAATAAATCCCATACCAGCACTAGCACAAATGCATAAGTTTCTTGTGAGGAAACTTCAGGCTTCTTTGGAAAATAAGGGGCACATTTACTTTGCTCAAGTGAAGGAATAGAATAAAAAAAACTTCGAATTTCGAATGTTTTTTTTGGCTACTTCGACCATAGAATTACGACCTTCGACTACGACTTCGAATCGAACGATTCGAACTAAAAATCGTTCGAATATTCAACCATTCGATAGTCGAAGTATTGTCTCTTTAAAAAAAACTTCGACCCCCTACTTCGCCACCTAAAACCTACCGAGGAGCAATGTTAGCCTATGGGGAACGATTTTAATTACGGTAAATAATTGCGGTAAATCCTTCTACTTCGATATTCGAAGTCGAAGGATTTACATTCGGCAGTCGAATATCGAGGGTTAATCAACCCTCGATATTCGACCATATGTAAATCTGCCCCTCAGCACCACAAATGTTTTCCCACTGGTGATTTACTTTATTGCTGATGGGAAAGCATTTTCGGGAGATATGATGCAGCATATTTAACCACGAGTGACAAATCACCCTATCTGCCATCACCCTTATAGGTGTTTAAATCTACTGTCTTTTAAAACTTGTCCGATATAAATGCAGCTACTAGGCTTATTCACTTTTCTCACTTATCTTATGACATATCGGGGAAATGTAACATTTGCAAAGAGAACTAATTTGCGCACAAATAAGAATAAAAGTTTTCATGTTGCAATGTAATATTCTTCATTAGGCTTGTATTGCATTGCGAATCTTAATTGCGCATTGTAAACTTTTAAGACTTGCTTGAAGGTGGTGTAAAATTTGGAGGAAACATAACTTTTTATAAGTTTTATTACATACACTGCACACTATCATAAACTATAACATTTGCAAACGCTATTCTACGGTTGTGCTTGGAAAAAGGTTCTCAAATTGTTCGCAAAGGCTAAATTGTTTGCAATGAGACAACTTATTTGCATTGTGAATGCATTGCAAGCAATTTTTTCATAGCGATTCATATTACATTCCTCCAATCAACTGCTTCCCTACACCAAACCCCTCATTGCCTTTAAATTTCCTCTTGAATTAAGTTTAAACTATTAAAGGGTACCTGTCACTCCAAGAAATATTCCTACATCTTTTTTACTTCAGTCTTTGAATTTACAATCACAACAAGCATAGGTGCCTAGCATTTGCAAACTATTATTAAGGCGAACTTTGCAGTATCCCAAAATCTTCTGTACGCACCAGAGTAGGGGACCTGATGCCTATGCCTACTGTATGCACAGGCTACACAATTATGTGCTTCCAAGCAGGATCTTCTACTCTGACTGTTAATTCTATAACCCTTGTTTGTTTATTGTAACACGTGTTATAATATTCCATCACCATGTGCTTGTGGAGAACAATGGTGATCGAAACACCTTGGTGGCAGATGGCCTCCACTCTTTTAGCCAGTTTCTGTGTTTCTGAGTATTGTCTACATGTCAATGCTTGCATCTGCCATAGTCAGAACATTTCCTATACTTTGCTATGTGAAGTGTTGACAGGCAATTTAAAGGAGTTGTTCACCTTTAAAGTAACTTTTAGTATGATGTAGAGAATCATATTCTGAGACAATTTGCAATTTGGTTTTCATTTTTTATTATTTGTGGTTTTTGGGTTATTTAGCTTTTTATGCAGCAGCTCTCCAGTGTCCAGTGATTTCAGCAGTCCAGTTTCTAGGGTCCAAATTACCCTAGCAAGCATGCATTGGTATGAATAAGAGACTGGGATATAAACAGGAGAGGGCCTAACTAGAAAGATTAATAATAAAAAGTAGCAAGAACTTAAAATGTGCAGCCATAATGAGCATTTGATTTGATAATGAGCATTTTAGAATTGGTCACTGACCAAATTTGAAAGCTAGAAACAGAAGAAGAAGAAGAATGCAAATAATTAAAACACTGTAAAAAATAAAGGCAATTTTAAAAGTTGCTTAGAATTAGCCATTTTATAACACACAAAAAGTAAATGTAAAAGTGAACTACCCCTTTAAAAGAAAAGAATTAAATTTTTTGAGCCATACCTTCCTGTGATTTGGCACACCTTAGTAATATAACATTTTGATACTAGAACATGAAGCTTATAACAGTGTTATTCAGTGGGCTGCTTACTGGCAAAATGTACAAACTTGATGCATTTCAAACTAGAAGGTTTAGGCTAATACCAAACCAGTTGTTTTAATCATGGCAGCCATCTGAGGCTGAATTTAGTATAGAGGGCTTGGCAGAAGGGGTGAATGTCTGTGACAGGCAAAAGTGGTCTGTTAATAACCCAGTATAATAAGGGGCACATTTACTATGGTTTGAATATCGAAGTCAAAGGATTTACCGCAATTCGTTCAATCGAACAATCGAAGGAAAAATCGTTCGATCGAACGATTTGAAGGATTTTAATCCATCGATCGAACGATTTTCCTTCGATCAGAAATTGCTAGGAAAGCCTATGTGGAAGGTCCCCATAGGCTAACATTGGTGCTCCGTAGGTTTTAGGTAGCGAAGTAGGTAGTCGAAGTTTTTTTTAAAGAGACTAGCGAATGGTCGAATAGTCGAACGATTTTTAGTTCGAATCGTTCGAATCGTTCTATTCAAAGTCGTAGTCGAAGGTCGAAGTAGCCCGTTCGATGGTCGAAGTAGCCAAAAAAAAAAATTCGAAGTTTTTTTCATTCTAATCCTTCACTCGAGCTAAGTAAATGTGCCCCTTAGTGTGATACAGAGAGAGTGTATCAGTAACCTGATACTCCGTTCATCAACTCAAGGGCAAATTACCTGTTATGTAAACTTCTTCACATATACTGCAGTTGACTAGTACTTCACCTCTCTGTATACTGGCCTACACTTTGGAAGACTTCACCGCTCTCTATACTGGCCTACCCTTTGGAAGACTATGAAAGTATTTTGAATAACAGAACCACTCTTTATCCACCTCTAGAAATCAATAATTTTTATAACAGCACAATATTAGGGCAAGTTACCTACTGATTTTTGACACGTCTTCCTCACTTTCACTTTCTACCTTTAACTAATCTACAAAACACTCCTATAAAAATAGCTGCGTTATACCAAATTCTCAACACAATACTCTTTCTTTTAGATTGACAAGTCTCAGATTTTCAGTGCTGTATAGTGATGGGTGAATTTATTCGCCAGGCGCAAATTCGCGGCGAATTTGCGCGTTTCGCCGCCAGCGAATAAATTCGCGAAACGCCCGTGAAAATTCGCACCAAAAATTCGCCGGCGTCAAAAATTTTTTTTCGAAAAAACGGTCGCCGGCGTCGGAAAAACGGTCGTCGGCGTCAAAAACGAGACGCCGGCGCCGTTTCGCGAATTTTTCGCCGTTTCGCGAAATTCGCGAATTTTACGGCGAAGCGAAACAGCCCAAATTCGCCCATCACTAGTGCTGTACTGTATTTACACATCTCAGATCAAATGTGTGGACATTCACAAATTGTGACAAAAATAATGTGTTTCAAAACTTTAGCTTAGCACATACAGGTATAGGATCCCTTATCTGGAAATCCATTGTCCAGAATGTTCCAAATTACGGAAAGGCCGTCTTCCATGGAGTCCACTATAAGCAAACAATTCACATTTTTTAAAAATGCTTTCCCTTTTCTCTGTAGTAATAGAACAGTACCTTGTACTTGATCCATACTTAGTGGCAAAACAAAAAAAATGTAATAATTTTAGCAGACAAAGTATGGAGATACAAATTATGGAAAGATCCCTTATCCAGAAACCCCTAGATCATAAGCATTCTGGATATAAGATCCAATACCTGTACTAGCATTCTTAGTAACAATAAATAAATACCTGAATATTTAACACAGAAAAAATGTACTGCTGTATGCACCCTAATGTACATCCCTATGGTATGGTATAAAAGTAGAGGGGAAACCTTTGTATCATTGTAAATTTGGTCACACTTTATTGGACAGTCTTATTTCTCCCTTGTTACTTATCCTTATTCATAACTTAATTAAAAATGTGACCGTATTCTTGCATCTCATTGATAAAAACAAAAGGTTACATTCAAATGATACACATTGTTGTATGAAATTATAGAGGCCATACTCTGTGTAAACATAGTCAGAGAATATGCCAATCCACTTCATGTCCTGTGTGCACTGACCAGCAGACATTGGCCTGTCAGGGCACACACAGAGCGCATATCTGTGCAGAACTGCAAAAGTACACATTTTCACACAGAAGATTGGGTTTTTTGCAAAGGGGCTCATTAATCAAAGTGGGAAACTGGAGCTCGCCAGAGTAAAAGTTGGGGCAATATTATTCCATGGCTGAAAGTGAAAGCTCATCCTTTTGATAAATACTATTTTAAAAATCCCATAGAAATGACTAAAGAATTGCAACATTTCACTGTGGAGAACTGTGGCAAGCTCTAGTTTTATACTTTGATAAATATGCCATATGTGTGCCGCTAACCTTAGGCTAGTGCAATGTGACAAAACCATTCCAATTTTCATTGGAAATTCCCATTCCTGTCTCCTTGTAATCTCTTCACATCCTTTTGTAATCCTGCTGTGCTGGTGAATTAGGTAAATATGTCACTCAGACAACACTAACTACTGTCAGTGCTCTAATGAGTGTTAAGCAAGAATTGTGTTGGCAGACATGCCTGTAGAATGGCCAGACTGGCTCTCGGCAATTGGATGCTGTTAAAAAAATTCACAGTCAGACAATTTCTTATGTTAGGCCAATAAGTTTAGCTTGAAAGTTAATGTTCATCAGCGTCATTAGCCTTTTGGGCTCATATTTAGCTTGCTGGACAGTTTTTGGAATTATAGTTGAAATAATGTGTTTATAAAAAGAAAGTAAAGCTTCATTGAGTCTATCTAATTGCATTCCTTCCTGAACTAGATGGTCTGGTCCTTGGAACAGCAGGGGATTTCATGCATACACCATAATGAACACCAGAAGCTTACAGCCCAGACCAACCTACAGCTGGCCATACATACAGAGATCTGCTCATTTGTCAAGCTTGCCAAAGAGTGGACCTCTCTCCAATATTGGTCTGATCCGATCGTGGACCCTAGGGCACAACGATTGGTTCACAACTTGGAGAATGCGGCCGGTTGGATCGAGGACCACTTTGGGAGGACTGCATTAACGAACCAATGTGGTCCTCAATCCAACAGGATTTTTAAAACTGGCCAATCAACACATTGATCAACACATTGAGGGCGCCATACACAATAAGCTCTGTCGGCACGAGTATGGTGACCTTAAAGGGGTGGTTCAGCTTTGAGATAACTTTTGGTATGTTATATAATGGATAATTCTAAGCTATTTTTCAACTGGTGTCTTTTTTTGATTTATGTGCCTTTTTTTCTTTCCAACTTTCATATGGGGGTCACTAACCCCATCTAAAAACAAATGCTCTGTAAGGCTACAAATGTATTTTTATTGCTACTTTTTATTACTCATCTTTCTATTTAGGCCCCTCCTATTCATATTCCAGTTTCCTGTCCAAATCAATGCATGGTTGCTATGGAAATTTGGATCCTAGCAACCAGATTGCAAAAAAATGCAATCTGGAGAGCTGCTGCTGAATAAAAAGCTCAATAATTAAAAAAACACAAATAATAAAACCTAATAACCAATTGCAAATTGATCCAGAATATCACTTTCCACATCATACTAATACTTAACTCAAAGGTGAACAACCCCATTAAGAATGCAATTTTCACCACTGGTAAAAAAGCAGAACAAAGAGTAGTGAAGTCATGCAGCAGAATGGTAGGGAAGGTTGAACAGGAGCCATGTAATACAACAACAAAGGTAGATCAGCAAAGGTAGATCTTCTTGTCCATTTGCCTTAACTGCCAATGCACATTTGAGTAACAATGGCAAAAGTTGGTTGGGGATCATTTATTAATCTTCATCAATTACCAACAAATTATTTATCTCACCCTAAAATAGAAGAGCCGTAAACTTTCATTCAAGGAACACAAATAGAAACATGAACAATGAACATTGTTCACAGGAATTTACCATCAAAGTTTTTAGAAATATTACCTTGTCCTTTCAACAGAACAATAATGAACTGTAATGTGCATTTGTTACAGGCTTGCCAGTGAAAGGGTAGATATTGCCCTGGAAATGTACTGTGTAATAGCAAATCTTGTAACCCCATGTATTGCAGCGAAACTACTGCAAATCACTTTTTTTTTTTACTAAGCACAGAGTTTGAAAATGATTTTAATGAGTATTGAAATTTAAACGTGTTGTTGGCATGGATCATAGGACAAGTTTCCCCTTTAAGGCAAGGAAGTATTCTGAAACTTAGATGGGGTCCTTAAGGAAAATGGGTTATTAGGGTCAAGCAATTGAGAACTAAAAATGTTCTTAATAGTGACAAGGGCTTATAGAACTATAGCAGAAATAAACCTATATTACTTAATGCTTCATTTAATATACTGAAATATGAATGAAAAAAAATTTCCATTTTTAGTGTCTTTTAAGGATTGTCATTAATTAAAATAAATAATAAATACAGAAAATAGATGAAGCTGTTGTAAGGTAAGGTCCATATTATACACACAGTATCACCAATTTTATAACAATTTTATAACAATTATCTGCCTGTATGTAGTCGTAACATGGGCGAAAACAAAAGTACTTAGAGGAAACCCATACAAGCAGGAGAAGAACATTCAAACTACTTCCATATATGCATTTATACATGTAAATATATTATTTATATATTTTGGCAATAAAGTACAATATACTGTAGGAAATACTTAACAAAGTGTAATACTAAACTGAATGTTTCTGTAACACAATGTACAAGAAGTTTTTAGGGTTGGTAGGATTTTAAATTCTGCTCTCACAGTTTTACTTTAATATCTAAATAGGAAGTGTAATATGTTTATTAATACCTCATATGGTCCAGTTAAATCTGTGGTAAAGGTTATTTATCAATCCCAGTAGACCTTAACCAAGCAGACACAATCATTTTTTTTTTTTTCCAACATGTTTTTATTCATTTACAACACAAATAAAATATGTTCATTCGTTGCAATGATATAAGCTAGAACCAATATTGCGGAAGCTGAACAGTGTTCAAAGATGATTTTTCAACAATATTAACAAAACATACAGCTCTAAATACAACATTAGATCTTAAGAGGGACTCGGTGGGTAGTTGCCAATAATCTGTTTATCTGATGACTCCTGGGGGGAGCAAAAACCAGCCTGTCTTGTTCGCGTTGCCAGTTGTCGAGGTATTGGGATGACTCCATCACTAGTGGGTGTTCCCTGAGCGTTTCCTCATCGTACCAAGTTGTTTGTCTAAATGTGTAGACCGTAAGATATCTAGTGTGATGTGGGAGTGATATTATGTACGGCATCCAGGTGTAAAAGAATTTTGAAGCATTGTGTTCTTTTCTGGTCATTGCTTCCAACCAATCCATATGGAATAAATGGTGTAATTTTTGTTTGACTATCGGAATAGATGGGGATTCCGCAGTCAACCATTGTTGTAAGATCGTTTTTCTCGCCGCTGCAGCTAATCTGCCCATCAGGCTTTTCTCAGACTTCGACAGCTGGGTATAGTATGTAGTATGAATAAATAATGCCCATTCAATTAGTGGTTGGAGGGGTTTCCCGATTATCTGACTACCGTATGTGACTACCTCTTGCCAAAATGTTTGCAGTTTCGAGCATGACCAGAGGCTATGTAGTAAATCAGCTCTTGGTGAGGAACAGCGCAGACAGTCGTCAGAGGAGAGATTTCCCATTTTATGCCTTCTAAGTGGGGTAAGATAGGAATTATGTAGAATTTGAAGGGACATCTCTTGATATCTACTCGCTGGGAGTAACTTCATTGTTCTCATATGATAGTTTAAAATATCTGATTGTGTTATGTCGGGGATATCCGTGGTCCATTTAAAGATTGGGTTGTCCTCATTTCCTGTGTCTATTATTGTCCGTATAGTCTGGTATATTTGTTACGTGGATTGTTTGATCATTGTGTTTTTCCATAATTTGTAAAGTGGGTCTTCCTTATCTTTGTCATTTAAGTGAGGCAAGGTGTGGGTCGTGAAATGAAGGAGTTGAAGTCTCAAAAATACGTGTTGCGTAGTGTATGGGTACTTTTCTAGAAATTGTGTTTGAGTAATTGGGGAGTATTCATTCGTTAATAAGTCTTTGAGGATAGAAAATCCGTTGTTACGCCATTGTAAGAGTATCGGGTTATGTAAGCCTATGGGAAATTGTTTGTTCCCTATCCAGGTTAAACATGGAGATACAGTCGGTGATAGACCTTGTTTTTTCCTAGTAGTGTGCCACGCTTTGTATGTGTCTGCGAATAGAGGGTTGTCACGGAGGCATGAGGGGGTTTCGGTAGGCGAAACGTGTAGTAGATAATTAAGAGAGTAGTCTCTGCTTAAGTATTGATCTAGGGATGGTGTTGCGTATTGATCTTTATGGAAGAGCCAATTCCCTGCATATCGTAGTAGTGCTGCGGTGTTGTAATCTGTAATATTGGGGAGATTGACTCCCCCCTGAGCTTTGGGTTGTTCCAATTTGAACAAGCTGATTCTGGGTCGTTTTCTGTTCCAAATAAAGGTTCAGAATATATGGTTAATTCGTTTGATATCTGTGGGTTTGATGTAATAATGTAGCATTTGTATGGGATATAAAAGCTTTGGAAATATGATCATTTTTATTAAATGTATTCTGCCTAGAAAGGTAAGGTGTAAATGTTTCTATTGTAGTGTTTCCTGTTGTATTTCATCAATTATCTTCCTAATGTTTAGCTCATATAGACGGTTATGGTGTGATGGAATCATGATCCCTAGGTATTTTATGTTATTTTTGGTCTTTTTAAAGGGAAAGTGGGGGGAGCCAGTCCGTGGGGTCGGAATGGTGAAGTTGAAGTGCTTCCAATTTATTTAAATTTATTTGGAATCCAGCAATGCTCCCAAATCTCTGTATGATATTTAATAATACCGGTATGTCGGTTTTAGGTTGCCCGAGGAAGAGAAAAATGTTGTCTGCGAAGGCTGTAACTTTGAGGTTAGTTTGGCCGATTTGTATACCCTTAAATGATGTGTTTTGAATTATATGTCGAAGTAGCGGGTCTATGGCAATGTTAAAAAGAAGTGGCGATAAAGGGCATCCTTGTCGGGTACCTCTTTTGATTGGGAATCTGTCGGAATTTATGTTATTTACCGTTAGAAATGTCGTGGGCGTGGAGTATAAAGTTTTGTATAAGTTGAATATATTTAAGCCGAAATGTTGGAATTTTAATAGACGTCGTAGATGTGCATGTGATATTCTATCAAAAGCTTTGTCAGCATCTAGGTTTATTAACATGCCGTGTTTTCTTTTTTCCAGGTTGCTATAATAGACTGCCGTCACGATTTTCCGAAGTGCATTAACTGGATGCCTGTTCCTAAGGAAGCCAACTTGATGCTCGGTGAGTATATTGGGTAGTATCTGTTGTAATCTATCCGCCATGATTTTAGTCATAATTTTAACATCTTGATTTAAGAGTGAAATCGGTCTATAAGAAGCTGGATCAGTCAAGTCTTTACTTTCTTTAGGGATTAAAATTATCCTAGCTACATTTGCTTCTTGCCATAAAGGTACGCCCTTCAAGGTATCGTTATATAGCGTAACTAGGGTTGGGGTTATGTCGGGAGACAGAAGTTTGTAGAATTCTGCAGTCAGACCGTCCGGTCCTGGTGATTTCCCGTTTTTTAAGTGTTTAATCGTGTCTAATATTTCTTTCTCTGTTATAGGTTCGTCCAGAATTTCCCTGTCCTGGGCCGTTAATTTATTCAAGTTGGCTTCCCTGAGAAATTGTAAACCATCGTGGGGATCATCTGCAGTGCTATCGTAGAAAGTTTTGAAATAGTCAGTCAATGTGTGTGTAATATGTTTAGGATCGTGTGTCCATCCATCTGACGTTTTTATTTTTTGTATGAATGTATGGCGAGTGCGTCTTTTGGCTATTTGCGCCAGAAGTTTTCCCGATTTATTTCCGTATCTGTAGAATTTGTTTGTTGTGTGGCTAATGGTTGTGTATGCTTTTTCTGATAATAAAGAGACACAATCATTTTAATGCTACACACACACACACAAAAATGTGTACTGACATTTTCCAGAAACAAATGTCACTGGTTTAAATAAGCAATTTACAATACTTGTGCCCCTAGTGTGAAATTGTTACAGTTTTATTAATAAATATATTTTACTGAAATACTTCATGGATTGGTTTTAGTGAAATAAATGGGACTAATAAAAAAGTATCATAAGAATTTCAAACTTAGAAATCAATTTAAGCTCCTTCTTGAGTGAATGAGGGAATAACAATCATGCTGGAGTCTTTTTCTTTTTATAAAGGGAGGTCATGATATAAATAACTTTACTGTAAAACATAGTTGGCTACAGAATTTTTTTTAAATTGAGGGAGCATTAAGGAGACAATTTGCTAATCTCAACATTTTCTTCAACTGAGCCACACTCTATAAAACTAATACTAAAAAATAATAAAGCATTTATTGAATCAATACATAAAATCCTCATCTATAAACAGATGACAGTTCATCTGTAATTATGAAAAATCAAACTTATTGGTGCAGATTCCCAAATCCATGCAAGGTTTTGGGAGCAGTGCCCACTCTTTCTCAAGCTTGTCACTATTACAGTAAATTGTCAAACAAACCTGTATTAAATAATTTACATGCACAGTTGTTTTTATGTATGTTGTACGTATTGCTTCAATATATATATATATATATATATATATATATATATATATATATATATATATATATATATATATATATATATATATATATATATATATATACAGGGCTGGTCCTATCAAATGTGGGGCCCAATTGGGACCATGTTGGCGGGGCCCCTAGATAAAGTGTTGCTGGCTCCCGTATTTAGGAAAATAAGGGCATACAGGCACAAAATAGAAAGGAAAGGGGCAGACAAGGTAAGAGAGTGAGAGGAGTTGGGGGCAGGCCAGGCTGCATCATGTGCTGGGGGAAATATTACCTGTGCTGCCCTCTGGTGCGGGGCCCCCAGAGGCGCGGGGCCCTATTGGGCCCAATTGGTCCAATAGGCCTAAGGCCGGCCCTGTATATATGCTGGCAAATCAGCACTCTTTAAACACAGGGTGTGGATATTCAGATTTGTGTGCGTCTTTGTGTGTGCATCTTTGTGTGTTTGTGTATGTGTATAAGAGAGAGAGTTTGTTTGTGTGTGTGTTAAGAGAGCTATTAGTATAGCACTAAACACTCTTACAATCTTTCAGTACTTTTAGAATAAAGACAATGGGTTGAGAACATGCATGTAAATCTTAGTTGTTGTTTGAAAATTTTAAATAAACAGGGATGGTGAATATACACAGTAGATTCTGATATAATTTGCATTTAGGTATATCTAGAAGATATACCTAAGGTCTCACTTTGAGTTTTAGCTTATAAAAGATAACTACAGATGTTAATCTGCAATAGGTTGAATTTAAATTTACTTATGTGTAGTCACAAATTTTGCCTTGAAATAGTGCAACAATATAGGGATTGTGGAATTTGGAACACCATAACTATAAAGTTTTCCTAAACCAGGATTAGACATTTTTATAATTAAGGTACAGGCAATCTTTCTTTTCAATAACACCTTCTCCCTGAGCCTATTTTTCACTCTCAACTTTAGAGGCTCTTGAATACTTTAATTGATTTGATGCACTACTTTCCAATTTGAGACTGAAATTTCTGTTCTTAAGTGTTAACGTTAAAACTAGTGAAAGGGTTTTTCTTCTAAAATTATCAGTCCTTCATTGTATAATAATTAAACCCAGGTATGAATTCATAGCAAATGACCCATTGAGCTACTGTTTCACCTCTTGAGTAATCCAAATGATTGGAGATGACTAATGTTTTTTCGTGAGCTCACCAGTAAAGGAATCACATCTGAACTTTGTGGTTTACCTATAATTAGCAGTGGTAACTCACTTAGTCATCTGTAATCTCAGGATAACATCAAGACTGCTTCTCAGTATCCATTACACAATCCACCCCTAGTCTTTTGGTTTCTTGATGTTGCATTAGTGAAAGTCTCGCCTGTCTGTACAGAGATGTATTTCATTGCCTACTTAAAAACTGCTGTAAAATGTACGCTAAACCTGCAGAAAACAGTGCTGGGGTAGGTTTAAAATGACACATCATTATTAGCATTACCATTATTAGCAGTTATTTATTAAATGCCATGGTACAGTATTTTAAATATATATATATTTACCTCCAAAAGAATCCACACTCTCAGGACTTATAGATGAATAAAATTGGTCTTTATTTACAGAACTTCAGTCTGAAGTTTTGGCCCTATCCAAGGCCTTTCTCAAAATTACTGAAACTGGGCATCTCCAATTAATTACATAATTTAGCTCTTAATCTAATATATGTAATGCATAACATGCCGCACTGAACAAGACCTATATACTGTGAACCAGTGTAAAGTGACATACAATATATCCACCAATGAGAAAAGCAGCCACCTGCAAGTGTAACTACCTAATCAAGATACCCTATGATATGTGGCAATGTGTTTTGTAACTATTTTTATTTGTTTTTTTTTTTAATTGTTTGTTTTTTTATAATCTTTAACTATAATTTCCATCATCTGATGCATAGTGGTAATTCTTAATGCCAAACATATCAAACATATATATCCGTAGTGCAGCTAGCAGTATCTATGATTAATAAAGAAAAGAAAAAGAAAAAGTGGTGCAGGAGCATAAAAAATTATAAAACAAATGCAAAAAATTAAAAAAGATATATATCAAAAATATAAAAAATAAAAATAAAAAATGTCCCCATGTTCCTGTTGTCCCTTATGGTAGAGCCCTACAGACAAATTAGCAGGGCCAGTTGGAGTTGGATCATTCCTTACTGCAGAGGAGTATCACCCCTAATGATAAAGTGTCATGGGAACCCTGCATTATGTTAAAGTACAGCTGGAGATCGAGCTTTGCTCGCCTACCCGTCAGTGTATATATATATATATATATATATATATATAGAGAGAGAGAGAGAGAGAGAGAGAGAGAGAGAGAGAGAGAGAGCATTTGTGTTTCCAGCAAGTAGATCAAAGTATTTTATACCCCATAATTCTGTTTTTCCTTGAATGGTGAATCTACATGAACTCTCCTTGGTTATAAGTATTCTTGCATCCAGAAACATATGGAATCAATGTTTTGAAATGCTACACCAATATATAGTATTTTCCATACCTGGCATACACCACAAATTGACTCATGCACAGTATCAGACTGGCCCCCCGGGATACCAGGAAAACTCCAGATGGGCCCAGGTGTCAGTGGGCCCTCATGCTGCTAAACATTTGGCCTATTTCATTCTTTATTTCTATTAGAACAAACAGGCTAAATAGATGGAATAATAGATTATAGTATTATAGTATGAGAGAATACCGGTTGTGTGAGGAGAGGAAGAATAATAGTACTGAGAGTGGGCCACTGATCTAAGGTCTTTTGGTGGGCCCCTGGTCTAAGGTTTTTGGGTGGGCCCCTGTTGTCCCAGTCCGACACTGCTCATGCAATATCATTTGTGATGATTCCTTGCTCCTGAAATGCTGAAAATACACACAGGAAAGTAACGATATCACCATCATGGTATGGTTTTGTGCTGAGGACCGGGGAGCATAACAATGTTTAAGCACCGAATGCTAGTGTAATTTGCTTTTTTATTTATCCTTTGTAAAGCTGTCTCAAACACAAGTTAAAAAAAGATTTTTAAATAAGTAATGCAATGATATTATAATCAAAACAAATATGTGGAAAAGCAGGAACACTGTGTCAAGAGGAAAATTATAATATAGTGTATAAAATATGATATATAACTTTATCAAAGTTCAGTGTCAATGATCTTTAGAAATGTAGAGTAAGGATATTACAAATTTCCAAAGATTGCCATGAGTATATAAAAGTAATACAGCTCCAGAATGATTTTTAATATCCAAGAAAAGTTTCACTTGCTCTGTGTATGCAGGAGCCTATTTAACAAGTGAGTTTACTTTAAACATTAATGTTTTGACCAAACCTGTTCCCTTTTTGACCACTGGGAATATGTAAATGTATGGAAATGCCTCCAAGGACAAAACACAATTCAGTGGGAATGTTAGTACTGAAGGTGAATTCAATTAGCTTAAAGCACACCAATCAAGCACAACTTGCAAGAATGGATGGGATACTTAATCAACAAGGGTAATTACATACAGGAACATTTTTGCAATTTTGACTTACCCATGGTTTTGGAAATTATTCAGCTAAAGGCTGCAGATTGGGTAGCACTTACTGTATCTAAATTATTACTGTTAACATTTGCCCTCCTGTTGCCATTTTGCCCTTCTACAACACCTAGCTGTTCACAAAACAGTTACCTATTTGCCTCCCCTCAAAGGCACACTTAACCCTAGCTACCCCATATATGCAGATCATCCACATTTCCCGTAGAAATGGTGAATCAATCTCCTGCTCTGAATTTACATTTTTAACTTAATACTTTTAGCAGTTTTGCCTAAAGTTGTATTTTTTAAACTGCAAGAAAAATTCTGCATATTCCCTTAGCTAAGCGTATCTACCAAAACTTCATAATGTAATCATTGCCAAATGAATAGATAAAAACAGTACTTACTGTTAGGGGCATATTTATCAAGGGTCAAATTTCGAATTGAAAAAACTTTGAAATACTAATTCAAAAAGACCAACTGAAATTAAGTCAAAGTTTTTTTTTGTAGAATAGGTCAGTTTTCGATCAAATAGATCTGTATTCGGCCGAATTCGAATCATAGAATTGAAGTAATATCGCATTGAAACTAATTCAATTCAAAGTCCACCAATTGACTCCAAAAAGGTTCTAGGGGGCCCCCCATAGGCTAAACCAGCAATTCGGCAGGTTTTAGATGGCGAATGGTCAAATTTTTAAGGAGACAGTACATGATAAATGTTGAATTTTTGGATTTTTTTCAAATTCCAATCTAATTTGGATTATTCCTAGTCGAAGTACACAAAAAATAGGTCGAAATTTCTTTAAAAATTCACCTTGACCTTTGATAAACCTGCCCCATACTGATAAGTGAATTTTTTGCGAGGCTTTGTTGCAAAAAACATCAGTAGACTCCTATAAGTGAAAAAAAGTTGTCACCCATTGACTTTTTCGCCATTTTGCAAATTTTCAACGAAGCGAAACGGGTCATATTCGCCCATCATGACATCCTTTATACATAAACATAAACCAAAGGTGTGAGTCAATTATTTCCCATTGACCACTCTAGTTGTGCTGTATTTAAATAATTAGCATAACCAGCACACCATGTTTTTTATCAGGCTACCATCTTAATTGGTAGTTTACATGGAAATTTATTTAGTAGTACTGAGGCCACACAGCAGTTTTGAACACCAGACTTTTTAACCAATGTGCTGCATCTAAATGGTGCTAATGGCATACCTGGGTACATTAATCAGATTATGCTGCTCATAGTGCTATCCATCAACACAGTGAGTTTTTTCATTAGTTTGTATTAAAAATCTAGTATCCTTCTTTTCAAATGTAATGTATTTCCACAATTACATGGCCAAACCTGACAGTGACCAGACCAGTGCCTTTATGAGGGGGCTTCAAGCCTAAATAGGATTCCGCTTTGTAATCTCTAATGCTTTTATATCTTGGGCTCTTACACGCAAACGATTTCCCTGCATTCACATGGTGGTGAATTTTTATTTTGTGTTCCACTTGATTAAAAATCAAACCCAATATAATCTTGGGTTTGGTTTATATTTTTCACTTTGTGGATGATCACAAGTTGACTGTTGCTGGCAGACTTGTAGCAGACTAAAATATCCCACCTTGTTGTCAGAGGAGTCCTGGTAAAGGTAAATTAAAAAGAGCTTTTAATTTTGGATGTCTTTAATTACAGCAGTATTTTTTGACGAGAAGGATAGCTGAATTAAGTTTGCCTACAAAGTGTAAAATAAGGGGGGTGACCATGGTTAGACTATTAAAGGAATATTTACAGTCATTGTAGGGTCATTTATGTATCTTATCAAAATTCTAGCATATATATAGAATCAGCATTCTATCTTTTCCATGCCCATCACAACTTTCTACCCTTCTGCACTTAGAAATGAGCCTAACATCATACAGTCCAAACAGTGCTGAGAATCATCTGAGGCCTAGTATGCACAGAAAAAGAAAGGGATTATCACCCCATTTCATTTGCAAGTGACAATCCTTGTGTGATTCTCACGATCAGCATTGTTCCAAGGGAGGGATTGTGTACTGCAAACAACATTATTGCAACATACTTTTGTTAAAGGCACCACCGTGCCACAGGGGTCACCCAAGATTTGTTTTTATAATTATAATGGAAAGAATACACCATTCTTTATACATTCTTAAAGGAATACCATCCCTTACCAAAAAAAAACAATGCTCAGTTTAATTTCTACAGTGGGACAGTGGTAAGCATCAGGAGGAGGTGAGAATTAGCTCCTACCACCATTAGATATAGTGCTCTGTGTTCAATCTTGTGTTCAATAGTGCCCAGAACACAATTTTGTGCCCCATAGTGCTCTAGTGCTTGCACCTGGGGTTATGCTTAATGCGCCCCCAAAAAAATATCAGTTGTGATAACTTAAATGATGTGCCCAATATCTATAACTTTGAGATTGTTTTCCTACTTCCTGCAAAGTTCATTTAATTGCATGAGGCAACCACTACCCCAACATAATTAGCACTAACCTGACTTTTTACACTTCTCTCACTCCCAGTAAGAGTTAATATTGCTGCATATGGTGGTATATGGAGGTAATAACAAGGCACAAAGTACCAATAAATGTTCTACATGCAGGGTTGTGTTATGTGTATTATACACTATAAAGGATTTGAATTTTCTCCAGTCATATCCATAGGCATATTGTCAGACACTCAAGGAGGCAGCCTTATGCTTCTGTGTTTTCACAAACACTACATCATATGATTAATACATCTATGATTCATTTTTTGTGAAACAGGAAACGCATATGGCTATCTCCAAATAAACTTTTCGAAATTTTTACACATCTGGTGGTAAGACAATGTTTTTTTTAATCAAAGATATAATATTACAACTGTAATTTATGTTACATTGCCCTTGTGTCTAAGAATGAGGTGTCTGGCCCTCTTGTCCATTATGAGGCCCTACAGCCTGCTATTTTGATCCTATCGCCGCTCACTTTCTAAATGTCTTATCTTGCACTCTATGTCAATCATATTTCACCTCTTTAATCTCTCTTTCAAATGCCACAATTTCATTTTCTGTTAAACATGCATTTGTCACACCTTTTTTGAGATTTCCCGCTCTTGACCCATTTATTCTCCGTAGAAATCATCCTATCTTTCTTCTGCCCTATACTTCAAAGCCATTCAGGCAGATTGTGTACAACCTCTTAAATCACTTCCTTTCCACTAACTCCTAACTTGACCCTTTATACTTGGTCTTTCAACCTCTACATTCTAATGAGACGGTATGGGCCAATGTGTGTAATGAGCGTCTTCTGCCAAGTCTAAAGGTTATTCTACAGAATATTTCTGATTCTTTCAATAGAAGACCAACCTCTTCAAGGCACATTCCTTTCAATCTATATTCGTGACACAACTTGCTCCTAGGTCATAATATATCTAATCAACTCTTGACTATCCTAGTGAATTTTCCCACAGTCATACTTTGTTAGAATCTCACAAGGCTTTAGCCCATGGCTTTGTCTGCCCTTGCATATCTTTTCTGTAACTGATAAATTCAGTTCCCTTTGATGACTTTTTGTTCTGCAGATATGTAGTCAAGCTTTTTCTCTCATACCAAAGAACCCTGATGTTATCCTCTCAGCCATCATTTCTGATTTTTTCCCTTTGCAGTTTAGATAATACATCTTTTTGCAAACATAACTTTACAATCATCATACGAATCATTGACAAACAAATAAGTTGTCTTTGGTTAATGTTTTTATTCCTGCTGAATTGGCTGACCGTCTGTGTTAAGCCTCTGTACAATTAGTGGCATCTTTACCAAAGAGTGACACAAGAGCTCACCATAGTCCAACAGAGTGAAATTCCACTGCTTTCTATTATTTTTTTAGTTTGTTTTTTATCAAGGTGTGAACTCTCACTTTCATAAATATGTCCACACAAATCCCACAGAAATGAATAGAGAATTTTATTCTAGCAGACTGTGGCAAGCTCTAGTTTCACCCTAGGGTTAACAATAATTCTCGTATCCAATTGCTTCCTAGCCTGCTTACTACATATATAGCATCTCTTATGTGGTAACCCATTATCCAGAAAGCTTTAAACAGAAAGGCCATCTCTTATGTGGAAGATCGTTGGCTGACAGTGTTATATCCCAGTAATGCAGACAGGCTGTTATCAGTTCACCATCTTTTTTCACACACACAGAGAGACTAGCTTCCCAGTCTCCTCCATCTATTCCCAAGGCTGCAACATTCTGACATCATTCAAAAGTAATTAACTTTATAAAACTTAACACAATTTATGCAAATACACAACAGACAGGAATTGAGAGGGACTGCACATACTACTCACTTCATCTTCAGTCAAAATTGCAAGATCTTTGCAACTTAACAGCCATATGTTTGTAAAAGCATGCACAATAGGATTTATTATCAGAAGCTTGATTGATATATTTGTATAGGGATCCAAAGACGTCCAAAGCTATCTAAAGATCAGATCTTATTCATACGCAGTATTCATCTTCCATTTATTATCACTTCAATAGTCACAATGCCATTTTGTCAGTATTGCAGCAGCAGATACCTGTACATTTTAGTGACATATGAACTCATACTTTGGAAAAGTAATTAATATGGTAATTACATCTTATAAGTATTAGTGCAAATATGCAGAGAATGCATGTACTTTGCAAATTATATATTATGTTTCCCTTTAAATGATTAAAAGATACATGTATTTTCTGTGGCATTATTAACTATGCATGCCTTTTCAGGAAGCATTGCAAAAATGTAAAATACTAAATATATGGTAAATCTGAATGTCAGTTTTGGGAATTGTGTTGAGAAAAATTAAATTATTCATTTTAATTTGGAGTTTTTTAAAACTTGCAATAAATGTGCTATCTTAAATAAAAAAAAAAGCCATCAAAAATGGATTCATCTTTTTTTTTTAAATATTGCTGGACCATGTTCCAACTGGTAAAACTAAGCAACTGCAGTTCTGCCAAATGAGCTCCAGGAAACTCTAGTTTAGCATGTTTATGACAAATTTTGCACTTATACATGTGCATCTCAAACTGCTGCTTCCACTCCATTCATTGGCAATTTAGTTTAACAGTAAGGATAGATTAGGAGTGTGTGGGGGAATGCAGATGACATTTGACTTTTTTTAAGTAGGGATGGTTTACACTGAAATATTAATAAGTAGCAAAAGGGAGAGAACTGCAATCTACTTCTGTAACTACTACTTCTTCAATATTGTTTGGAAACCACATATACATCCTTTAAAAAAAAGTGTTTTGAGATTACAGCAGGTATGCATTTCTATTTGTGACATGTTCCACCTAAAAATAGAAATCCCTTTTCACAATGAAATGCCCCCACCTCATACTAAATGTATCTTCTTAATTTACGGAAAAAAGTAAAAAAAATCTTCTTTGATATCTTGAAATGGTTATTTCAAAAGATTCATGGAACATATTACGGGAGGTATGCGTTAAATAGAAATTGACTTGTCCCTGCCTTTGGCAGCTAAACAATCAACATAATTACTAGGTCTCTGGTTTTAAAATTAGAGTAAATACTCACTGTGCAGGAATGCTACTGCATTTTTTGGAGGGGGCTTAGGTGACACGAGGAAAGGAAGGCATAGCAAAGAGTCAATTTAAAAGACAAAATTGCACTAGAGCCTGTATACAAGGCGTCTCCAGGACAAAAATTTGACATGAAAAATAGAAATATATTTTAGAATGACATCTAGGTGCTATGGATGATTTTAAGATATACAAGGAGGAAGGACTAGTGGTAAGATATAAGTGGAGCAGAAAAGAGTTGAAACATTTGGATGCAAAGACAATAGAGGAAAATCCCTTTTTTTCATGTGTTTGGTTATTTATTATAGTAAGGGTGTGTGTGCATTTGACTGTTATTCGAGAAGATCCAAAATCTTGTAAGGTTAAGCTGGATCCCTGTAATCCAGTTATAACATTGCAGTTACTGCAGTTATTCCTTTAACATCTGCAACTTGAACCAGGTCAAAATTTGTCATGAAATGCTCAAAGCAAATCTTGTTTATGCAGTTTGCTATATTAAAACATATTTGTATGTAGTTTGATGTATACACCCATCTACAGTGCTGCTAAATTACAGATAACAATAATAATAATTTTTATGACCTGCCTAGATTTTTAATTCAAAATCTTTATTTGGTTTTTATTTAATAGGATTCTGGGCTTTTGGCATCTTATGTGAAGTAACTAATGGTCTTTAAAATAATGTTAACAGAATCTTATTTATATAAATTTAATGTTGACAGAAATGTTTTGTTGAAATGCAGCTTTGACATGGCTTCAACTTCAACTAATCATTTTGCCCCACATTATAAAGAGCATGCACTACTCTCAACCAGTGTATATCTGACATGTGTTTGCTACCTCAGAACTGGTTCAGTCACTGCTTTGCTATTAAAATAATGCATTTCTGTAATATTTTAAAGGACAAGGAAAGGCGAAACACTATTCATGTACAGTCCATGTATATCTGTACCTGAATAGTGTCTAATAGTGCTGCTACTTCGGTCAATTTCTAAGCCTTAGTTTTCAGAAAAGTGTTTAGTATAGGCAAAACAAAATTCCACAATGCAGCATTGTTTTACCAAGACATGCACAGTGCACAGCGGACAGTCTTCCTAAGAGGCGCATGCACAGTTCATCTTCAGGCTTTCTCTTATGTGAGCAGGGTGAGTGGGTGGGGAAATGTTGCGCATGCATAGTTCATGTAAATAGTCCATCTTGATGACATCAATCCTTTAAAGATGGAGGCCCTGACCTAAGTAAGCGTAGTAAGTTTCTTGACTAAAGCAGCTACTTTTATCAGTGGTATTTCTAGTAAACCTAGAGATCTAGGAGAGGAAAGGACATATATTATGTGTTCTTGAAAAGATGGATTTTGTTGCGTAAATGAAATTTCCATTGCCACATCAACAGCTACATCTGGCAGTTGGGGCATTAACAAAAAACTGCAAAATGGGTCAAATGAATAAATCCGAGGTAATGAAACGTGTAACAAATTAAGTCTAGAAACATAATGCAAGTCCTGGCTTTGTGAAATTTTCCAGTACAACTAATGGAAAAATGCACTCTAATATGAATGAGAGATTGCAACATTCCGAAATGAGTAAGCAGAAGTTTCCATCTGAAATCCCAGCATCATTCCATTCATGAATAAAGAAATCGTTCAAACTCCTTCATTTCCAAACACTTAGTGAGCCGTGTTCAACTTCAAAAGTGTTCAGGAAGCACTTACGAAAGTGAAGAGTGCAAAGGGAAATTGCTGTTTACTCTCTTTTGCGAAAACAGACAAAATTGAAAAAAAAATAGCTTGTGAACAAAATGCCCTTTTATATAGGAAGATATATATGCTATGTGTCATTTTGGTACATGAGATATGTGTGTATATATATATATAAATATATATATATATATAATGAATATACTGGGTATTTTTATTGCAGAATGCAGCAATGATCCTCTCATGTCTCAAAGCTACTTTGTTTAAGAATTATTGTTCTGGAAGGCTGATCAGTTATTGTGTAACATGATTAATAAGAAACCTGACTTGGGATGCTGTTTTGTTATGATATTTTACCTAAACAAAATGTATTCTTTAGCCCTTGTTTGTTATAACGTGCTGTGTAACTTGCTAGCACTGTATAAATAAATGATCATGATGAAAGCGTTTAGCTCCAACTCATATCTGTGGTTACAAATACTATATAGATAAACAGGTTTTGTGTAGAATTAGCTTTGTACATATTGAGCAAAATAAACCCCTTCTAAATAAGAAGAGTAAAAGATAGAAACCTATTTTTATGCATTGCAGGGGATTTCTGGGCAATATATTTGTATTTTCTTTTTGCCATGTTTTCTGTTTTATTATTTCACTTTCTTGCTGTTCTCCACTCAGCTACAGGGCATGCAACTGCTAAAGGGCTAAACAGACCATGTTACCAAATTTAGGGGGCCCCTCAAAAGAATTTCTGCTGAGCTAAGTTTTAGTCCCAAAAGTATGTTGTTTAGAATCGTTGACAGTTAAAGATGTCTAGCTGCAACTGTTTGTTTTTCTCTATGACATTGAAAGAGTTAAACACTTCCCTGCTAAAGCTAGCAAAGAAACAGTTACCCCCACCTGCTTGCTGAAGTATCATTTTTACTTTTGTGTTTTTCCATTTAAAGTAATAGTCAGATCAATTATCAACAAACAAGAGCTGTCCATTCAATACGGCTAATGGCACATGGAGTGGTTTTACTATTGCTGTACTTAGGCGGAAAACAAGGGAGGTCAAATGCCCCTGTCCACCTGTCTCTGATTCCTGTAGAGCTATAAAGGAGAAAAGTTGCCTAAGGCAGTACTGATAGAGGGACCACCAATGCTTACTTTTTTGCTAACAGTTCTGAGCTTTAACGCACTTATTACCATTACGTCTGTTTTAGTGAATGTAATGGTCATATGGCTTATGGGAAGCACAGGCAATCACTGTTTTCCAATTGTATAAAACAAGCAATATTATATTTATCAGTTGCACTGGTGGTCCAAGAAGAAATTCTGTCTGAAGTTGCAGAGACAGATGACCCATTATTATTCCCAAACCCTGTGTAAAGCTCTCCTACAACCTCCAGTTTGTCTGGGAGCTAGGTGGGAGAATGGTACTTTGCTACAGTCCTTTGGTAGAGTAAGTTCAGATCATAAAGGGACTGTAAGTGAGATGGAGGTCTCCCATATGCAGGATACCTCAGATTGAAGATTTCTTTAGCATAAGCAATTAACCCCTGAGATTGCTGAAGCTCTTGGCTCATTATGGACAATGGCAGAGATAAAGAAGCTTTGAAAAAGTATTCAGAGGATCACCTACATACATTTTTGGGAGTCTATTCTTTCCCTTTTCACCAGTAGTTCTTGAACCAGTGTGAAAAACAATAATGTCTATGAGACCAGACATTTAAGAGATGTCAATAAATATATTTTGTCTGACAAAGACACATAAGTGACATCTGAAGAACTCATTTGTTGGCTTTCTAGTACTTGTTTAATGTCCAACTTCTAGGCAGAGTAGCTTGTGTTAAGCAGGATGAATTTATATCTAATAAAGCAAGTCAGTTTGTGACTCCATCATTAATACTTCAGTTTTAATGAGCTACGGTATGTTCACAGAACAGAGACCAGAACTCCAGAGGAAGCTAGAGCAGAGAATTCCTCACCTAAACACCAGTTTGGTTAGAGATTAGCCGAAGCCCAAAGCATCTTCAAGTGACAAGGCTGACCCTTGATACTTTATCTAATAATGCTAGCCCCTAAACCAACTTCCTGCTGTACTGACTTTATTATGGTTCATTTTGCTATTGTGATAATGGAAGGCCATGGTTCAGATGTGAAGGAAGCAGATTAGGGATTTGTTCTTCCAGACATATCATAACTTTACTTCTGGAGGCATACATCTGGACACAGTAATGACTCTTGTATATGTTACTCTGGGATCTGTTATCGTGAAACCCGTTATCCAGAGGTTATGGAAAGGCCATCTCCTATATCCAAACTAATATATAACTAATCCTTATTGGAAGCAAAAGCAGCATATTGGGTTTATTTAATGTCTACATGACATTATTTGATATTAACGTAATTTGGATCTTCACAGTGGTGGTCCAAGACGAATTTCTGTCTGAATTTGCAGAGCCAAACCCTGTATAAAGCTCTCCTACAACCTCCAGTTTGTCTGGGAGCTAGGTGGGAGAAAGGTACTTTGCTACACTCCTCTGGTAGAGTAAGTTCAGATCCCAAAGGGATCCTCTTGTGGTGGTCCAAGAGGACCCATTCCTTTTGTATCAGCACAATGAAGATCCAAATTACGTTAAGATCCATTAACAGGAAAACCCCCGGTTCCAAGCATTCTGGATAACAGGTCCCTTACCTGTACTATTTTCAGGAACAGGTTATGTCTAATTATGTCTAATTGCAGAAAACAAGGAAATACCAGGATTAGCTTTTTCAAAAAATGCTGCAAGATACCCCATATCTATTTTGCACACTACTCTATTTACCTTTTAGAGCAGTGGTGCTGTGCACCACCTTTTTTGGTGATAGGCACAAGACCTGTCTTCATCGTATTCCTCCTTCTTTATAACAATATATGCTGTAAAGTTCATATACTGTTATAAAGTAAAGTTTTGCAACATACTTGAACATAAAAATATATTTACAGAGGTTCCTTGAGATACTGAAGCTTGTTTATTATAGGATGAACCTCTTCATAGCTGTGCCTACTTAAAAATCTGACACAGCTTAATAACTTGCCTGCAAATTGCACAGAGTGCCACAGGAATCCCAGTTATTACTAGCTGCTTACAGTATGTAACTATAGGTTTCTGGCTATTTTTTTTTTATCTGAACTCTGCATTACAGAAGATTTTTCTCCTGCTTTTTATAGTTGGGTCATGGTGTAACACGGCAGGACATTACTATGTCAGTTTATCAAGTTAGCAAAGGCATGAAAATACATATGGATAAAAATATAAGCTCTGACATCAGTCATAGATATAAAATACCCATACAAAGGAAAACCTATATTGCTGTAATCTTTTACTTTAATAATGTAAAGCTGGAAACAGCAATTTCATCTGCTGTAGTTGTAACATTTATTTGAAATGACCATAGCCATCTTATCACTGTTGAACCGCCCTCCTCATTCTGTCTCTGCTAATACCAAGAGTTGTTTTTACTATGGGAACATTTTAAGCCCTAGGCATGATCCTGGGTGTTCTCATGACTTAAATGCCATTTGTGTAAGAGTTAAAAAATCTAGAGGGATACAATTAGAGTGTGATAAGGTAATCAGTTACTTGCTGATGATCCTGTTGTCATTTTCACCAAAACTTGCCTTAGGGAATAGAGAATGTGCTTAGACATTTTAACTAAAGCCATGGTGCAGAAAGACATCTCCCAGTAACCTGTAACATGTTTCAGATGACGAAGACCACAAGTACAACGGGAAAAGGGTTATTTCCCAGATTAGCCACTGTGCAAGGAACAAAGATCTTTTTACAAAGTGCTGGAGCTCTTTACTAAGTAAATGGAGGAAAGGAAAGAATGCAACTTTCACTGAGCAAGGTGCTGATTATCAGTTGGAGCGCATTCTTTATGAGAGCCAGGCATTCCTCCAGAAACAACAATAGGAGAAACATTATTATTATTGTTATTATTAACATGTATTTTTAGAGCACCAACATATTGTGCATCACTGTTAAATATATGTGTTTATACAAAGAAATCACATTAATTACATACACAGAACATACAGAGTTACATACATAATGACCAGTACAAAAGGTGAGGAAGACCCTATGCAAAAGAGCTTACAATCTAAAAGGGGAAGAGAATGAGATACAAGGTGTGGGAGTGGAGAAGATCAGAAATAAGCAGGTGAGATATGTAGCATATGGTATTGCATTTGGTAGATCTTTTGAAAGCAGAATGGTTGGGAGAAAGTCAGACAGACTGTGGGAGAGAATTTTAGAGGAGGAGTGGAGCACGAGAAAAAATTTGAGGAGCGGGTCAGTTGAGGAGCGTACTAAGCGGTTGGATGAGTATTTAGAGATGAGTTCAAAGATGTAGGGTGGGGCAGAGTTATAAAGAATCTGAATGTCATGATCATTAGTTTTAATTTTATTCAGAAAGGTAGTGGAAGTGCAGGGATTGACAGAGTGGCATGGCAGAGAAGGAACGGTTGCTGAGGTGTATAAGCCTGCAGGCAGTGTTCATTATGGACTGAAGAGGTGACAGTCTATGGCAGGGAAGGCCAATTAATAGAGAGTTACAGTAGTATAGACATGATATGATGAGAGAGTGAATAAGAATTTTGGCGGCATCTTGTGACTGGATATGAGGATTGAAGTACAGGGCAGAACCTTGGATAACCCCAAGGCAGCTGGCCTGGGAAAACAGGGTGATAGCAGAATTATTAACTATGATAGATACTTCTGAGATGTTGTGGCTGTTAGTTGGGGAAAGGTAACCATTTCCACTTTAGAGAGGTTTAATTTAAGGTAGCGTTGTGACATCCAAGTAGAGATAGTGGACAGACAGAAGTAGACCGAGTTAAGGAGAGATGAGATAGATCTGAGTATCGTCAACATAGAGGTGGTATTGGAAACCATATGAGTTGATCACTTTGTTGAGGGAGTATAGAGAGAAATTAATAAGGGGCCCAGGACAGAGCCTCGAGGAACCCTAACACAAAGAGGAATAGAAGAAGAAGATACTCAATAGTAGGAGACACTGAAGGAACGATTAGTGAGGTAAGAAGAGAACCAGGACAGGGCTGTGTCACGAAGGCCAATCGAATAGAGGTATTGGAGGAGGGGAGGATGATCCACAGTGTCAAATGCAGCTGAGAAATCAAGAAGTGTTAGTCATGAAAAGTGATTATTGGCTTTTGCTTTTAGGTGTTCATTAGTTAGTCGGGTCAGGGCAGTTTCAGTGGAGTGTTGCTGCCTAAAACCAGATTGTAGGGGGTCCAGCAGGTTATTGTAAGAGAGGAATGGTGTTAGTCAGTTGTAAACTAGGTGCTCATGTTGTTTAGAGATGAAAGGTAGCAGAGAGATAGGTTGGAGGTTATCAAGTTTGTAGGGATCAAGAGAGGGTTTTTTCAGAATGGGGGTGACAAGAGCATGTGTTAGTTGAGAAGGAAATATTCCAGTTTAGAGCAAGAGATTAAATAGATGTGTTAAGGCTTTGATTAGAGAGGGACTGGCATTAAAATTAGGGTTTACAACAAAGACCTGTTTAATAAAATACTAAATTGAAAGGTGTTTGTACCAATTTTTCAGTTAACTAACATCCTTTATCACATTTTGGTCACAATTTGCAGCCTTACCTGAGCACCAGAGATCACAACACAAATATCACCATTTTTCCTTTTTGAGAATGTAAAACTTCTAATTCCATTCTGCAGAAAACCTGTTGCTATTAAAAGTGATATAAAGGGCAACATACAGTATATAGATGTGGTTTTTAGTCTGTGTTTCTTTTTGTGCCCCTTTTTACATGACCAACTCACAAACCTAGGTTGTGGTTTCTAGTATCAAATTGATAATAGAACTATTTGTCGGTTATAACCCTAAAGTATCTGCATTAGTGCAAAATCTGTACCTATGACATCAGTACAGTATATTGTGACAATTTAAAATGCACTTCAATATACCACATGCCGTTGGTGAGCCCGGAGAAATATCTATTTACACTTGAATCAGTCATATGTGATATGAGATAATTAATCAGATTTGTTGGCTTTTTACCCTCTCAAAAAATGAAAATGACCCCATGAAAATCTTTTCATGCTGAATGAGATTTAAAATAAATAGAAATATGGTATAGCTGTATTTAACATTGTAAAGCATAAACACTACAACTGATAATTGCTTTTTCTAGGTTGCTGAAATTTCACATATGAAATAGCATGCCTCTGTAAAATGAAAAAAAAACATTTTAATATTTAGTGTTTAACTTAAATGATTTTGCACAAAATACAGAATATTGCTGATTGTAATAATAAAGTATTCCCCTCCATTCTAGAGAATGGTGTGTGTGCAATTATATATTGCTTCAGTACTGACATTCTGTGTGAACATTACAAAAACAGTGGAACATTTTAAAGACCACCTAGGATGCAGTTTAGATCCATCTTATGTGCCTTTATAGAAATATGGCAGAAGCCTTGTTTCTCTCACATGAATGTTGACATCATACTCTACTCCAAATTATGATACCTGAAGCTGAATTCTACTTATAAATAGGGGATCATTGATCAATAGAGTTTGCGGGATACTATGTAAGATGCTTACCTGTACTGCTGACCTTCTGAATATGGTCTGCACCATAATTCTATATATTATGTTTACTCTGGTTCAGCATTCATTTGTAAACTGTTTTACCTATTTTCTAGGTTGCTTTATCTTTTTTAGCCCTTGCAGCATAGAGAAAAATAGTCACATGGTAAGTAGTGGGCTGTTAGGCTGAAATCTAGGTATCATAGTGGCATGACCAATGTGTCGAATCTGCTTCACCCTTATAAATGTTACAGCTTATACTTTCACAAAGAAGCATTTTGTATTCTATCATGTTTATTTTATTTTGTTGAAACCTAATTGGTTGAGCTAATATCAGTCAGACATTTTAATGCAATACATTAGGTAGCAATACAAGAAGTGAACAAGTATTAAAAGCACTGTCTAACCACAAATGGAATTTGTAATTTTCCATTTTCCTGAAAATTTCCTTGAGTTGGTTGGTATATTGTTCCATCTTAACTTAAAACAGTGGTCTTGGATGCCATATGAAGATGGCCCTCTCCTATTAATCCACTAAAGTGCATGTACATCACTGCAGATCTGCTTTTAATTATCATATTGGAATGTTCTTTTAACTTGTGGCTTCTCCTATGACTTCCTTTTAAACACGGAGGCACAATTTTATTTTCAACTGTTACTCATTACAGAAGGTTTTTTTTGCACTTGAAACTGCAACCATGGCATGGAAAACAGCTATTTTTTTAATTGTGGGTAGATGCAAAAATACCACCTGTAGTAATTGGGCATTGTTTAAATAACTGTATTTACTCAACTTTAAACACTAATGCCAGCCAGAGCCAATTTATTAGGGGGGAAATATTCAAGATGCGTATTTTGGAGCAATTTATGAAAATTGCTGCTAAAAATCATGATTGAGATTTTTCTAAAAAATCAAGGGCATTTGTAAAAAAAACTCACCATCTGTTGAGAGGGGATTTATATTCTCAGCATTCCAGTTTTTTTTATTACATTGTGATTTTGACATGATTATGTACATTTTGTAAACTGGAAAGCTCAATTTTTAATAAATATGTCCACAAATATCACCTGATTTAATGATTTGACTCTGTATCTTAGTCAAGGGAGAAAAGTGTAGCTTATAGCAAGTGGCTACTTTCAAAACACATTGCAACCAATACATCACTTGGTAAACCCATAGCCTATAGATATAGACCAAACAAAGTATTACTTTTATTCCCAGTTTGTCAGATTCAGAAGTCCCCATGATAACTGGTAGCATGCCTGGCTCCATTGAAGACTAATAACATTTTTGAAGACTTAATGGTAAGGATAAAATGTGGCTAAAAATGAACCTGTTAAATTGTAGCCTTATGTTGGACCTTAAAGGGATCCTGTCATCGGAAAACATGTTTTCAAAACGCACCAATTAATAGTGCTACTCCAGCAGACTTCTGCACTGAAATCCATTTCTCAAAAGAGCAAACAGATTTTTTTATATTCAATTTTGAAATCTGACATGGGGCTAGACATTTTGTCAATTTCCCAGCTGCCCCTGGTCATGTGACTTGTGCCTGCACTTTAGGAGAGAAATGCTTTCTGGCAGGCTGCTGGTTTTCCTTCTCAATGTAACTGAGGGGTCTCAGTGGGACATGGGTCTTAGATCTACCAGGCTTCTGTTATCTTGTGTAAGGGAGCTGTTATCTGGTTACCTTCCCATTGTTCTTTTGTTTGGCTGCTGGGAGGGAAAGGGAGGGGTGATATCACTCCAAATTGCAGTACAGCAGTAAAGAGTGATTGAAGTGTATCAGAGCACAAGTCACATGACCTGGGGCAGCTGGGAAATTGACAATATGTCTAGCCCCATGTCAGATTTTAAAATTGAATATAAAAAAATCTTTTTTGCTCTTTTGAGAAATGGATTTCAGTGCAGAATTCTGCTGGTGCAGCACTATTAACTGATTCATTGAAAAAAACGTTTTTTTCCCATGACAGTAAAGACATCAGGCCAATCATGGCTCACTTGAGTACTTCAGTTGATGCTGAGCTAAATGCACAGCTTTCTTCAACATAATTTCTTTGACACTCACTACCATCTTATTCTATACTGAACAATGGCAACCATTTTAGGCAGGTTAGTGGATGCTGCCTATGTTCGGGCACTGTTTAATAACTGACCTCACTGTAGAGAGAATGAAACAAGAATATTTTTAACTGCTAGCAGATTATCTTGAGTTTTTCACTGTGTCTACTCTACAGCCTTGCCCCTTTCACCAAAAGAGATACAGGTGTCCCCTTCTTAATATTCCTTCACAGTGCCCCGCTATACCTTTAGCGTCTCCGTCCTCCATCTTAGCAGTTTAGGACCCTGACAGTCTACATATTTTAAAAGGTTTTATCCCACATTACATAGCTACCAGTCTTAGCAAATAACAGTGAATATTTTATTTTTTTATAATTTACAGAATAAATGAGTCTCCCAATTTCCTCCATCAAAATACTACTATATGCTGAATACTTTTTTTCTCCCTTTTAACTTATACCTGAGTAAAAGCTGGTCTACACTTGGCATAGAATGTGTAGCCAATTGCTTTACTAATCAACGTAATTTAAGACTTGCATAGCTATTATACTCAATTTAGCTCTCCTGTGAGGCAAAGTATAGGGTGTAGTCTTCTTTGAACTAGCTGACATCAGTAAATAAAAATAATTTCCAGTCCTGTAATCTAAAATGATATAACTTTTTTTGGTGAGGTTCATGATAAATATAGGAAACCAGCTAAGGAGCCACTTAACATGTATACAAACTAAGTATTCACCAAATCCAGTTCAGGATTTTTCCAAGATTTGGCCTTTTTCAGCAGGATTAGGTTTCGGCCAAATCCAAGTGCTTGCCTGAACCGGATCCAAAAAATCTTTTTGTCACACAAACAAGGAATTCAAAAAATTTTTACACCAAAAAGACCGCTCCGAGCTTACCCTCCCTCTGGCTGCTCCAATCCCTCCTCGTAAGGTGCTCTGTCCACAGCATCCCCTCCGCCAAATTAGCCACCTGCTGCATGTGGGTTCTCTTTACCCATTTCCTCCTAATTTACATATGCAAATTAGGATTTGGTTCGGTATTCAGCCAAATCTTTCACAATGGATTCGAGATTCAGCAGAATCCTAAACTACTGGATTCGGTGCATCCCTAATACAAATAGATAACATGTGTCTTGTTTTTAAAAATTTGCTTTGTCTTCCTGGATTACCCTCAACATTCTTTAAAAAAAAGTTTTCCTTTGCTACACTAAAATGACCAATTTAGGTGTAGCTTGGTGTCACAAAGTTCAAAAACATTAACACTAACACCTGAAATGTTTAGCTAGATTTAAAAGTCATCTATGTCTCTTGTTATAAGGTATACAGATGTCAGTTCTGCTTCGAACAGAGACTCCTAGCAACCACAGAAAATCCAAATTCTGGTTGGTAATACAGATCATAATTTCAGTGGATAAATGGATTTGTGCCAGATGCTTCAATACAATCTGCTCCAGAGGTAAACACGTCTATAGCGTGAGTGACATTAGCAACAACATCATGTTTTATACACCAAACAGATAGGTGTAGAACACAACAGGAACTAATTGTATTAAAATGCATACAGGTATGTCTATCTCATGCAGAAGGTATTTTTTCAAGGTGAATTTCCCTTTGACCGAGTATAGATTTTGTTGCACTATTTTCTTCCATATGAATTTAGCTTTGGCTTTAGACCAGAGTTTGGGAAGTAGGATGAACATCTGTGGTGAGATAAAAAAAAAAAGAAATGAAATCCTTGCAAACACATACCAGGCTTTCTCTGGAATTTCACCTGTGTTCTCGGAAAAAATGTTCAAAGAGGAGATGGACACTTATTCACACAAGATTGTTATGTAATTAGAATTCTCAACTGTACTCAGATGCCTTTCTTATTTGTTTGTTCTGTGGAAAATCTACCTCGTGTAAATCTGAAATGTTCTGTGTTCATATCCTCCCCTTGAATATTTCGAAGGATTTCTAAAATGTTTCACTTGTTGCTCACTTTGTAATTTGGAATTACCTTCTTTAATATATTAAACATATCTGAACTAGTTTTTCTTTCAATATATCTCTCTCTCTCGTCCTCAAATATAATTTGTGCTGTCAATGACATTCCCATGTATAAATAAACTATAAGATGCTCAGTTAACACCTAGTGAGGCATCAAGCACTGTGGTTCTGATATTCTTTCAAGTTAGAACAAACTATCATGCCCTCTTTTAACACAGATATACTGTCCTCCCACACAGCAACATGATAACCAGTGCCAGACAAAATATGTGTTTCTAAAAGAAGGATAAGGTCTGATAACATTGAAAACAGCTGCTTGGACCCAAAATTACCTTTCTTTTTTAGGCAGTCAGAGAATATGCCAATTAAAGAAACTAATTCTAAATTTAAAGGAATGCTAAATGTCTCTTAATAAAAGACCTGCAAGTAATGCTTGATATTCTGGATGGCCTAAGTATACTACTGTCAGCACCCCCACCACTGAAGGAAAGGGACAAAAAAACTGCATTTGAATAATATAGTTTAGTTTTTCATTGTTTATCCTTAAATGAACCAAAACATATGAATGGTATCTACTATACTGTTTGCCTTATATGAGTTAGATCTATATTTTCATTTTTGCCACCAAAATCATTGATCACTGTATAAAATATTTTAGATCAGTTCTGCTTAAATACACTATATAGTTTTTTTTCTTCAAGGTGCATTGCCCTTCTATGCTTCTATGCACACAATTTAAATTCATATTGTATAGTTTTATCTCATGGACTCTGGCTTATGTGGCTAGAAGCACAGTAACTTTATGTGTTTGACTGATTTTACTTGTAAATATTTCCTTGTTCCTCATCTATCACCTATGTCAATAGATGCAATTAGATGCACGTTCTCATAAAAGATCTTTCAATGCATTAACACAGTGTTTGTAATTCAGTTCAGTGCACAAAAAAACACTCACATGTGTTAGCTTTGACACTTCGTATGGCAGGTTCTGTCACCTTAGAAACTAAAGAATTATGCAGTTCACTTGTAGGTGCTAATACATAAGTGCAGGAAGTTAGTCTCCCAGACGTGCAAGCTCCAGGAGGCAAAAAGCAATAATTTTTCTGGCTTCAGTGCATTTTCAATGCCTGCTAGCTAGTTGTTACAATCCATACATTAGATAGCTAGATTGCATCCAATGGACTGAAATGTAAAATATAAATTTTTCTTTGAAAACAGTACATATATAATGTTTATCTAATGTTGATCTAATGAATTATGTAAAAGGGAATAGGGTTCTCCAAAACATTTTCTATTTATTCTTGGTTTTCTTGGAGTCAGAAAAATCTCTTTGTGATAGAGATTATTATTTTTATTTTATTTTTTCAGTTCCAACAGTTCATTTACCATAACAAAAAATCACTAGTATGTTGAAAATAACCTCCCGCTGACTTCTATAGATGCTTACCAAGTTTTAGTGGACAAATGTTTTCATTCAAATGTCTGAGATTGTTTCAGTGGGTAATTCTCGAAAATTCCAGTTTGGAAACTTAAATTTAAAAACAATAAATATTGCTTTGGTTTTTTTTTTTTTTTTCAATTTTCGGAAACACGGAAAAAATGTGATCTCAGATTTTAATAAACCTGCCCCTTAGGATCAAAAACCTGGATTTCATGAAAACGAAATCCTGTATTCAGAACATCTGTATAATTAAATGTATACCTGTAAAAATGATTAAAAAAATAATATTAAGTAATCACATTAAAATTTGCAGGTTAAGTGAAGATTGCATAAAAGGCATAGAGGAATTCAGTGGTGGTATCACTGAATCACAAATTAGTTTTTTTGCCTAGAGGACTAATCATTGTTGTTCATCCTTCAATAGTTACCTCAGTGCAAGTTTGAGAGTAATCTTATTTGTATAATTCTAGCATGCATTAATACCACAACAAAAGAATTTCAACAAAAGAAACCCTAATAACTGGTTATCAAAATATCTGCACAAAATACCGAGCGTACTAATGGAAAGATTGCATATAAATAAGATCTAAATGCTACATTTATTCCCATAATCAAATTGGTACTGATTGATATTGAATCACCTTATTCTATTTCCTTTCCTCTCCAATCCTCTCCACTCTCTTTTCACTAGTTAGTGATTCTGCTTGGATTCTTAAAATAGGCATGCCAACACCAACACTGGCAGAGTTTTCCTTGGGCAATATAGCAGTGCTCATACAGGAAAGGAGCTAAAAGAGGGAATCTAGCAAAAGCTAAGGCTGATGTGTCAGGTGCTGGTTTCCTAAGCAATATTCTCAATATTATCTTTGAAAAATGTTATGTGTTTTCCTAAAGGTTCTGCAGAGACAAGCTCCAGAAAATTCTGAGGCTTGTCTCAAGAACTCAAGGAAAGCTAATGCATGAGTCTTTCTTTCTTTCTTTCTCTTTCTTTCTTTCTTTCTTTCTTTCTTTCTTTCTTTCTTTCTTTCTTTCTTTCTTTCTTTCTTTCTTTCTTTCTATCTTTCTTTCTTTCTTTCAAAGATTTTGGTTTGATTCATGGTTTGTCATGTGAAAACTCCATTGAGTTCTATGGGAAAAATATGGCAGTAAGAGATATGTTTTGTCATAGCATTGAATTTGGGCCAAAATTAAAAGGGAAAAGAGAGACATACATATGTTATTCAGCTAATGTCTGCTATTTTTTTTCAGGACCAGTAATACAGAGATTGTAAATAACTTTAGTGAAGCTTTTTATTTAATGTTTATTTGATATTTGGTAAATATGCTCCTAAAGAAAGGTAGAGAACTTTCACAATACAAAAAATACAATTACATGTTAAACATCAAATTAAGGAAAAATATCAGTCAAAAAGAGAACGTTGAATGTGATTTTCTAAGATCTACGTAATAGTTGATATGTAATAGAATTAAACAAGTTCAAATGGATTAAGGGTTTCCTGTTTATAAAAACTGAGAAAGTCATGACAGTATGGTGCTATTTATACTGTGCAGAAGAATTGAGGAATGCATTAGCACTGGGACAATAAGCATATTATTACTCGCAAAGGCAAAGTAAAGAATATTCAGAGTTATAGGCATTTTGGCACACTTGATACTGGCCCCTTTTCATTCTACGTGATGGTGAATGATATCATAGAGAGATATTTGGTATATAATAAGACTATACACACAGGAGTTAATGTTATATGTACCAAGGCGCCAATAACTCAGCATTTCTTCGCATTGCAGATATACAGAATACCCTAACTGTGTTTTTATGAGAAATGCACATTCCTGCTATTTAACTACACCTCCGAATTTAATCGTGCTGTTAAATGTTTCCATAATGATAGTTTAATGCACCTTGTAAGTCCTTAATGATCTGACCCATTTAATGATATGATCAAACATTTGGTCAGGGTGTTTCTGAGAAAGTGTAATTAAAGTGTAGATAATTCAATGATGTAGGTTGCTTCTGCCTTGAATGTAGTATTTTCCAAAAAGTGAACAGAAGCTGATTTTAGGTCCAAATTCAATTTGATGAGAAAAGCTTATTCCCTTCTTCAATTCCATTGACCCCAATGCAATTCAGTGCAACTTCACTGTTTATCACATGAAAACTCTATTGTAATATATGATAAAAACTTGAACTGAAAAGTTTTTTTCTCCCCAAATTTAATCTCACCCATACGTTCATAGCATCACATTTTCTCATTGATCGAAATTTGGCCCATACTGTAGCTGAACAAAATACCATGCTAGCAGGTATACAAGTAATTGGATATGGTGAACAAGCAATCATATCTATGTGCATAACAAGTTTCACTACAAAATACCTGTAGGGAAAATATGATGTGACTGATGTGGCCAAAACATGGCTGAATGAGCCACATGACTGGGCAGTTAATATCAGTGGCTATACTCTGTTTCGGAGGGACAGAGGCAATAGAAAAGAAGGAGGGGTATGTCTGTTAGGCAGGATTTAAAAGCTTATATAAAGGAGGAGGTTATGTTAGAAAGTGATGGGGCAGATGTCTTATGGGTAGAGTTTCTTCACCATTTGTAAAGGGTCCAGCAAATAAATTGTAGGAGTATGCTATAGACCCCCTAATGTAAGTGAGGAGGAGGAGGCTAAGCTCCTGATGCAAATAGGCTGCTAGTTTGTGTAAAGTAATGATAATGGGGGATTTTAATTACCCAGATATTGACTGGAGCAACAGTACTGCCAGATCAGTTAATGGAAACAAGTTTATAAACTTGTTGCATGACAATTTTATGGCACAGGTTGTTGAGGAGCCAACCAGAAAAAATACTATTCTGGATCTAGTTGCAAATATGCAAGTCATTGAACCCTAGGTAATAGTGACCATAATGTTATATAATTTAATGTCTGGTGCAAAAAACAAGTATATGCTGGGGCAACAAAAACCATGAATTACAGAAAAGCTAATTTTAGTGCTTTGCGGGCTGCCCTTCAGAGCATTGATTGGGGCATTTAGATTTCAGCTAAAAACACAGAACAGAATTGGTTGTCGTTTAAAATGATATTAAATCAGTACTGTTCTCAATTTATTGTAGAAGCTCTAAGAATCACCCTATATGGCTTAATATAGAAGTAAAGGAGTTAATAGGAAAGAAGAGAAAGGCATTTAAAAACAAGTCTGCTGGGACAGAAGCTGCATTTAATGAATATAAACACTATAATAAATGTTGTAAATCAGCAATCCGGGAGGCAAAGAACGGAAATGAAGAGTGCATTGCGGTGGAGGCTAAGGCTAATCACAAAAAGTTTTTTAAATATATTAATAGTAAAAAGATGCAGGTTGAGAGTGTTGCACCATTAAATAATGGTACCAGTATGGTTGTAACAGATAAAGAAAAGGCAAATGTGCTAAATCAGTTCTTTTCTTCAGTGTATACAATTGAGGAGTCTGAGCTCCCAGGCTCACTTCATAGCTGCACTGATGGCTTAGCTCAATCTAGTCAGTGGCTGATTCAGGATCTGATCCATAAAGCTTTAATTAAAATTAATGTAAACAAGGCTCCATGGCCTAATGGCATACACCCCCGGGTTCTAAGAGAGCTTAGTTCAGTTTAAGACCAGCCCCTATTTCTGATTTTCTCAGATTCGCTTCCATCTGGTATGGTACCTATGGATTGAAGAAAACTGATGCCATTCCAATATTTAAAAAGGGATTACGATCTGTGGTGGGCAATTTATTTGAAGGCTTGTTAATGGATCACATTCAAAATTTTGTCCTAGTGAATGGCATTATGAGCAGCAATCAGCATGGTTTTATGAAGGATAGGTCATTTCAGACAATTTTGATTGCTTTTTATGATGAGGTAAGTAAGATGCTGGACAGTGGGGGGCAGTAGATGTTATCTATTTGGATTTTGCCAAAGCATTTGATACTGTGCCTCACAAACGACTGCTTTCTAAACTAAGGTCTGTTGGGCTTAATGAAGTCGTTTCCACATGGATAGGAAACTGGCTACAGGTTGGGTACAGAGCGTGGTTGTTAATGGTACATTCTCTACTCTTCTTAGTAGGGTCCCTCAGAGCTCGGTATTGGGTCCACTTTTATTTAACTTGTTTATTAATGACTTAGGGTAGGGTATTGTAAGTAATGTATTAGTGTTTGCAGATGACACAAAATTATCCAGCCCAATAAAATCCATCCAGGTTGTGGCATCTGGGCAGCTAAGTGGCAAATGAGATTCAATGTTTATAAATGTAAAGTTATGCACCTGGGATGTAAAAATATCCAAGCCACTTATACCCTTAATGGGACTGCACTAAGCAAATCCATTATGGAAAAGGACCTTGGAGTCCTTGTAGATGAAAAACTTGGCTGTAGCAAGCATTAAGGGCAAATAAGGTCTTGCGCTGTATTAAAAGGGGCATCGATTCATGGCAGGAAGCGTTCATTCTTCCACTTTATAGAGCACTGGTAAGGCCCCATCTAGAATATGCCGTACAGTTATGGTATCCATCACTCAAACAGGACATTATTTCATTAGAGTGGGTTCAGAGAAGGGCAACTGAGCTAGTAAAAGGTATGGAAAATCTTAGCTATGATGAAAGACTGGCCAAATTGGGGATGTTTACAATGTTTATGTGGAATTCTCTCCCTGAATCAGTTGTACAGGCTGATACATCAGATAGCTTTAAGAAAGGGTTGGATGGCTTTTAGCAAGTGAGGGAATACAGGGTTATGGAAGATCATAGTATAAGTTGATCCAAGGACTAATCCGATTGCCATTTTGGAGTCAGGAACAAATTTTTCCCTCTCTGAGGCAAATTGGAGAGGCTTCAGTTTTTTTGCCTTCCTCTGGATCAACTGGCAGTTCGGCAGGTTAAAAAAAATTAAAAGGTTGAACTTGATATGTGTTCTCTCTTTTTCAACCTAACTTACTATATAAATATATATAATATATAAATATATATAATATCAATTATACAGGTGCTCGAAAAATTATTCAAAAAAAGGCCAAAATCCTTTATAAGGTCTTGGATGTGTTTAAATTAATTTATTTATATCACCTGATCTTTCTGTGAATTTTATTTTTTGGAAGCCTGGGAGTTACAAGGACCTCTGTAGGAGAATGAATTATATCATATTGTCATGATATAATTATAGGCCATCAAACAACATAGACTATGTAAACTGCTGATGTCATGGTTGTAAAAGTAGGGTTATCATTAGGTTATTGCAGGCACTCTTTATCAGTCATATTCTGTACTGGTTTTTGAAACTGTGACATCTAAATACTCTCTTTGTAATCCATATTGATCATTCTCCGTTTATTACTGACATGACACTCAAATCATTTTAGACACAGAAAAAGAGATCTGCAGCCTACCATATAAATTTGTAACCTTACTGCTGAGTCTTCTGGACTCTGGGAATAGAGATAGTTGTAGATGGGCAAATATATAGGTCTGAGGAATTATACAGTATATTGCAATTAGGATATTTCTGTTGCTTAGTATTAGGGACGTTACACAGCACAGAGTTCTTTTTCACAATGGCGCATTGGTGGTAAAGAATTTCTGTCAATATCTGAGGCTCTTTTGCCATTCTATTAGCCAGATTCCATTCAGTGAATTGAATTGCAGCTCAAATTGAATAAATTTTGCACTTTGCACACTGCATTTGGGTTCGCAAATCAGCCCAATAAAGTTGTCGGTGTTAATGGGTCATTACATTTCAAAGGCTGTACCATGTTTTGAAAGGGAAAAAGGAAAGGGGTGGGGTGTGTTGATATGTTAAGCATGACCAGTGCTGCAATATATTGGCGCTCTATAAATACATGTTAATAATAATTTAATTTATTACAGTCTGAATATTAAGTCTTTCCTGTTTCATTGACCTTAGGAAGTATTTGAGACCATGACAGTAAAAGAGGAAGTCAGCATGGTGTCCAAGATGGACTTTGATGTTGAGTCAAACACAACGTTCAGGAACATGAAAAATTAATTATTTTCATCTTGTACTGCCCCAAATACTAGAGGGATTTTTAAAAAAAACCTCAGACATATAATTTAAGTTGCATTATTTTTAATAAAGTTTATCAAGGTAAATTTGTACTTGGAATAAAATATCTGGGCAAATGGTCCAAAATCAATGTCAGCTTTTATTGCTGCTTAAAGCTGATATTGCTGAAAAAGGTTGGTCTACTATACTGTATGTGAGTATTGAATAGTTATGCAAACAGCATTTCAGTTTTTATAGTTTTTGTTTAAAAAAAATAAGTAAAACAATACGAATTAAAAAATAATTGTTGAGTTTATGTATTTTGAGATAATCTGTCATGGGTTTGAATACTTTGCAAAACATTGCATTTATGTATAAAGCATGGCATATAAGAACCACTTAAATAAAACTGTTTTAATTGCGTTAATATATGTGAAAGGAGCTTCACGGTGCACTTAGGTATGCAGAGTACACACCTATTGCATTATTCAGTTTATACCTGTAGGTCCCAGGTCTTGAGCTTGAACCATCTGATCTAAAGCTTGTTATACATGTTAAGATATGGTTTGCCAGTATCACATTTCGAATATTGATTGGGCAGATTGAATAATCTCAAACAAATAGAAGCAGTAGCACACCTGGTCTCTCAGTATCCTCACCGGTGCTTGGGGTTAAAGGAGGACGGCACCTCCAACAATTGATCAATAAGATGAAACTCCAGCACACGGATGCTTAAGGGTTCATAACCCGTGTTTATTGTCAATGCCAAACAGGAAACAACGTTTCGGGGGCGTACCCCTTCGTCAGGTGACGAAGGGGTACACCCCCGAAACGTTGTTTCCTGTTTGGCATTGACAATAAACACGGGATATGAACCCTTAAGCATCCGTGTGCTGGAGTTTCATCTTATTGATCAGATTGAATAATCTGTCATATGATGACTGTATTCTAGGTTATGAGCTAACCATACTGCCCAGAGCCACCTGTGAAGTGGTTATTGGCTCTAAGTCTAAATAAACTCACCACTGGTGTTTCTGTATTGGCTACAGATTCATTTGTAAGCTGCCAAAAAAAAGCTGTTTCTGAAATTCCACTGTCATTGATATGACTGTGAGAGAAAAGCAATAAATATGCTAGTATAATTACTCTGCTCCATTTCAAGACAAGTCTGTGGATGTGTAAGATGCCCTCACATTCACTTGCCATAAATATGAAGATATTCAATGATTCTCACAATTAAATTGTTTTATACAATTGGGTGTTTCTGTGATTTTGATGTTAAAATATATTGTTTACCAACGAATAAACTGCTTTATGACATGGTTTGGTCCTGCAACAAAATACAACAGTTCTGGAACTCTGTTTCTGAATACACATCTGAGATTGTAAATATCCCAATTCAGCTTGACCCATTGACCATGCTGCTTAACCAAGTGGAAGACCTAGTTCCAACTATAGCAACAAGAACTCTTCTAGCTATCCTATATACTACTGTCAAAAAATGTATAGCCATGAAAATGGAAAGCGCAGGACCCTCCTTCACTTGCCATGTGGCAAAAACAGGTTGATTCAATAATCCCTCTCTATAAACTAATATATATAAGGAGAGGCTGCCCTGAAAAATTGAAGAAAACTTAGGACAGATGGATAGATGCTCAACAGCATAGCACAGTATAATGCAAAATGTATGTTAATATACGAAGGGTACACAAGTGCCCACACATTCCTTAAAAACCCACAGCACAGTTTCTGTTTCCTCCTTTAGTTTTTACAGTGAAGCAAATATTACCACAAAAGTGACTTCCCGTTCCTACACATTCCCCAGTTTACTCCAAGTTGGCGTTTGAAACCTTCCCTGAAACTTCAAGAAAGAATTATAAACCCAAGTGGTAAGTGGTTAAAATATTCTGGGCACCTATACGAAACCCTTACATACTTCATTTACCCAAGAGCCAAGGTAGCCACGGCAAATGCTCTTCTACTAATGATTTGCATGTAACATTTATGTACATGTATGATACAAAATATACTGTACTTACCTGTACCAATAATACAAGACCTACCTGTGTACTATTGATGCTATACTTGTATACTTAATAAAATTGAATTGTTAAAAAAAAACTGCTTTATAACTCATTTGTAATTTTTATAGAAAAGCAGCACTCTCTTACAACATTCAGTTTAAAAAATATATTTTTTCTATTTAATCCTTTTATGGGACACCTGTGCCCTTTGAAGGTAAAAATAAATCCCTACTAGGTGATGAGGTTATTTGGCTTCATACCAGGCAATATATATTGAGCAAACCGATATTGTTTTTCATTGATACTTAAATGCCTAAAGATTTGTTGCAACTTGTTTAGGGGAAGATGGGTCATCACTACATGAAATAGTGTAAATACCTCTCACGTGCAAGAAAAGACCAGATCAAACAAGCTCTTAGAAAATATAAACAGATGTACAGCTCTAGAAATATTGTGCTCAACTGCTCTACAAAAATAGAACAAAGGGCATATCCTCTTAAGGCTGCCAGTGTCACCTGTGTAGGAAAATGTGCACACCAGACAAGTATTGGCTTTGGGCAGGGCACTGTCTTTGCTTAGGGGAAAGGGCTTTGAGGGGAATTTGTGCATGTACAGGTTTTGTGCATTTGATATTTGTGTGCTTTATCTTTTTCGGAATACATTTAAGGCACCATAATGAACGCTGTCCTTTTGTTGGTTAACTTTACAGAATTTGTATTGTTAGAGCAAAAGAGACAGGTTGAAGCAAGCTATATAGCAAGCAGGCAATATCAGCACTTAAGGGGGAATGTAATAACATTGTAATGGCGTATTTGTGAATGTGTAGCACTGCTCGAAATGTAAAATAATTCACTGGTGAATATTACATGTGCATTATCGCTAAGCAAAGGCTTAGGGGCCGATTCACAAAGGGTCGAATATCGAGGGTTAATTAACCCTCGATATTCGACTGGGAATTAAAATCCTTCGACTTCGAATATCGAAGTCGAAGGATTTTAGCGCAAATAGTGCGATCGAACGATCGAAGGATTATTCCTTCGATCGAACGATAAAATCCTTTGAATCGAACGATTCGAAGGATTTTAATCCAACGATCGAAGGAATATCCTTCGATCAAAAAAACTTAGGAAAGCCTATGGGGAACTTCCCCATAGGCTAACATTGAGTTTGGTAGCTTTTAGATGGCGAACTAGGGGGTCGAAGTTTTTTCTTAAAGAGACAGTACTTCGAATGGTCGAACGATTTTTAGTTTGAATAGTTCGATTCGTAGTCGTAGTCGAAGGTCGTAGTAGCCCATTCGATGGTCGAAGTAGCCCAAAAAACACTTCGAAATTCAAAGTTTTTTTACTTCGAATCCTTCACTCGAAGTTAGTGAATCGGCCCCCAAGTGTTAACACCTCTGGAGCTTGGTTAAATATTTTTCCCCTAAAAACACTTTGCACTTGCAAAATTTAATTGCATACGCTGCGAACGTTTGCAAAAGGCATATGGTCACAAACTCTGCAATGAAATCGTTGAGATCTTTAATCAGTCAAAAAGGATGCAAATATGACCCTAATCTTCGCAATCGTCTTTGCACAGTTTTTTTTCACTAAAGAGACATATTACATTCCCTCTTAGTATATTGTAAAACTACAGCTCTAAATGTCCCTTCTATTGTTCAGCTGATGGAATTAATTTATTTAATTCTGTAATATCTAAAGCTAATATAAAGAAGTTTTTCTACTACAGTATATATCATATGCTTGCTCAGCTTCCCTGAGTTCTTTTCAGGAAGGGCTACAGAGTAACCAAGTATCTGGTAAGGAACAAGCCAGTTCTGTGATAAGCTATGAACTGTTAAAAAGTTACCCACCACTTCTCAATTTTATTTGGACCTGGGTAATGTCTAAAGGGCCTGAGTAAGTGGCTGATTGTAAACATAAAATGTTCAGTTGCACCAGTGCATTAACCCATAACAACAGTTCAGATTATTGCTTTCATTTTCTAACTTGTAGTAGACAATCATGATCATTTACCACTCGCAGCTGCTAGTAAGCAATATTTAGTACTTTATTTTAAAGTTATTATTATATATATCATTACTCTTGTTGTATAGTGTGGCGTCATGTTAATATAGTGTAACATCATGTTAATATAGTGTTACACCACCCTAATGGCTAAATTAATAACAAATGATATTACCTGCAGAAACCCAACAGAATAATTTACTTTTAAAATTGTAGTGCACCGTAGGATAAAAATGTGTCTATTTAATTGAAGTTATGCCTCGGATTGCTGTTTTTTTATACTACTCTAAGGTGCCTTCTTTTCTTAATCGGTTATCTTAGTCAGACCTCTGATATTGAAAACCTCTGATATTATAAAACTGGCTTTGTAAGAATGTTGTAATCTGGATGAAGCATCTCTACCCATCATAATACTGTGATACTGGCAGTACATCAGAACTTCAAGGGTGCTAGCACATGGGGTTATTCAGAATGGTTTGCCATTCATGTGATGTCCTTCTGCTGTTATTTTGATCACCATTTGGCCATTATTAAATGATCTTATGCCTCAAATGTCTGGCCATGATCCATTTGGTTGTCCAACAATTCAGAAGAATATAATGTACTTTATTACCTCTTGTGCCTCCCAATAACTTCTGTGCAGATGCTTACAACCCAAGCATATTCTGAGACGTCATTTTGCCAATGGAGATTTTTGCTGACTTGCAACCATCAACAGTAAAATTCTACATGCATGGAGTACATACATAAATCAGTTTCTGATAGAAACCATTAGTTTATGTCTAGGTTTTGTAGTGTTGCTGATAATAAGATTATACAAATCTCCCTTATTTTTTGATTTAGTACAACATCATCTTTTCTTTTTTTTTTAACTTTGAAATTATAGTTTTGGTCAGATGTCTGCAATCTAGCTCAATCCCATGAGAAAATAGTATTTTATGGTTTTTTTTTTTTTTTTTAGATTGACCTATACTAGATATTTTATGGTTTATCATGTGAAAGATTATGGATGAGATACATTTCTTGAGAAAATTCCTTTTTCCTAATTTGGTTCTTTTTTTCATAATGGTTTATGTATTACATGACACTACGTTTGCCCAGGAGCAGTATCCCATAGCAACCAATCAGAAGGAAGCATTTACTGATTATCCGTTTAAAAGTAAACGTCTTATTGATTATTATGGGTTACTGCTTCTGGCTTTAACAAAGTTTCTATGTGATAAACAATGAGATCATTTTTTTATTTTTGAATTGCATCTGGGTCTATGGAATCATCTGAAATTGAATTAAGAGATAAGATGTTCTCATAAAAATTAATCTGGCCCAATATTTTCTACAGTCTTTAGCTTTGCTGACAATATACAGAAGAGTCTTCTTCAGTACTCTGTTGGTGACCAAGTATGTTTATCTGTCTTCTAAACTTGGAAATGGAATTGTCTAGCAAATCATTTTTAATTACTTCTCTTCAAGCTAGCAACTTTCTGCTCCAATATATGTGGATCTTCAACTAAAATATAATTGAGCTACTTTTTTTGAGACACTCTTCAAAATCTCATCCACTGGAAACATCCTGTTCCCAAAAATAATTCTTGGTTAGGTTTTTCAGGCAGTAAGAATACTTGGGCTATTCCTGAGGGGGAGGCAATGTGAGGACTTCAAGATTTAACTAAATGGTTGACCATGTCCTTGGCAGGCTCTGCTGAAGTTTGATCCTGGAAATTACTGGTTGTTGGTTGCTCACCCTAACCACCAAGCTACAGTTAAGTTCTCATTGCCTTGTCATCTGGGTCTTGGGGTTGGAAATTTACCCAAGCATCCTTATTGGTGGGTTGGGGTCAGCCAATCAGGGCTGAACTTGCCCTATATATAGCAGCAAGTTGTCAGAACAACTAATTTCAAACTTCCGATATAATGCAGATTTGCCCAGTAACCACTCTCACTAGTGTATATCATTCAATATGGAACAGCACTATTCAATTTCTTTAAATGAAAAAGGCCTTCATTTCCAGATATTAATAAATACATTTTCCATATTGAATGCTTTCTATATATATATGGTTTTAAAAATGAGTGGTGAGCACAACTTTGACTTGTTTGTTATACAGGAGCAGTGACCAGCTCCATGTTGTAGCTCCCACCCTTCCCAGCTATAGTCAGATAGGGCAGCCAAGTTTGGGAGTTTTACTTTGAAAGCAGCAAGTAAGTTGCAGGTAAAACTTAGTCCCTTTGTAAAATGTATAATGAAGCAATAGAATTCTTAATGAATCAGATAAAAATTGAGCATATCTGGCCAGATATGGGATGACTTTGATGTAGTTGGCCAGCTTAAATATTTTGCAATATATGGACAAACAATCCCTGTTTTGTTTAAAGGGTAAGGCATTTTTCAGTAGCAGTATGCACAAAATATCTCTGTCTTAAATATATTGATAATGGGTTGAGTGCAGAGGACTCTTGTATTTGTCTATATGTATTTTGTGGTCACAGCCTCATTGCACCCCGCCTAATGGTTTTAAAAATTAGTGGTGAGCACAACTTTCCCTTGTTTGTTATATATATATTTATATATTTGTGCATGTTGAGTGCTTGCCTCCTGTTCCTTGTTTCCTGCCTTGTCTGGCCTTGTTCCTTGTATCCATTCCTGTCTGCTCTACTCTCCAGTCCTGATCAAGTCCTGTCTGCTCTCCTCTCCGTCCTGATCCAGTCCTGTCTGTTCTGCTCTCCAGTCCTGATCCACTCCTGTCTGCTTAAATCTTTGCCCACTTCATACCACTCCAGTCTGTTTTTGATGCTACACCTGCTCTGTACCACTTCAGCCTGTCCTTGTGCCTTCCCCTGCTCTGCCACAATCCTGTTTTCTGTTCTTCAACTTTTCCATTCTCAGTTCCTGTGGGTCATTAACAACTCCTGCCTTACAGACTCCCTCCTTTCCCTATAGAAATCCCTTACAAATCCTGATAGTCCTTGTGTAGTTTTACATCTTTTTGTATTTCATGCATTGGGCTAGATTCATTTCTGTGGGCTGAGATTCTATTTGACATTCCATTTGAATTTCTCCTAATTCAGATCCAGTTATGTCCCCATTTCTTATTTTTTTTTACATGATAAACCATGAGATAAGTTTTTCTGAATTGAATTACATCTCAAATTGAATGTTGTCCATGACTTTTCAAGTGATAAACCTTTTTCTCACTTAATTTAATCTGGATCATTGTCTTTAAAACCTGCCATGAACTGTGCCTGTTATTTGTACTTTTCTCCTGGTTGTTCCTTGTCTGTTGGATATGGATAATTCTGTCTGTAATGAGCCCTTGACTTTTTGACTCACCAATCGTGGCCTCTTTGTCCACAATTTCTGAAACTTTGTAGTTTTTCCTACCTCCTTGGCTTGCCATGGTCTCACAATCACACATAACATAACACATAATTGATTTCTTACATCTGATTAAAAGTATATTGTGTATTGTTGTGAGTCTGTGGATAAAACCTCTCCCACTTCTCACAGTCAAAGGAATGTTAACTGCAACTACATTACATGTACATTCCAGTCAGCCAGGCAAAGCAGTGCACAGCCTCTTTCACTGCAATAATAAATGTACATTTCCCCAAATATGAAGGTGTTTTGACACAGTTTATATAGAAAAAAAGCTATATAACATAGATATTCCCTGAATGTGCAGTGTCTAGTCTGCATAGGTGAGGGTTGTTATAGAATATAAAATATAAATCTTTACTTACCAGATATGAAGATTTGGGAAAGCAGAATATGGACCTTGAAGTCATGTCTCCTAGAGGAGATAGGGAGTTTGGAGGTACCCACACAATAAACAAATACAGAGCAAAGGGGAACAGATTTCTTCATACGTGTACTCATGCTTTTTATAGGTCATGCACATTTTTTATGACAGCCATTTTTCTGTATGTGTTCTGGAGAAGGCTTAATCTGGAACATACTTTCTTTTCCCCAATAAGATAATATTGTACATAAGGTTTGACCTCAACAGTTTGCTATATCAGCTCCATAACCCACCAAACAGAACTGCTAAAATACAATTCAAACAACAGTCAGTTGGGTTATTTGCCTTTTGAAATATGACTTAAGCTTTAAAAACCTATTTTAAAACAATAACTCCTTGCAGTTGATTGTACAAACCATCTTACTCAATTGCCCAAATGATTACTGTGCAGTATTTTCATTTTAAACTTAAAGTACAAATAAGGAGGTTAAACTAAATTGTTAACCATGTCTCCTCAAAACTGACACCTAATACAGAATATAAATCACTTTTGGAGCCTGTTATTCTTTCAGGAATGCAATTACATAGGTTCAAATAAAACATGAAAGCAGTCAACAAGTTTTAAAATGTACAAGGATCTCAAAAGCAGGCAAGAAGGAATGTGAAGCAGTTAAAATATGCTAACATCCACATGCTGTGGTGCATGAGAGGATTAAAAGGAAAGATTGCAGTTATTTAATGATTAAGTAACAAATCATATAAGCATTTTTTTTGCCTTCCTGTGCTTTTAACCAGTAAATTAATTGTCTTCATTATGGTTTTGTAAAAAGTATTTTTTACAGTTTTATACAGGATTTGTATACAAAGACTTATTGTCACATTGTATTATGTAGTCATGGGCGAAGATTAATTTCCCTGTGTGTTTCTGTCACGTTCGGCACCCTATATCCAGAACCCAAGCTAAGCTCCCTGGTCTCGGCTCTCACTTCTGCCTTTAACTACCGCCTTTCACCTCAAGAGGAGCCCTTGGCTAATTGGATGCCGCCAGGTCTTAATTGAGAGAGGAGCTGATCTAACGGTTCTGGACGAGCAAAGGGACACGATTATCTCACCAGCATACTGGAAGGAAGAAAACCACCAAGAACAGGCAGGCTGGGCCAGCACAAGAAGAGAATCGTCAGACAGGCCGGAATTGGATTAGAGAACGTAGAATAGTCGAAGAACAGGCAAAGGATCAGGATTGGAGAGATCAGAGTCGTTAGAGACAGGCAGGGTCAGGATCAGAAAAGTCGGAATAATCAGGCAGGCAAAGGTCAGGATTGGAGAGATCAGGATAGTCAGGCAAAGCAAGGGTCAATACACAGAAGATCAATAGACAGGATTCAATATACTAAAGCGCCAGGAACAACTCATCCTAGCAACGGGCAATGTGCTGATATCTGAATTCCCCTTTTATACATTTTTAATTTCGCGCCATTCGTGATGACGTCATCACGTCGGCGCATAAGCCAGGAAGCGCACCGGCGCGCGCGTCATAGGATCCCAGAACATAGAAGTGGGAGGATGCATGCGGTGGGCGTCTCCGTCGAAGGTACGGCGGACGCCCCCGTATGCCAGGGGGCGCACCACTGGACCACCAGGGTAAGCAACTGTTATTAAAGTTTCTATATGAAGACCATCTCTCACCAAGGTCAATATGAAATCAGCCAGTATATTTTTAACTAGAGCTTAAAGGAATGACAGCTTTGCTTGTAGGTACATCAAGAAGAGGCTATTATTATGTACAATTATGTAATACGGTACAAATCTCTATATTCTGCATTGGCATGGGCAGTGTTTTGCAGTAAAAATTTTTAATGGGCAATGTGGGATCTGCTACAGAATGTTGTCAATCATTAGGGCTCCTTCACAAAGGGGAAGTGTAAAAAACAGGTGCAATCCACCATTTTTTTGCACTTTCAGTCTAAATTAATTGGTTCAGCTCTCTGTGCTCCATCTCTGTGCTGTTAAAATATACAGAAGTGACAACAACAATAAAACAGTACCTTGTACTTGATCCCAACTAAGATATAATAAATCCTTATTGGAGGCAAAACCAGCCTTTTGGGTTTATTTAGGAGTTACGTGATTTTCTAGTAGACAAGATATGAATATCCAAATTATGGAAATATTCGTTACATCTACTAGAAAATCTTGTAAATGTTAAATAAACCCAATATGCTGGTTTTGCCTCCAATAAGGATTAATTATATCTTAGTTTGAATCAAGTACAAGGTGCATAATTAAAGATACACTGATACAAACTTACCTTTTGCTGCTGTGAGTTCTTTCATGGACTACTGTATATATATATATATATACCAGTTGAGAAAACAAGTGTGGCTCTAGCTGTAATTTGCATCTCACCCCTTCTTAAGCTATCGTTTATTATTCTGTTGTCTGCAGTCTTTCAGACATTTTACCACTTACAACTTGCTCCCTTGATCCTATACCCTCTTCATTATTTAAATACTGTGGCTGCTATTCTTCTTCAGCTCTTACACATATATTTCCTTTTTTTCTAACTTTTGGAATTTCCCCTTGTCATTCAATCAAGGCCTGTGTCAAGCCTATTGTTAAAAATGTCACACATGACCCATCCTGTCTTTCTTACTATGCTATTTTTCCCTTCCACTGCCATCCTCTAATTTCCTGGAACTTCTTGTTCTTTCTAGTATTACTTTCTTCACACATAATCTGCTGGACCATATCAAACCTGGTTGTTGACCTGACTCAGACAAACTTATGTAAAATTACAAATGATGTCCAGGTTGCAATAGACAAGGGACAGTTTTCTATTATAATTCTCTAGGACATATGCTCTTTTTTTAATAGTGTATCTGCAGGTTACATATTGATTTTATTTTTATCTTTATATGCAATCCTTTTCTGTCTCTTATGCTAACAAATCCCTTTATTTACTTCAGCTTAGTATGGAGGTAGCTTAAGTTTTTTTTACATTTTATAGTTACTACTGATTGCAATCTTAGTAAATGTTAGCACACTGTATGTGGTAATATTTGATTCAATCTGTTTCAATCTTCATGGTGAATGACAGAACCAAAGTATGATTCTGGTTGGCTCCTCAACAACCTGTGACATAAAATAGTCATGCAACAAGTTTATAAACTTGTTACCATTGACTGTCCTGGCAGTACGGTTGCTCTATTCAGTATCTGGGTAATTAGCATTACTTGCCCAAAACTAGCAGCCTTTTCTATTTGCAACAGGAGCTTAGTCTTTTCCCTTACACTAGGAGAACTATAGCATATCCATACAATTACTTTGCTGGACTTTTCACAATTTGTGAAAATCTCCCTCATTTTTTATGATCAATTCTTCCTTTATATTAACTTTTAAATCCTGCTTAACAAACAGACATATCCCTCCTCCTTTTTTATTGCCCTTGTCCCTCCCAAACATCTGATATAATTACCATGGAAGTCCTCGTCCTCAACTTTCACCTAGTTTTTAAAATTATTCTTGAGGACTTCCCCGTCCTCTAACTTTATCATTGGTACCTATGTGTAACAAGACCACTGTGGCTTCCCCAGCCCCACCCAATAATCTGTCTACAGGCAAACAGCAGGCAGTTTGGCATGTAAAGTCCTTGTGACAGATTGCCCTATCCACCTTCCTAATAATTTAACTATATTCTGCCTTTCCTTACTAGCATACCTCCCACCCACCTGTATTACAGATGCCAGCCTGCTCTATACAGTTCAAAGCTGTCCTCCCCATCATCTTCACCAAAAATAGTGAATCTGTTGGCGTGGACAAGCTTTGAACCAGCCCCCCTGCCCTTCCAACTCCTACTTCCACTCTTTAGGGTAAGGTCACACTGGGCGATTCGGGGAGATTTAGTCACTCAGCGACTAATCGCCTCTTTTTTGGGGCAATTAATCTCCCCGAACAGCTTCCCCCTGTCTTTCGCCTGCTAAAATGAGAAATCGCCTGCGGCATGGCACCCGCGGCGCTTCGTTTTCCGAAGTCGCCCGAAGTTGCCTCACGAGTCCCCGAATCGCACAGTGTGACCTTACCGTTACTGTAACTGTCTCCCCCATTAGTCTTCACTGTCTTTTCTCCACCCCCACTTCACTGACCCCTTTCAGTGGTTGATCCATGAGCCTCCTGTCCTCCCTCATGTTTGCATGTTTCAAACAGTTGCTATAAATAATACTGGTTGGATATCATTTAATTAGAGATGACAGAGACAGTGAAGGTAAGAGTTGATCATTTGCACATCATATAATAACATAAATCATCAACTGATTTGTATTTGGTACAAACTAATAAATAAATAACAAAAATTGCTTAATTCTAACAAAGGAAGCAATATGTGGTAAAGATATTAGCATGTCGATTCAATATCTGTAAGTATGGGGCATCATTTGTCAGGAAGGGCCTCTGTAACTTGTGTAAAATTCTTGAACTTTAAGTTTAATTTTATAGAGTTAAACTGTTCTGCAACTTCAGATATCTTTATAAACTAAAGCACGATTATATTATTCCCCATATAAAGACTCCTTTGTGAAATGTATAATGCTGTTATAAGTCACAGAGGTCTCCTCTAGCCATATTAAAGCACAAGGCTTTACTGCTTTATATCAAGTCATCATGAATATTAAGGAGAAAGCAATTCTAGTGCATTGACACTTTATAGACAGCATAAAATTTGTTTCCTTATGCCAAAAATCTTTTATGAAAAAGTTCATTCCATTTGTACTAGAACCAAAATGTTGGTTTCACTGTTTCACATTTGAACCTAAAGAAAAAAAGCTAGTGCTTCACAGGCCTTTGCTTGTTATACAAAGTCAGTCCAAACTAAATAGAAAATAAGCATGTAAGCTGCAAATGGGTTAATTCATCTCTAGTATAGATGAGCAATAGTGATGGGTGAAACTGTCCCGTTTCGCTTCGCAGAGAAATTTTTTTTAAAACTAGCAAAACGGCATAAAAATTCACGAAATTCATTGATGGACGTCAAATTGTATTGACGCTCGGCAATTTAGTCACAAGCGACAATTTTTATAGGGGTGACTCTTTTGTCCAAATGCATTAAAGTCAATGGGCGTCTGAATAATCTTTATGCGCACAACAATTTTTATGCTTGCATCAATTTTTACACGCGCAACTCTTTTGTCCAAATGCATTAAAGTCAATGGGCGTCTGAATAATTTTGACATGCGACAATTTTGACGAGTGGCAATTTTTTTGTTGCAGCGAATTTTTGCGGCAGTTTCGCCATCGCCGAAATCTGGAAATTCAACGTGAATCCACGCCTGCCAAATAAATTCGCCCATCACTAATGAGCAATAACATATGTAATGTAAATCTAAATTGAAAAGTGCCATACCTTTGACCCCCTTGCCTTGTTTATGTATGAAATAGTGTGTATAGATGTTATACCTGCCAATATTTCCTTCTCACCAATCGAGTTATGCCCAGAGATCCCTTGAAACCCCTTTTGTGTAAGCTCCACCCCTTGTTGTTCAATCGGGATTGTCATACCTAAGTAAGGATAATTAGGAGGTTTACATTTTTCAGCGCAGCTGCCCAGAATCTGTCTTCCAAGTAGCCGTAAACTTTGCTAACAAATTACTTTATGTGGCATCACAGTAAAATACTATACTTTAATCTGCTTTGCGTCCAAAACCAGTTCCCCATATGTTGCAGGCAGTGATCTGCAAAACAAAAGCAACTATAAAAACCCACAACAAAATGAAAGAAATGTCCCCATTACAATACAGACTAGACAAAGTGAACAGTATTTCTTGCATGCTCTGGTAGATTACTCACATGAACACTCATTGCTACATGTAATTGTATTAGTTTGTAGGTTTTTAGACATGATGGGCAGTTTCATGTACCATTACCTTAGGCTTTGACAACATCATAGGATCTATTGATCTTTTAAGTGTGTGTAAAATGTGTTGCAACAAGTCAGTGCTTTTATCTTGCTCGATACTATTGTGAGTAAACTTTAATTATCTTCATTGTACCCACTCTTATCCCATTTATCTTCTGTATTAAAATTAGAAATTAGGAATTTCCTTCCTAAATTCAAAACTGAAGTTAATGGGCGTTTTTTTCTGTGGCAACTTTTTTGTGGCAACTTTCTCCATGCAGAATACATTGGAGTCTATAAGCTTTTTTTGCATAAAATACATTGGGTGATTTGTCATTGCGTTTTTTGACACAGTTTGTGGAAATATTTGCAGATGGCAAAATGTGGAATTTCGTTGTGAATCCATGCACTAATCACAGTCACCCAGTCATTTTAATCTCATATTTCTGGCATTATGGAAAATTATATTGCCCATGGATATGCCATAATATACCCCATACTGCAGACAATGTTGATACTGGCACTCAGATAGCGCAGGCAATTTACATTCTTACAGGGCATAGCTTTCTGACATCACTTCATCTATCCTTTATTGTAATTTTATGAAAAGTACACACACTATATCTGATTTGTGGGGTTTTTTTAAATGAAGTAAACTGTTGTACAACAATATCATGAATTCAGTACAAAGTTCTGGGATCTAAAGTTAAACAACAGTTGGAGCAAGATGGACAAACCCAAAATGTTTAGTTGAGGATATATTATTTATTTTAATACATAAATAATGGCATCATAGCTGTCACAGAGTGTTGAAAAGAAGCACAGTTTGCACCCACCTATGAGCAATGTGCAAGTGTTTTGTATACAGGGTCTAAGGGCCATGATATTGTGCCCCTTAGCATGCCAGCATTTGTTCCAGTTCCCATAGTAACTAAGCCCTATAAGCTGGAAAGCAAGAACTGGTTATTATATTAAAAAGAGACAGACCACACAAGAAATGTTAATTTGGTATGCTGTCTGCAGTGGACAAATAAAGGATATTTTCTAATATTTACTATGACGTTGCATTACATAATTTAAGGTATATAAGTATGTGTGTTCATGTTTCTATGATTACAACTTAGATATAGAACCAGCACTCCCAGGTCTCTAAATTAAAATTCATCATATTGCTAGTGTGATATAGGATTGGCACTCTTCCAGATACAACAAGAAACACTGGCACAAACATAGGAGACATGTCTTATGAAGGTTTGTGTCCCTAAATCGTCACATTCTGACTACATAAACACACAGAGACTGTCCCTGATTTTTCTGTGGTCGTGTTTATATGTTTTTATGATCTCACTGAATATGCAGTATTTTAAAATAGTAACAGGAATTCATAACCAACATACAGTTGTGGAGATCACTTGCAGGATGACTAGAAATGAATGGAAAAAAACCTTAAGTGGCATGTGATGAATTTTAAACTGTAAAAAGGAATCTAATTTAGAAACCAGTTATCAAGAACCATAAAATGTCCATTTCAACAATTTTTGGGGAATGGTGGAGATTTGAATGGCAGACTGAATAAACTGAATAAAAATATTAAAGATTTCATTTTAACTAACAGATTAATATAGAAACTGGTCAGTGGTCTCAACCTGTATCATTTTACTAAGCAGACATATTTTGTTCCATGAAAAATTGCAAATTTGTAGCCTTCATTTATAATATATTTTTAATCTTGCATGACGTCCTGTTAATCGTATTCTCATACAGTATTTAAAAAAATTCTAAACAAGTTCAACAGTGTAAAGTTCATTGGTACATTATGTACACAAAATATAGTGAAAGCACACAAAAAAGCATGGTGTGATATGGCAATGATGGTTGTATTCAAATGCCATTTTTATTTACACATATACTTTTCACATATACAGCTTACTGTATACTGATTCAGTAAATTTCTTGGGTTACCTAGGTTTCCCAGCATAGCACATAATAGGAACTTATATAGAGCTTTTTAGGTGATAGATAGATAGATAGATAGATAGATAGATAGATAGATAGATAGATAGATAGATAGATAGATAGATATAGACACCCACTGACATATAGGCTACTTCTTCCCTATAACAGAAATAAAAAGGAAACCTTTTGAATTTCTTAAGATAAAGAATACTGTATTTGTAGTTTTTTTTTAACTGTAAAGTCCTATTTCCTTGCATGCTCAGACCTACATAGTTACATAGTTAAATTGGGTTGAAAAAAGACAAAGTCCATCAAGTTCAACCCCTCCAAATGAAAACCCAGCATCCATACACACACCCCTCCCTACTTTCACATAAATTCTATATACCCATACCTATACTAACTATAGAGTTTAGTATCACAATAACCTTTGATATTATGTCTATCCAAGAAATCATACAAGCCATTCTTAAAGGCATTAGCTGAATCAGCCATCACAACATCACCCGGCAGTGCATTCCACAACCTCACTGTCCTGACTGTGAAGAACCCCCTACGTTGCTTCAAATGAAAGTTCTTTTCTTCTAGTCTAAAGGGGTGGCCTCTGGTACGGTGATCCACTTTATGGGTAAAAAGTTCCCCTGCTATTTGTCTATAATTTCCTCTAATGTACTTGTAAAGTGTAATCATGTCCCCTCGCAAGCGCCTTTTTTCCAGAGTAAACAACCCCAACCTTGACAATCTACCCTCATAATTTAAGTCTTCCATCCCTCTAACCAACTTAGTTGCACGTCTCTGCACTCTCTCCAGCTCATTTATATCCCTCTTAAGGACTGGAGTCCAAAACTGCACTGCATACTCCAGATGAGGCCTCATCAGGGACCTATAAAGAGGCATAATTATGTTTTCATCCCTTGAGTTAATGTCCTTTTTTATGCAAGACAGAACTTTATTTACTTTAGTAGCCACAGAATGACACATTGTTATCTACAAAAACCCCTAGATCCTTCTCATTTAAGGAAACTCCCAACACACTGCCATTTAGTATATAACTTGCATTTATATTATTTTTGCCAAAGTGCATAACCTTGCATTTTTCTCTATTAAACCTCATTTTACAGTTTTCTGCCCAGTTTTCCAACTTAGACAGATCACTCTGCAAAGTGGCATCATCCTGCATGGAACCTATAGTTCTGCACAATTTAGTATCATCTGCAAAAATAGAAACAGTACTTTCAATGCCCACCTCCAGGTCATTAATAAAGTTGAAAGTTGAAAAGCAAGGGACCTAGTACAGAGCCCTGCGGTACTCCACTGACAACACTGGTCCAATTAGGAAATGTTCAATTTGCCACCACTCTTTGTAGTCTATCTTTTAGCCAGTTCTCTATCCAGGTACAAATACTATGTTCCAGCATCCAAATAGAGTACAATACTGTATATATTGAATGTACTTATCTTATTTTTAGTATAAATTATGTAGAGGGTGGCCTATAGACTAGATGTGGCCCAACTAGTAATTTTTGTTTTCCACTAGCATGCTTAACTTCTCCAAAGTCCTATATAATATCTAGAGAGAACCCCCCAATATATGGTATGTTCATTTTTTAAGCTAAATCTACTGTGTATACTGTGGAAAGAGTTTTTTTCCATGCTACCTTGTGCCCTCTGTAGAAACCATGGTTTTTGAGAAAAAAGTGATGAAAGTAGTATAGTCTCTATTGAGCCTCAATAGCTCTTTTACTCATTCACTGGCAGTGAGGCAGGGTGCAAAGTGAAAAACGTGCAATGTTTGCACCTCTTATTGCTCTAGCACTTGCATCCAGGGTCATCATAAATGACCCCTTATACCATAATACATTATGGCATCTTCATAATAATAGTTTTATCCTGGTTCAAAGTCTGGAACAAACTAGTCTGAGCAAAAGAAAAACATTGCTTAGTCAAGCTAGAGCTCAGGGTACTTGAGTGGTGGAGTTATTTCTGCTACTGTTGGTCCACAACCATTTTTAAAAGGAATCTGCAAACTTCCACTTTTAAGCAATTCAGGATTTTATAGTTTTGCTTAAAATATCAGTGTCACGGTCGGCACCCAACACCAGAACAAATGCCAAGAACCCTGGTCTCGGGTCGTGCTTCACCTGTAGTGTGACCGTCTTTGGCCTCGGAAGGAGCCCTCAGCTACTTGGATGCCACCAGGACTTAAACGAGAAGTGCAAGGCTAGAGGTTCTGGATTGGCACGACTGTTAGCTAGAGTCTTTAGGCCGAGGGTCACGGTAAAAAACAGGAAACCAGAATCGTCGTCAGTACAGGCCGGGTTGAGGCAGGCAGATGTCAATCGTAATCAGGCAGGCAGAGGTCAAAACCGGGTAATCAATCAGACAGGAGGGTTCAGCAGAAGGGTAGTTGATTTTCAGGCAAGGGTCAGATATAGAAGTCAGGATAATCGTATAGCCAGGCAGGGGTCAAAACCAGAATCAGAATATTAAGCTCACAAAGCACCAGGAACAAGATCCTATCACGGGCAAGGTCCCACAGAATTGCGTGCCATTGCGCGCTGGCGTCATCACGCCAGCGTGCCTTTAAATTTCACAAGAGTGCGCCACGCGCGCCCTAAGACACCGGCGCCTGATGCCTAATGGAAGCCGCTCGATGCGGCGGGTGTCCCTGCCGTCCCCCCACTAGACCACCAGGTACGTTCCTCACAATCAGTAGGGGAACACATTCAAACTGTCCTTAAGTAAAGGAAAGTAGAAACTGAGTAATCCCTGATCTTCTAAAGGCTTTCTTCCACTCTTCCTATTCCATAAGTTTCAACCATTCCTAGATAGCTTTTTATGAAAAATGCAGAAACTAGGGGTTGACCAGAAGAAGCCCATGTGCTGTCCTTCCTGTTGGAGAACAAGCAGTTGTCTCTGAGTGATAAGATCAAATTCTAAGAGGACAAAGTGCAAAGTTCAAAAGCATGCACTTCTTTTTTATACATTACCTTTTGCTGCCCATTTTAAAATGAACCTACTTAAAAGCAGAACAGAAATGAAGTAGAAGTTAAATAATGTATTCAGTACAAAGAAAGTGAGCCCAACACTTCGTCACCCAAAAAAATTATTCAAATTCCTATTTTATCACATTAGTCAAGCAAAATGAACTTTAACTACACTGTATAAATTATTTGAATCTTGTTTCCTTCAGTCTGGGAATTCAAAATGATAGCAAGCAGGCAGCAGCCATTTTGTGGACACTGTTATTAAGACAAGCCTTGCATCATCTCAAAATCTTGTTTGTGCACCAGAATGGGGGACCCAATGTCCATTTCTATGCACTAGCTACAGAATTAAATGTTAAAGAGAACGGGGGAATGTGGGGAAAGCAGTGACATCTAGGAAGTGCTGAATGGAAAGTGAAAGTAATGCCTGGCCCGCCTCTATGCCCATGGCATAGAGGAGGGGCAGACAATATTTGATTGACAGCTGAGATTTTTAAATGAGCTTACAACTGCCATGAATGCTTTAATAAAAAATAGAAATTGGATTTCATGTTTAATTTGAAAAGGACTTTTATTATACAGATTTTTGTGTCTGGGTGACAGGTCCACTTTAAAAATATATTGTAAAATATTAGGAACCGCATCTCAAGTGAAGTGGTAAAAGTTTGGCACTCTCTATAGAGGATCCGCTGGTACCTTTTCCTTTTCTTTTATGTAATTTTATTGAATATATGCTTTGTATGTAAAGAGATGCAAGTTAGAAAAACAAAACACCAAAGTTAAATCATAATCCATTTTTTCTTTCTTAAAGTAAGGTGTGATGTCAGTGCATAGGGACAATGATTTTAAGGTTAGACAAATCATCTGAGTACAAAGATGGGTGTATTTTCCATATGATGCAAAGCATGTACCTGGGTGGTCTTTGTATTGATTTCAGTTTGAATTTTCAGCATTTAGTGATAAGTCTATTTGTCAGCTATCATTCACTCACAGATTGTTTCTTTGCTTAGTGTCATGATAGGTATTGTAAGTTAAACAATGACCTTTATGTATTTAGTGCTAGGGTTTTTTTAGGTATTAAAAACAAGTCAAACTATGCATTTGGGCACAACTTGCTTTAGTAGTAAATATGTAATCTGATTATGTTTTTCAATTGTATATTTCTTTTTATGTACTGAAGACAACTAAAACATCAATAAGAATATGTTTAGCAAGGATGGTGAACTAAAATATGTCCAGCAAGGAAGGAGTTTATGTGGGGGTGGGGGCATTAAACTTTTTTTTTAAAAGCTCCATAGACTATTGTTATTTTAACTAAATGTACGCATGGCTATGAATTATAATTTGCCCAGAACAGGTATGGGACCTGTTATCCGGAGTTCTCAGGCCTGGGATTTTCTGGATAACAGGTCTTTACGTAATTTGCATCTTCATAGCTTTTGTCTACTAGAAAATCATTTAAATTTCAAATAACCACAATAGGCTGGTTTTGCTTCCAATACGGATTAATTATATTTTAGTTTAGTTTTATTATTACTGAGAAAAAGGAAATCATTTAAAAAAATTTTAATTATTTGATTATAATGGAGTCTATGGAAGATGGCCTTTCCGTAATTTGGATCTTTCTGGATAATGGGTTTCTGGATAACGGATCCCATACTTGTACATGGAAGATGTTATGGGCAGGTGGTAAGTATAATGCCTATGGGAAGGCAGTAAATACACGGGCTGCTCCTCCTTCATCTCCTAATTTGCAAATGACATGCACGTTTAGAGCAGTAGTGGAGTACACCTACATGCCTCTGCGTGTCCCTTTAGAATCAAGTGCAGCCTAACACAATCTGCACTTGATTCAACTCACAACTGCTGTTTGTACAAAATCCCCACACAAAATGATGGTCAATTGCTGATTTTTTTTGCAAACTGCACGGGGGCATTGTCAATGCAACCTATTGTATATAATTATAATAATAATTTAACATTATATGAAATGGAATATTAAGTTCTGCTATAAAATATATCTTTCGGCTCCTTAATGCACAAATCAGTTATGCCTTCTACTTCCATTAATGAAAAAACTGTGACCACTCAAACTGCTGCTGTAGCAATCAGCCTGCAAAGAGACAAATAGAGAAAGAAGTCATTCAGGCTGAAGACCAATGATGAATGACTCATTCTACAACAGCAGGTCCTAGGTTAAAAATGTGATGTTTTCTCTAATAGCTGTAGAGGGCTTGTTCGCCCACGGGCAAGACTTTCATGTGTTCCTCACTAGTAGTTGCATGATAAATCTGGTAAGACTGACTGACAACCAGGCAAATGGCTCTTTTTCAAACAAATATTGCTAGGGGTGACATGTGGAACTAATACTTCTGCTGTTGCATTGCCTCTTTGAAAGTAAAGTTTACAGTCTGACTGACTCAGTGTAAGTGGTTGTTATACTGGTAAAAAGTCACTAACTTATAGCAACCAATCAAATGTTTGCTTTTATTCAGGTGACTAGTAAATGTTACTTGCTGATTGGTTGCTGTGGGTTACTAGGTTATTAATTGTATTCCAGTTATCATTTCCTAGAGGTTTGCCTCCCTTTGTCTGCCATTGATGATGGAGCATTCTAAAACTCTGAGCTACTCCCATTAGTCTTTTGCTTTTGTGGAGATGCTGGAAGTTGTGGCGCATAACAGCTGGTGGTCAGCAAGTTTGACATCCACGGCCTAATGTCTGCAAACATGGGATTGTAACCAAGCATTTGGTGGGGACTTGATAAGGTTTATATATTTCCCTAAGTTCATTACACAAGTGCTGCTGCGCCAAGGATAAAAACAGAAGTTCACAGCTGCTGCAGAGAAATGTGAGGTCTCCCAAACATAAACTCAAATGATATCCTCCGCATCACAAGGTCATACAACTGATTTATTATAAATACATTTCTCATTTGTGTATAGTAGAAATGTTCTGGTTTTGGGTAATTAGCACATTAACAATCTCTCAAAGTGAGTGTTTTCAGGTGCTGCAAAGAGTGAATAGTACACAATTTAAACTGTGCTTCAAAAAGCTCCAAGTGTTACAGGGACTAGTTAACTCTCACATTAACCCCTTTTCCCTCAAAGGAGAAGGAAACCCATTCGGCAAAAAACCCCTCCCCCTGTAGGCCCCCTCCCTCCTCCCCCCGGCCTACCAAAACCCCCCCCCCCCCGGGCAAATGCCCCTAACTTGTTAGTCACCCCTCCATGCAGGTCCTCTCTTGCCGTGTTCACCGGCGCCATCTTCGTCCGAGCGCTCTTCTTCCTGTATTTGGCGGCGCATGTGCAGTAGGAGGCATTTGCCGGTTGGATCTACTGCGCATGTGCCAAAAGTCTTGAAGTTTCCGAAAAAAGAAATCGGAAACTTCGTGAAATTCGGGCGCAGTAGATCCAACCGGCAAATGCCTCCTACTGCACATGCGCCGCCAAACGCCGATCAGTACAGGAAGAAGATCGCTTGGACGAAGATGGCGCCCGTGAACTCGGCAAGAGAGGACCTGCACGGAGGGGTGACTAAAAAGGGGGAGGTAGGCCAGGAGGGAGGGGGCCTACGGGGGGAGGGGTTTTGCGCTGAAAGGGTTTCTTTCTCCTTTAATACCCATTGATGGGTTCAATGGTGGTTATCTCTATAAACCAACAGCTCTTAAAAATTTGGTAGAAACAAGCAAACATACTGACCCAACTTGAGGATTCACAAGTAAGCCCAGTGAAATTGCTGGTGTGTTCTTTAGTTTTAATAGTTCTTGTCACCTTTTAGCTCTCAATGTTTAGGTGATAAAACACTTTTAGTCAAAATTAAGCTAAGGAGATACTTTATAAATCTGCTCATTTACCCTGTGGTAAAATCTGCTAACAGGCACATCCTGACCAGCTAAAAGTGAAAATACTGCATTCCAGAAAGACCAATATTTTCTTAAAGTGGCTGTTCACATTTGCATTAACTTTTAGTTTGATGTAGTGAGTGATATTCTGAGCTAAATTGGTTTCATTTTTTTTCATGATTTGTGGTTTATCTAGTTGCTTGGGTCCAAATTACCCTAGCAACCATGCATTGATTGAAATAAGAGACTGGAATATGAATAGGAGAGGGCCTGAATAGAAAGATGAGTAATAAAAAGCAGCAATAACAATACATTTGTAGCCTTACATTTGTTTTTTAAATGGGGTCAGTGACCCCAATTTGAAAGCTGAAGAAGAAGGCAAATAATCAAAAAGCTTTACAAAATAAATGAAGAACAATTAAAAATTGCTTAGAATTTGCCATTCGATAATATACATAAAAGTTAACTTAAAGTGAACTACCCCCTTTAATGCATATAGTGCATGTAGGGAAAATACCATTAATACAAACAGGAAAACAAAAAAGAGAACCTACTTTTGGCACACCTGTAAATAGCTTTGGGCTTTACTAAATACGCAAGACCAACATTTCCTATTCGGATATAATGTTTATGAATTCATAATTTGAAACATTTATCAATATGAACCCTACCCAGATTGAACAAAACAACTACTTTGAACACAATATTTATCAGTTCCGGTTACTTGATGTTGGGAACTCACCTGGAACAGCTCTCACATTAATCTTATTAATCATTTTGAATTGATGATTTTAATGTAATTTTCTGTTAACACCAGAAAAAAAAAATGCTAGCTTGGTTTTGATCAGTCACAGGTCTCCTGATGCTGAATAACTGGCCATATACCACAGGCACTAGTCCTATGACTTAAGAGTTAGACGGGTACTGTATTCTGCAGATGGGGTTTTTCAAATATGCCCCTCCAGTTGTAGTTGAAATACATTTTGTGACCTTCACCTGCCATTGAATTGCTAGGAGTAGCAATAACAAGTAGAGGGCATCCAATACTTCAGTATATATTATTATTATTATTATTATTAACACATATTTCTAAAGCACCAACATATTTCACAGCACTGTACAATAAACTGGTGTATACATTAAACATATAGATTTACATACAAAAACAGCAGAAAATCTATTCAAGAAGTAAAAAGGGCCCTGATTTGTCTTTTTTACAGTTTCCATCATGATGCCTCTGCCCTATGTTTTTCTTGGGCACAATACATGACCCTCTCTGAACTACCCTAAATCCAGCCCTGTTTCAATGCCTAGACAAATGGTTATTGTGCTGATATATACTGCCTGCCTGTATCAAATATTATTCCAAATGCCATATTTGTATTCTCCTTAACATTATATGCAAGAACAACCTTAAGAAATTACATAGTCTGTAAATTGAATGAATAAATTCAGTGTGTTCATAAATACAACTGATACAATACAAGTACAGGAGTCTGTTATATATCCACACTTTGCAAAATGAGTTTCATTATGATAGTTTATTGCTTCCATAGCTTGTCTGAAACATATTGTGATACCATCAGCATGATAGCTGTACCTGTTAAATATGTGCTAAACATGCACATTGGGAATCAATGCTTTACTGATGACATCACTAGTACCATCAGACAGTGTGGCCTACAGAAAGTGAGCTGGCACATAAGCAGGATTCTCATACTTACCATTCTACACTCTATCAGTAAATTAGGGAGAGAAAAACAGCAAATTTTGAACAACTTAAGACTGGAGCAACTGCACAACACCTCACTCAGAAAACATGCTAGAAATGTATTTACATCTACTAAACTGATAGCATTCTTTTTTAGAAAAAAAAAAACATTTTTTCCTTTGCATATTAATCTTTTTTTTTGACTAGTCTTCATTCCGATGTTTCCTTTTTAAAAGAAATCCAGAAGCTTGAAGGCTGAATCATAATTGTGGAATCTATCCACCCTGTTCTACTCTTTTGCCAGTTATACAGAAGTGGTTTGAGGATAATGCAATAACTTGGAAATGGATTAAATTAGGGAAAATATAGTTTCACTGGGTGTTCTCTCTTTTTCTCTCTCTCTACCTCCCCTGTCTCCTACACACCACCCAGTTAAGGGACCAGTGCCTTTCTTCTCATTATGCCTTTTATGAGAGTCAGAAATGACTTATTGTGGCAAGAGAAGTGAGGCTATAATTTTAATAACATAAAAACCTTTGTGAATCAGTCCCCTCAAAATGCTGAATTTCATTTTCCTGAAAAGATGCACTTATATAGCTGAGTAAAACCTGAATTTTGCAGGATTATAGTAAAGCCACACCTGCACCCAGCTGTATTCATAAACGCAGCTAAAATTTAGGACATGTACCAAAAATACCTCTTTTCAACTATCAGCTATGTCAAAATCTCCTATGTCAAGATATGTGTCCTAGCCAGTATGGTAAGCTATTGTCTCATAGTCATCATAGTAAGCAAAACGTCCTAGGACATTTTTTCAGTGTCTCTTTCACTTGAACTTTTACTGTTATTTACTACTTCATAGGAAAGCAAATAGTCCACACTTTCTTCCATTTTCACCCTCTGTAGTAGTAATAATATGTTGGTCCAGTTTAAAAAGAATGTATTTGGGCATTGGCTATGACCCAGATAGCAGCAATGTTTCAGTCCATTTGGCCTTTTATCAATCTTGGGTCATCAGAAAAGCACCTTTTCGGTTAGCATCAAAATGGGTCACCAGTTTCTTAGTGTTAGGATATTTAATTGAGTGGATTGGGGTTCCCAAATGGAAAACTCTGGGGGTTGGCTGTATTTTATGAGTACAGCTGTTAGTATATCTGCTACCATTTCCCAAAACAACCCAACAGGTCCACCAGGCATGAAAGAAGGTACCCCTTCTTCTCACATCCTCCAAAGCACAGTGCAGACTGAGGACTCCCTGTGAGATTAGCTTGTCTGGAGGATGATCAGTACTACCTAAAGATTAAATTGTATGCACTTTTTGGAGGTGACATGTGTTATTATACTGAAGCAGAGCAGTGGTAGCATCTTAGAAATATGGAGCTTCTATTAGTTCAGACACCTGTATCCTTTAGGAGGGGGGGTGTCATGGGGTATTGTTATCTGGTTGCCTACTCATTGTTCTTGTTCTATGATAGGCTGAACAGATTTGCATCTTTTTGTGTAATATGAGCTGCTGGGGAGGTGGTTTACACCACTCCAACTTGTAGTGCAGCAGTAAAGGCTGAAATTAAATATAAAAAAAAAATCTATTTGCTCTTTTGAAAAATGAATTCCAGTACAGGTATTGGACTTGTTATTCAGAATGGTCGGACCTGGAGTATTTCAAATGTATTAAGTGTAGAAACCACTAAAAACTCTAACTCAATGCGAACTGCGCTGACCCTTTTGGAATGTGTTTAATCAATTCAAACTTTTTAGAGGTTTTCTGGGGGTTTTTTTTGCTAGGAACTGTCTAAAAAACTCAAATTTGTTTGAGGTTTTGGAGGTATTTGCATTTTTTTGATTGTTCAGCGTTATTTTCCATTCTAATTTTTTTTATTTGGATCCCTTAATAAATTTCATGAATTTCTTGGTTTTACAGAAAGTGAGTTTAGTGGTCTAAAACCACTAAAATGAGACTATTAATAAATAGGCCTCCACATCAACTAAATATTATTTAAACATTAATTCAATCAAATAAGATGGGTTTGCCTCCAAGTAACTCCAAGAGTTCAATGTACTGTTTTATTACTACAGAGAAAAACTAAATAATTAAAAAAAAAAATTAATTATTTGATTGCAATTGACTCTATGGGAGATGGCTTTTTTGTAATATGGAGCTTTCTGGATAATGGGTTTCCAGGTCACTGATCCCATACCTGCACAGGATTCTGCTTAGGGAATGCTAAAAATGGATTATTTTTGAAAAAACATTATTTACCATTGCAGTATCCTTTTTAATCCTAGCCAAGGACCAATACAACAATAAGAAAAGAACAAGAAACCTGCACTACAGTTTACACCTGAAAAATGTAATCTAAGCCATATGAGTTTTTAAAACCATTAAAAAATAAATCCTGCACAATATAACCATAAAGCTAAACAAATGGATGGTGGATTTTTGTTTTGTTAAAATAATTTTTTTGCATGTGACTTTTGTAACCGCATATAAAATACTTAAGCGTTATATGCAAAATCGTACCCATTAGCTTGCAATTCACATAGAGCTTGTATACCAGAGCTAACATGGCACCTACCTTGCCCTAGTTAATAAATGTGCACTGTACTCTTTGCAGTGGTCTCATCTATTTAGTGTGAAATGAATGTTGTGTTAGTGTAAACTGCTGGTTCGGTAAGGTGTGATACTAGCGCTGGAAGTAATAATTCAGATTTTCTAAACAGTTTCCTTATATTATCTTTTTCTTTTAGTGCCATAATTTTGTTTAAATAAACATTTGGTGCCTCTGTAAGATTGGTTCTCAACCCTATAATCAGGGAATCTCGGCCACACCAGGTTTTAAGGGTAACCGATATCATGAGTGTGTGTTTTGTATGCATTGGTTTGCTTGTTCCCAAAATATGGTTTGGCTGGGGTTCTCTGAGGACAGAAAAAATGAATCGTTGCTTTAAACACCTCTAAAAATGTGAGTCCAGGGGGCTTTCCAACTCGTTAATCATCTCAACATCTTGCTAATGTTTATTTTCTAACACAAGCCCCTGTCTCCTTGTTTTATTGATGTATTGTTTTTGGAGAGAAAGTACCATTTGTGTGGTGATTGTAATATACAGATACTGCTGTAAATTAATTTTTTACTGCTAGCTTGTATTCCCATGCACGATAAATATTAGTTCACAATCAAATCTTGGAAAGGAAGACAATATGTATTAAATTATTTAAAGGGTTTTTCCAAATGATATTTCCTGTTTAACAGATTTAAGACTTCACGGTTTTTGCTCTGATCAGGAACAAATATTAGAGAAATAAATATTCATTGGCATTTGTAAGAAATACATAAACTCATATTTTACACAAAAAGCATTTAAAAACAAAACTGAAAAAATAACAAGAACAAGACAGAGAATGTTCTGCATGGGGAGGCACATTTATCAAAGGTCGAATTTCGAATTCATGTGAATTTTTTTTACTCTAATAAATTCAAATATACTCACAATTCGACTGTGAGGTTATTTAAGTAAAAACTCAAATGTCTAAAACTCGACTGAATATTACCTTCCCAAAAAATCGTATTTGACTAAACTCGAATCGAGTTTTTTGTCCGAGAAAAACTTGAATGTCAGGAAGGCTATTAACATCTTAAAATGGACCTCTGCTATTGACTTCTATGGGAACTCGGCAGGTTTTAGGTGGTGAATAGTCAAATTCAATTGTTCCCAGGTTCCAGGTATGATAAATCTCGAATTAGAATTTAAATTCGAGTTTGGATGATTCCCAACTAAAATTTATAAGTAGTGTTAACATTATAATGGTCCTTATATGTATCAGTTACTTAAAGTTTTTGAGCAGTATAATACTCAGTGAAAGAAAACAGAATTTACCCAAACCGAATAAAAAGACACCTTATCTAACTTTTCAATATATTCTTTAAGTTTTCCATTTGATATTTATACTATTTTTAAACAAAAGAAATTAAACAAGTACCATATGACAGAAAGTATTTTAACACTTTTTCAAATAGAAATGGACCTATTAATAAGCAGGATTAACTTCAGTATATTAAAAAATTTAAGGCAGTATTAGGTGAGGGGGGGGGAGAGAAGCACAGAAAAGAGCAATTTAAAGTGATAGCATTTTGATCATTACAATTGTTTACACATAAGTAAAAAGTGAGAAAAGAAATGTCCAAATTTGAATCTCCAGTAACTAAAATTACAGTATACCACAGATTACGATTAATAAAATAGAATGAGTGCTTAATGGTTTGTTATGGGTAAGTAATATATGTTCCTACCGCACACTCGCCTTTCCTCTTCCTTGTTATGGGTAAGAGCTATAGGATGTCTTTGTATTATTATTATTATTAACATGTATTTATATAGCGCCAACATATTGCTTAGCACTGTAATATTCTATTGTGCATTTAAAGAGCATATATTTTTGTAAAGGTTTTCTGGCCATTTTTAGAGTAATTATGGAATTCAACTTGGTGGCCCAGTCCCCTCTAGTAGGGCTTTTACTCATTTTCCAAAATTCTGGAATGACAGTTCTGGCTGCCATGAGGGAGAAGGCAAGCATACCTCTTTTACTGATATTCAAATCTTTGAGATGTGTTGGAGAACTGTGACAGTAAGGGTTATTAACTAAAATCCTAATTTATCTCATTATTTAAATTAAAATAAACACTACCAAACTCCCATACCCAATTTTACCTTATTTATCATTAGAAAATCTTGATTTAATCAGTTCGGCTAAAAACTCAGTAAGATTGAAAGATAACCAGAGACGTTTGATTTTTCCATGGTTTTCTCCTGAATCGCTTTATTTTTTCAGTCTTTTTCCAAAAAAAAAAAAATGTTTCGGATTTTTGCCCGAAATGGTCGGATTTTCTAGCTAATTCAAGCACAGACCACATAAGTTTAAAAATATTATAGGGACCTCTGCCATTGACTTATAAACAACCTCAGCAGGTTTGAGATGGCGGATTTTTGAATTTGGGCTTTTTGCAGCATCAGGCTTTATTAAATCTAGAAAATAAAAATTTTTTAAGAAAAACCCCCAAAAAATTAGTTTTGTCCCAAAAAGCCCGACCAGAGTTTAGTAAGTAACCCCCTAAGTGCTTAGAAAAGAGAATTATTTGCCACATTGTTTGCTGAAAAAAAAAATTAGACCTGTGCTGTTTCTGAATTGTATGAAAAGTATATTCTCTGTGTTATACCTACAGAGAAAACATTTCCTAAGGGCGGATGCATAGGTTTGTCTGTCAATGCTAGCAACTGCCAATACTGCTGTTGTCCTCAAATTACTATTTTCATATCGAAGAAAGCATATTGCACTTTTAGGAGTCTATTTATGTAGCCTCAATTTTCTCAGGTCCAGTTTTTTAGGGGAAAAAAACTTGAATATTTCAAGATTTATTATGCTCCAAAGCCAAGTCATGTAAGTCAATGGCAGATGTCCCTTTTACAGTTTGAAGATGTTTCTTGCTTTCATGATCTTCAAGAGTTTCAGGCTGGTTTTCATTCTTCAATCCTAAAAAGTCGAGTTTTTCGAGCGTCAAAACGAAAAAGTCGCACAGTTGGTTTGACGCACAATTTTGTCACAACTTTTTCCTGCACCAAATTCTTTGATCTGATTTTTTTATTAACTAGGTTAATTCATGGATGGGAGTTAGATCGACTTTGTTTTAATAAAAAAATGGGGAAAATTTGAATCTTAGTAAATACCCCCCATGATAATGGGCCAGATTCGATGTATCTCCTAATTCAATTCCATTTCTCAATAGATGTCTATTGAGTTTTCATGAGTTAAATCATGAGATAATTTTTGCTCATGAAACTGAATCTGGTCCGAAGCTGTGTAAATAAGATGATCCTTATATTGTATTGTCCAGAAAAGACAAATGAAAAATAAAGGTATATTTCCCCTCTGAAAAAAATAACAAGCCTATTTATATTGGAACTTAAGCCCAGATTTAAGTATTGTCTATCAGCAGAAGATTTAAGATAATGGCACAGCTATTGAACAAGTCAAGTTTATAGCCTGCAAAAGTAAAAATCTTAAAAACTTTTACTTAAACTGGGGCTTCAGTACAATGGCAGATACACTTTCCCAGGGTTAGATGAGTTGAATTGCAGGAAAGCAGCACTTAAAGGTTATCTATAGCAGATGAGAGAAAAATAGGGAATCTTTAGAAACAGACATTGTTACAGCTTTAAATTCTCAAGGAAAATAGCCTTTCAGTCATTAGTATTGTCATTTATTGACATCCCTATCACAGTCATTTAGAACATCAAAGATACGTAAAACATATCCATTGTTCATGGTATTAGACTACTCACCTCTAGGCATTTGTTGCATAGAATAGGAAGACATGGCTTATTTGTCTTGCACAAAAATACCTTAATTATTTTGTCTTTCTTTGTAATGAAAGCAGGAATATGTGGGCTTTTTATTGACTATTATTTACCTAAAATACTGATTGCAGCCGTGATAGACTAGATCGCATTCTGTAGTCTATAAATCTTTATAGCTAAGCCATTCATCCATAGTTTTCCTTCCACAACCTTATCTTCTCCTGTTAAAGGAAGGATATAGCTTTCTGATTTGGTTACGAAACATTAAATTACTAAAAACTTTCTGTGCTATTTGTTACTATGATTTCTGATGTTCATTTTCATATAGTATTTAAGTCATCATTTATTATGGACATAAAACATATCTGTATCAAGCCAGAGAAAGCCAGTGCAGTCTTGCCACTGACAATCCAATTAACTTGACAGTGCAGAGATCATTGTTCTAGGTTGTCTGCTGTACCCAGCCTTGAGTATCCATATACTCTATAGCAGACTCCAGTAGTACCAATGAGAGGAAAAAACTCAACAGGGGCAAAAATGATATACCTATATATACTTTTTTCGATATAGGCAAAATCAGTAGAACTTGTGCTGAAAATGCATTCTGCCAAATCTTTTAATGAAAACAAATCAATATTTTCTTTGTTTCTTTTTATTATAAAGTAATAACAGAGAATTGTTTTATTTTCACAATATGAACAGCCCGTCTAATTAGCTGTGTAAGGTTAACAAGAGATAATGACCTCTGTGTTATCAACCCCCTTTCTTCACCCCTTTGTTGTCTGTTTCAGCTAATGGCAGAAGCCTATCATGCAGGGTTTTTATCTTTGAACTGGAATCTGATTAAATGCTTCACAAGAACCATTGTAACATGAAATAGTTTAATTTTTTTACACTGGGAAAAAACTGTTTTCACATTTTTCCTTGGGGAAATAGCTCCTTTTCCAAAATTGCCTATTATTTGTGAGAACATTTTTTCCATGGGATTAAAAAGATTAAAAATTAAACATTTCCGATACATGGTGATTACAAGCAATTTTAACCAGGGTGAAAAACATTTTACAGACTATTCAACTGTCATTAAATCGTTCTTAATTCATACCAGGGATCTACAAAGAAGCAAAATTAGGCTCTCAAATAAGTGACCTTTTATTCAAGAAATAGTAGTATAATGCTCAAATTCCTTCTCAGTTAACAACAAAATTTTATTTTGTGTATAATTAGCATTGATGTTACTTTTGGTCTACATTTGCAGTTTGCTGCCCAGTCTTCCAATATATCCAAATGGCTCTGCAAAATGAAAACTGGTACCTATAGTTTACCATCATGAATACTAGACAGCACTTACAATGCCAACCCCAAGGTATGTTATGAACCAATTGAAAAGCAAAGACACCTAAGATACTCCATTAGTAACATTGGTCAAACAGGGAAATCCTTTTATCACCGCCCTTCTATAGTACATTCAAGGTTAATATTTCTCAATTTAATCGATCACTTTCTGTGCAACCATATGAAATGCTACAGCAAAATCTAAGTAGACCACATCCACTGTAAACCTACAGTCTAAGTTCCTGCCCATCTCCTCTCAGAATTCAATTGAATCAGGCAAGATGGATTGTGCATAACACAATGCTTGCACAAACTCATAGCATATGTTATCCCTTAAAGGGGACCTGCCACCCACACATAAAAATCGGTATAATAAAAGTCCTTTTTAAATTAAACATGAAATCCAAATAATTGTTTTTATTATTAAAACATCCATACCTCTTATAAACTTGTTTCATCTGTCAATAATATATTGCCTGTCCTGCCTCTATGCCTTAGGCATAGAGGTGGGGCAGGAAACTGCTTTCACTTTCCATTTTGCACTTCCTAGATGTCATTGCACTCCCAACATTCTCCCTCCCTTCTCACCATCTAATTGTGTAGCCAGTGCATGGGCATCAGGTGCCCCACAGTACATAAACAGTATTTTGGCATGATGCAAAGCTTGCCTTAATAACAGTGTTAAGAAAATGGCTGCTGCCTACTTGCTGTTATTGTGAATTACAAGACAAAAAAAGATATATATATATATATATATATATATATATATATATATATATATATATATATATATATATATATATATACTTTTTAAAGTGCAAGTTAAGTTTATTTTGATTGACTAACATCATAAAATATGATTTGGAATTATTTTTTAAGGTGACAGGTCCCCTTTAACTCCCCAGTCAATCACCTATCATTAGATTTATTTTATTGTGTCTATTAAAAAAGTAGTCTTCATTAATTGGTTTTTCAGAAGTAATGGTTTAAATCCTCTGTGTTCTTCCCGCTGCCATCAACAATGCACCTAGGTTGCACCTTAACCTTTTTTTCTCTTCTGCTCCTTGATTTCCTCAGCCTCTTCAAATTAAACTCAAAGAGCACATATGACACTACATGAGCACTTATAATAGAAGTGACAAGCACTTTAAACTGCAGTGCTTATTGTCATTCTATTGGTAGCTGTAAGTTACCCAACAATTTACAGGACAGAGACCCCCTTCCTAATGTCTCTTTAACATTTACTCTAGAATGCAACTTTATTTTGTATTTATTAATATTTTAATATTGTATTTACCCCCTCTTGTTCTATTTTTGTATTATTCTGTTGTACAGCACTGCGTGCACATGTAACACTGTATAAATATAAATCTACACACATATATATAATGTGTGCCTTAGATTATCTCAAAATAACCGCTGCCATTAGGAATACTACTGTGCACCCTTCTAAGTAGCCCAAACCACTGTGCTGCAAGGGCATTCATACACGTTGGTGAAATCAGCCAATATTCCAACTTATCTTCCAGTTTTAGTTTTTAATAATTCATTTAATCATTTTTTTTTCAATTTTTGCTTATTGTTGCTAGCTTATCTATAATAAATCACACAGAAGATCAAAACATGGTGGCACAAGGTAAAATATTCTGGAATAGGTCACATTAGGATATAATTTAGGTGTTGGTTATATTTTCTTACATAACAATACATGACTATCTCCTAAAAGTTTTGATAATTGTAAGAAAGCTTAAGGCCATGTGTAAATTATTTCACTCTAGATAGACTGCTTTCACTTATTACCTTAGTATTAGTATGGAAAATGTACAGTATACCTGACTATAAAATCTAAGGGACATTAGAAGCGTGCCTTTTCTTTATTATAATTAGGGTCCGCCTCTGTACCTCCTAATAACCAAAAATAAATTTAGAAATTCAAGGGGTTGGGGGATATCCCTTATATCAAGTAGCTTAGAATAAACAATATGGCCTTCTTCCATTAGCTCCAATGATCTCTATAATGTGCACTTCCCTCACTGGCCACTTACCAGCATTACCAGCGTATTTCTCTGTAATAATAAAACAGTACCTTGTACTTGATCCCAATCAGATCAAGTACAATATATAAGTAATCCTTATTGGATGCAGATATATGTAATCCTTATTGGATACAGAACAATCCTGTTGGGTTTAATTAATGTTTAAATGATTGCTTAGTAGACAAAGTATGGAGATCCAAATTATGGAAACATCCCTTGTCCAGGAAACCCCAGGTCTCAAGCATTTTGTATAACAGGTCCCATATCTGTAGTAATGTTGATAATAGATAATAGTAGTGTAGAAACATCTGTATTTCCATATACAGTATGTAAATATATAGGGGCAAATTCACTAAGCGCCGAAGCGCCTAACGCTAGCGTCAATTCGCTAGCGTTGGTCATTTTCGTTACTTTGCAAATTCACTTACGAACGCTGGCGTAAATTCACTAGTGTTACTTCGCACCCTTACGCCTGGCGAATGTTCGCAATGGACGTAACTACGCAAATTCACTAACGCGCGCATTGTACTGAACGCTACCTTTTACGCTAGACTTCCTTCGCCACCTCAGACCAGGCTAAGCGCAATAGAGTAGATAGGGATTGCTTCAAACAAAGTTCAAATTTTTTCTAAGTCCCAAAAAACGCTGGCGTTTTTTCTATCTTATGGGTGATAGGCTGAAAAAGATCGAAAAAAATTTTGGGGCTCCCCTCCTTCCCCCACATTTCCTAACTCATGGCAACTTAACTATACAGTGGGCATATGTGTAGGGCAAAAAAATTTATTTGATGTTTTGAAGGTTTCCCAGGCATTTGTAGTGATTGTACGTATTCCTCCATTGAAATTTGAATTTGGCGCCGTATGCAAATTAACCATCGCTAGCGTAACCTCGCTTCGCTTAGCGAATCAACGCTAGCGCAACTTCGCAACCTTACGCTACCCCTGAGCGCAACTTCGGATTTTAGTGAATTTGCGGAGCGCTGGCGAAACTACACCTGGCGAAGTGCGGTGAAGTTACGCCTGGCGCAACTACGAATCTTAGTGAATTTGCCCCATAGAGTGTACAAATATGCAATACAGTTTTCTTGTATATAACGGCAACAAGAATGCAGTTTCAGTTACATGCTTAATTTTTCTGTTTAGTTATTTTTAATTTTCCACCCAGTCTGAATACAGACAATGAGACTGCAAGCTCTACAGAGCACGGCCCTCCTTGCTACTTTGACTCTTACCACTTGAGTCTGTGTCCTTATTTGAGCTCTTTGTACTATGTATATTTATTGTATTTGTTGACTAACTTGTCCTCCATGTGTGTACTTTTTTTATATTGTAATTTCATTTATATTGTACTTTTATGCATTCTACGTTGCTGCAGCTACTAAACAGCACTTTAAAAATAAAGTTATACATACATACATACAGATCCAAACAATATTAATTAAAAAAAACAACACATTAATACACCATTTTTGCTTAATGGGTTTACAATGAGTATTGTTTCAAGTCCTGAAAGATTATTATAGAAACTGTAATGACTTTGCATTTATATAGTTTTATATGGGGCTTTATGGGGCTACACTAAGTTTAGTGGTTTAGAAAATAAATCTAAAGAAAACCAGCTGAAGAAATATCTGTGTAATAAAGTTGTTTCCACTGGACCAAAGAGGGTTAAATGGAGAAACAGTTTAAATATAATAAAAAAGTGAAAGATTTTAAACAAATCTGTGCCAAATCAAAACCATAAACCATGTTTTTGCTATATGTTTGGCATGTTATCTTGAGCAACCAATAGAAATGTTTCAGACTCAGGTTATCCTTGCTTCACAGAACATTTATGGTTGTCACATCAGTAAAGTTGAATTTTTGAGGATTAGCAAGTCCAGGGCAGGGTCTGCAAAATGAGAAAGAAGTTATGAGGAACAAGAACACCTGCTGTAGATTTCTCAGAGCATAGATAAGCGTTCACACCATTTCAACTTCAGGCAGGTATAGACAAGCCCAAAGGATAAGAGGTTAAAAAAGACCACCCAGAAAAATGAGTAATTAAAAATTGTTCTCATAACCTTTTTTTCCAGCGTTAAGAAAGGACTAGCCCAAAGAGCACAAATAGGTCTGTAATAAAGGCCTCCTAAAGTCAGGTCATGATTAAACCAGCAATGACGTTCTGTAGTGCTGGAACAACACGGGTCTTGGCCCCAAAACAGCATTTTCATATTCACAGCTCCCAAGATACAGTAACAATAAACACAAATATTACTTTTCCTTTAGAGCATTTAAGATGTAAAAAAAAACCAATGTATAATTTATTGTAGATATGAAGGAAATGCAAGACTGGGATAGATCAATATATGTAATGCATATACATTATACATAAATAATTAAATGCACATGTGACATGCTGCACCTGACTCAACATTAGTTTGTGACTAAACATAAAAGTGTCATTACCATTTAGAATATCAATGTCTTAAAAGGCTCGTAGGTTACCAGCTAAAATTTCCTTCGCCAGATTCCAGAATACATACTGGGAATACTCTGTGTATCAAAACAACACCCTTGCACCACAGTTAATGGAATAATACTTTTAAGACTATATTTTAAAGGAACAGTAACACCAAAAAATGAAAGGGTTTTAAAGTAATGAAATTATAATGTACTGTTGCTTTGTGCTGGTATAACTTATGTGTATGCTTTAGAAATGTTACTATAGCTTTTTTTTTTATGGGACAGCCATTCAATGCTGAAAAAGGAGAAAAGGCACAGGATACATAGCAGATAACAGATTTGCTCTGTAGTATACTATGGGATTCTACAAAGCTTATCTGTTATCGACTGTATCCTGTGCTCGAATTGCTGCCCTGTGGCTACACAGCAGCTTGCTTATAAAAACTACAGTTGTGTTTCTGAAGCAAACACACCAGTTTTACCAGTGAAGGGCAAAAGTACATAATGTTGTCATTCCTACATTTTTAGATGTTATTGTTCCTTTAACTATCTGATTGGTTAAGCATCTATGGCAGCTGTGAGTTTATTCTTTAAGAATAAATTAAACTTGAACAATATGGTGGTTAAAATATGTAATGTAATGTGACACTAAGGGTGGTGGTATACATAGCGATTCAGGGAGATTATTCGCCCATCAACAAATCTCCTCTTCTTCGGGCGACTAATTTCCCCAAAATGCCTTCCGGCCGGCTAGAGTGTGAGTCAACGGCGGGATAGCACTTGGAACGCTTCAACTTTCCAAAGTCACCCGACGTTTCCTTGTGAAGCAACTTCGGGAGACTTCGGAAAATGAAGAGATCCAAGTGCCATCCCGTCAGCGATTCACATTCTAGCCGGCGGGAAGGCATTACGGGGAGATTAGTCGCCCAAAGAAGAGGAGATTTGTTGCTGGGCGACTAATCTCTCCGAATCGCTGTGTGTGCCACCACCCTTAGGGGATAAAGTAACTAATGAAAAACTAGTGATAAGGGAAACTGGCCAATTTACTAAACTGGAAAAGTAGCAAAATGCATTTTCTTGAGTTGTTCTCACATCAAATGCATTGTAGTCGATTGGATTTTTTTTCACCCTTTTTATTGCCTTTTTCTTGCATTTTCTCTGCATAAAAAAAAAAAATTCCGCATTGCAAAATTGTAGCAGAGATTCGTAAAAAACTTTTGACACTTGCAAAAATGCCAATTTTGCGACAAATCTGCATCAGGCAGAAAAATTTGCCCGTTCCTAAAAATGGCATATGAAATGAGTTTTAATATTTTTGTAATACGTTGTATATATTACACATACATAAAGAACAACTATTCCAGTCCCTATACAATATATAGACCCTAAATAAAGCAACAGTGATTTCTCAGTTTACTGTTTTGCTGACATTACTGTTAACTTTATGGTAAACAAGGCAATGAAATATTCATCATTTCCATACTCTTTGCATTTTTGGATCTACAGCATGGGCCATGGTCACATAAGCCCAATCCATGTGGTGACTATGACCTAATATGTAATGAGGCACACTGTTAGCATATAGAACATTCCTGCAAATAAGTCAAGATCCTGTTCACAAGAACCTTGCTCTCTTTCATCTTCTTGAATCACCCATGGTCCACTGTACACAAAAGTGCGTCCTGAGCGTAAGAAAACTATACCTCACTCCAGTGAATTGAATACATACAGCTGTAAATCTGTCCAAACACATATTTTATTACATTTTTATTACTGTATAGGAATTTAACGATGTGACATGAAAATCTCAACCAGCCTTTTTCTGTCACTTGGCTACATATCTTTATTTGTGTAAGATATATTAACTGATACATAAATATAGAGGTTGATGGCAAAGTCTTCCATGCAGATAGGACCTAAAATTGATTTTTAAAGTAAACCCTGCAGCATTAAAGTGTTAAAACCCAGTGCCGGTTCTGTCTCATTTTTTTCTGTTTAATCAAAATCTAATAAACCTACAGCACCATAAGAACCAGAGTGCATTTAAAATAATAAGAATCTGAAAACAAAATTTTCTACTAATCAACATTATTGTGTATGTTTATTATGGCAGATACTTTCTGTGCTAGAATTATTGCCTTATTAAACTTCAGCTATTAAATCAAGGGAGGCTTAAGAATTTTTAAAGAATTATTCCATTGGAAAAATATTTGTTTAAGGGATCTATTATTTGTTTTCAGTTGATCCACAATAGGAAGGAAAAATTAGAGGCCAATTCTAAGTCAAGTCATTCTAGTCATTATAGAGTGACTTCCCCTTTTTGCTGTCTTTGTGTGTAGAATACAGCTAAAGGTAAAACCTTTATTACTCAGGCAGAAAAGTGGTCCATATTGCATTTTTTCATTATGAGAATGCATGGTGGCAGAATAGAAGATGTCCCACAAGTCTACAGATGTATTTACTAACCACATGGGCTCAAGTGCATAAGCTCCATAGGATGCTCCTCTTAGGGCCCATCCATGGAGTATTTGTGCCAGCATGATTGGCAGCACAAGCTGTACTAAAAATCAATATGCTAATCTCAGTGATGTGCAAGATAGGGAGCATTCTGAGCCCACACACCACCCATCTACCACCCCTCTGTGTATAGCACATTCAAACCCATACACTGTGGCACAGCTCCTCTCCATTCTACAAGTGCATAGATCTGCACCTCAGAGTACAAAACTCATGGTAATCTGCAAAGTGCCTCAATTAGGGAGCTGTGTGCCCATTTGTGGCACTTTGTATGTTTCCAATGTTTCATAAATGTGGCCACTTACCTTCAATAAAGCCACTTTTATTAAATAAATGTTTAGCTAGAAAAAGATAACTTTACCAAATATTTTAGCTTCTGGAGAAGGGCCTGAAACCAATTTTGTGGCCTCCTATTGACTTTAATGATAACAGCCTCATACCACTGGTACAGGCATAGATATATATATATATATATGTATATATATGTACCAGAAAACCCAGGCCGGTGCTCCTATCAGCAGAAAACTGCACCTGTCTGGGGGTTCTTCCGGCGAGCACCACGGAGTGATCAGCTTCTGGCTTCTTCTTTCTTCAAATTTCCCGGGGCAGACGCATGCGCAGTAAAACAAAATAGCCAACTTCTTTGTTAAAGTTCGGCTTTTCGCACTACTGAGCATGTGCACCCGCGCGAAAAAAGTAGAAGAGGGAAGCAATCCCTCCATGGTGCTCGCTGGAAGAGCCCCATGACCGGTGCAGTTTTCTCCTGATAGGAGCACCGGCCCAGTGTTTCAAGTAAGTATATACAATCACTTGTGGGTGCCTAACTTTTGGCAGAAGTCAGTCTTTCCTTCTCCTTTAAACTTATATTTAAATGTAATTTGCAGATTAAAGCAGTGTTTGTTTATCCTTTTCTGTTCTCTGGGTCTGACTCTGGGTCTAACATTGTAACAGGAGTCATGTCTCCTCTGTGTTTTTTAATCAACTTACATTTGGTTATTTAGGAACTGAGGATAATATAGCTATCTTATGGTTCCAGATCATTCTCTAGTCTAGTCTCTATTAGATCTATTACAAACTAGAAATCAATTTTGGGTGCTGCAGTGATCCCACCTTGTACTGTCCCACCAACTTTATTACATTTTAAAATAAATACATAACGGACAAGAAATGGTTAAGAAACACTCCACTAGGATTTACTCAGTGTCTTCAATGTATTCAAGTATTGCTGTGGTTGTGACTTTGGGGGCAATCTGAAGTCCAGTTAGGGTGAGATTTGGGAAGAAGGCCTATTTTCTATACAATATATTTCTGGAAGCACAGCTATATGTATGTTATCATACATCTGTAAACTCATTATCACCTTGAAACATGTAGGACCTCCAAAAGGTGCTTTAACGGCTGCAATTTAAGGTGGTAATTGCAAATCAAAAATTTGTCTCCACATCTTAAGCAGTTACTTCAAAAAAAATATTTTACAAAGCACATTATGTAATAAAAGGCACTAAGTTTGCCCTGGGGCAGTAACCCATACCAACCAATCAGCAGGTAGCATTTACTAGTCACCTGTTTAAATGCAAGAATCTTATTGGTTGTCATGGGTTACTGCTCCTGGACAAACTTAGTGCCTTATATTACATATGGGGGTAAGAGCTAAATAGTCTTTTGGTATCAAGTCCTTACTTGAGCCCTTTAATTTCAGACGTTTGAGAATAGGAAATATTCTTGCCATTATGTCTCCTCATTTTTTGCCCTTTGGTTATTTCATTTTTTTTTTCTAATTATTTTTCCAGTTTTCTTTCATTCATTTTATTTTTTTCTGCCCTTCTACATTTTTTTCTGTCTTCTCACATTTTCCCTTTCTTGTCTTCATTGTCATCACTACCACCCTATGCTTATTAACCCTTCTTTCTTATTTGATACAGGAAGTTGAAATAGTCATGGTTCAGGTTAGTGATGTACAGGTCAACAAATTGTCAAGCCGTACCTGACCCTAACTTGCCCCTCTGCACCCACACCTGACCCTAACCCACCGCTCTGCCTTCCCTTATATACACGCTCCCACCCCTGTCTCTGATGTCACAGAGGGGGCAGGCAGGCTATAAACAGACATAGCCAGAAGAGGAAGCAGCTTATACTGAAGAGCTCAGCCCAAACTGAGTTCAGATATAAAATATTATATGGTTTGGTGATCAGGAAAGCCTGATGCCTATTATATATCTCTTAATGCTCACTTATATAGTTGCCAGTAGGGTTTTACTTTTACTGTCTGGCAATTGTTATTGATATTGTTTGACATAATATATAACAGTTTTAAACTGTAGTCAGTACTGACATTTTCTTCAGTACATGGTACACTATGTACAATACTATTTTTAGTAAATATAATTTTTATATTAATTCTTGCTTAGGCTAATTAATATGCTTAAATGATTTATGCTTTAATTTTAAACTTGGCGGAAAACATTTTTTTATAAAGTATGCCCTGATTTAAGCAATGTGTTTTAGTGGATTATAATAATTATTATAGACTATTTTTAAAATAAATATATTGGACACATCAATGACCTTGTTTTTTTCCATAAAGCAATAGCTCTGTTTCCCTAAGTTTAGATTTAAAATAAAATAATTCATGGCCCTCTTCTTACCCAAGCAGCCATTCACCAGTTAAGCATTGCAGGAATGTGGATGTCAATTAAAACATAAATGTTGTAAAAACAAGAGGCGTAAGGGTCTCTTAATATGTAAACAATAATACATAACTCTGAAAGTGTTCACATCCTCCATTCTACTCTCAAATCTCTTCTCATGACATGACCTTTGGAAAAAGAATTTCAGATTTGTTAGTATAAGAAAAGAGCTGACTTATCAAGTGTGGATAAAACTAATAAGTATGGCTTAGTAAAATTCCATCTGTGTCATATTTAACAACTATAGATTAAAAAAAAATTTCTGAAAAGTCACCAAGTACAGTACACAAAATGTACATCTGCAGGCTGAGACCATTTTCATGGTTAGCCTTGATGGTGTTTTAGACTTGTACAGCTTAGGGAGCCACTTGTACAGCTTAGGGAGCCATTTACTTTCTCTGTATATACATTTAGGGGCTGATTCACTAAGGGTCGAATATCGAGGGTTAATTAACCCTCTAATATTCGACTAGGAATTGAAATCCTTCGACTTCGAATATCGAAGTCGAAGGATTTAGCGCAAATACTGCGATCGTACGATCGAAGGATTATTAATTAGGGATGCACCGAATCCACTTTTTTGGATTCGGCCGAACCCCCCGAATCCTTTGTGAAAGATTCGGCCGAATACCGAACCGAATCCGAACCCTAATTTGCATATGCAAATTAGGGGTAGGAAGGGAAAACATTTTTTACTTCCTTGTTTTCTGACAAAAAGTCACGTGATTTCCCTTCCCGTGATTTCACGGATTCGGTTCGGCCAGGCAGAAGGATTCGGCCGAATCCGAATCCTGCTGAAAAAGGCCGAATCCCGAACCGAATCCTGGATTCGGTGCATCCCTAATTTTAATCCAACGATCGAAGGAATATCCTTCTATCAAAAAAACTTAGGAAAGCCTATGGCTTTTAGCTGCCGAATTAGGGGGTCGAAGTTTTTTTTTAAAGAGACAGTACTTCGACTATCGAATGGTCGAATAGTCGAACGATTTTTACTTCGAATCCTTCGATTCGAAGTCGTAGTCGAAGGTCGAAGTAGCCCATTCGATGGTCTAAGTAGCCCAAAAAATACTTCGAAATTCAAAGTTTTTTTACTTCGAATCCTTCACTCGAATTTAGTGAATCGGCCCCTTAGTATATATTAAAATATGAAAGTTTTTACTGAGTCTGGAGCATATGTGGCATTACTGCAATCTAGCAAAAAAGGAAAGTTTGTGCTCAACACTAATTTTTAACCCATTCAAACAAACAAATTCATACAGACAAATACAAGAGGTCCTCTGCACTCAACCCATTATCAATATATTAAAGACATTGAGACATTTTGTGCCTTAAGCTACTAAGAAATGCCTTACCCTTTAAACAAAACAGGGATAGTTTATAAATTATTGCAATATATTCAAGCTGGCCAACTATGTCATCCCTGGTCTGGGCACTCCTACAGTCAACTTTCTCTGATTCATTAAAAATTCTGCTGCGTCATTATACATTTTATACAAGTTTAACCTGCAACTTGCATGCTTTTAAGGTGAAAACTCCCATATGGCTGCCATTTATTGGCCACCACTGACTGTAACAGGGAAAGGTGGGAGCTACAACATGGAGCTAGACATTGCTTCTGTATAAACTATAGCAAAAAAATCACCAAACTAATAAGAATAGTGGTAATTTTTTCCATAAAAATCATTCTATAGCCAGGTTAAAAAAGATTAGATAGTTACTAAGCAAAATACAGTGTACAAAGTGCAACAATCGGCAATTGGGAAGCATCAGGAGGCACAGTCCCCATCAGGGCCCTGTCCTTACTGTCTGTCTAAGGGCAGGCGGTTAAGACAGGGCTGCTGCATCTCTTGATGCTACTCTTTGTTCATGCACCCCTTAGTGCTCTAGCACTTGTGCCCTGGGGTATTGCAAATTGCCCTTTTTGTTTTTTTTATAAGGATAACTAGTTATTTATGCTAATATTGCTATAAGGGCAATAACACACTGAGGGATTTTGCCCCTGTGTTAAATCACAGGCAATATGTAGCCTGAAATCTAGTGTAAGTGCCAGCAATTTTGCACAATTTTGTGTTTCGAGTTATTTAGCTGCACTGATTTTCAGTGTGGTGTAGGCATATTCTCTCCTTAAATTTACAACAGACAGCAATTCACTTTGTTTCATTTCTCTAAAGGAGTAGCCCACAATAAAAACACTAATGATTATTTTGTTGTGGACTATTCTTCATTTAACCTTGTGCCAGAGATGCATTCTATGCTATTATTTGTTGTATTAAAAAAATCAGTTTTTGGTGTTATCGGTGCATCTGTCCCTCACTCCCTCAGCTTTCAGGTGATCAAGTGGTCTCCTGGGCAGCCACTTTCTATAAGATAAAGTCAGACTGGTATTCTTACTGAAGGACTTAAGGTTTTATCACTTCGGAAGTAATGCTGGTTGTTATCTAAAGCAGGGAGAATCATATCGCACACTTTATCTTTGAATGTCTTGTTCCCTCTAGTAGCTGCAATAGGACTGTTTTGTTCATAAAAAATGCAGAAACTGTAGGAAGCCAGCACTATGTTTTGGGCAGTATGCCATTTTCCTGCATAGGCATGTAGTCTTCCAAGAAAAAAAAAATGAATGGGAGGAAAATATGCAAGTATTTCCCTGAAATATTGTTTGTAAAGATCTAATTTATAGTAGTGATAGTTTTTGTTTGGGGCTCCAAGAGTATATAAATAACAAGGGCCTGCTGTTCTCCTGCCAGATTATTTAATCAACAGAGTCTTTTGTGCGCCATAACTGATATGGCTTGTGAAACAATACGTGCTTTTTTCCCAGTAGCCTTACAGCATGATAGAAGAGCAGCCCTGCTATTTAATCTGCTATTGTTCTTTTTGACAGATATTGTTACTGTCAATGCTTCACATCAAAACATACATGCTATCGAATTTACAAACCTGTAATACCCTTTCTTTACATTTATCTGACAGCAGCAGTTATTGAGGACAATAACCCAACTATAGCTCCATTGTTACATTGTGAATAAATGCTGGTTGCATTTCAATATGCTCCAAATAGTTAGGCACATATCAAAGAAAATGTGCATAGACACATCTGTTGGGTGGGGGTGTTTGCAATTGTAAGCTACCCTGAAATTAGAACACTCTGGTAAAGAAGAGAAATTGTGACCACTTGGATTTGAATGCAAAGAGCTATTCCTGGCCTTCTGTCACTTTCTACTTTCCCACACTAACAGTATAGAAGCCCCCGGAAGCACAATTAGTACATGTAAGTTAATCACATGGAGACATAATTGTAAATGTGAGTCACTGAATAACAAAGACATGCAAGAAAAATACTTTTTTCCTTTTGGAGTTTTCTTTTTGGGGGAAATACAAACGTTTTTGCAAATTGTTGAATCATGTTTAGTAATTTTCTGCTGATAATAACAAAGTAGGTACCCCTATTTTGCAAATCTCTAATAGTGTATTGACCCTAAGAGCCATGTCACATAAGGTGTTTTTTCCACCGCGAATCTATATCTGGGAAGAAAACATAGATCTGCTTCCTTCTGCCTTTAAATGACTCTGTATTGACAGTCACAGCATTGACCATCCTATCAGTGCACTAACCCATGCCGTCAATACACATGGATTTTAGAGCAGAAAGAAGTGGATCAGTATTTTTCCTCTGTGTGGATATACAAGCAGAGGAAATACCTTGTGTAACATGGCCATAACAACTAGTGTTGCTAGACACCATCCGTGAGTGTTTATATTGCTATTGTTTGGCTGTAGACCCACTCCATTGTCTTATGTGCAATAAAAAATCAATGGGACTCACTAATTACATAGTCTGCTTGGTGTACATCAATCCGCAGATTGTCATATGACAGTGATCCCCAACCAGTGACATGTGAAAAACATGTTGCTCAAAACTCCTTGGAGGTTGCTCATGGTGGTTTAAAAGCCAGCGCTTATTTTTCAATTCCTGGTTTGGAGACAGTTTTGGTTGCATAAAAACCAAATGAACTGCCAAATAGAGCCTCCTGTAGGCTGCTAGTCCACATAAAGACTACCAATAGTCAATCAACTTGTGATATTTTTTACATTTGAATGTGGTCTCAAACTTCCCATAGATTTTATTAGACCACAGTTCTCTTTTCCAGCATGAAAATCTGATCTGATTCTGTATTGTACAAGGCATATGGAGATACACAATAGAGAGGAGCCACAGATCCCTTTCACTTTTCAAATCAATTAAACAGTAGAGGAGTGGAAGCAGTTACTATAGATCTAAGCAACACTTACTCCTCAAAGTGTCATTGAAGACCAATCATTATATTTTGGCACTGACCACATCTTTGTTCAGACCTGTAGCAATCTGTCAAGATCACACTCATTTTTATTAAAATGTTTGGCCGTTGAATCATGAGTTTCTCATTGTTCACGGACATCCTGAAATCATAACCCTATTCTACAACTAGGGTTCAGATTTGTAATGAATGTTACATTGTCATTTACTATTCCAAATAAATCCCTGCATATGTAAGGCTGTTATGTGGTTGAAATCCATTGCTTAAAATATAAAAATACCTGCATGGCATAGCAAATACAAAGTGGGAAACACCCTGAAGGTTAATACAGTCATAATGTAAGGTTTTTGGAGTGGAGTTGCATGTCCCCATTCATACATTCACGTCATCATGAATGAATAAACATGCAAGGGTTTTCCCCACTTACTGTTACTTGGTTTGGAAGGGTTCATCTCCAGGCATCACCTTGCCAAAGTGCTAAAGTGGTGTATTGGTGTTTGCTTTAGGGAAGTACAATTGCTGTAATATATTGTTATTTTTTTATATACTTTGGCAAAGCACAGTCTGCAGTTATGGAAGCATTTAACATTTAATGGGCGGGTCCATTGTAACAATTCAATAATGGTTGTAAAACCTAAAGACAAAAATATTAAAATACTTCACCAATCTTTCTTGCAAATTGTGCTATAATAGAATGAAATAGGTACAGCAAATACGATCTAATAAAAAAGGCAAAAAACATATTTGAAGTATAATACATTTTTGGCACAACACACTTATTTTGTCAACTGAAAAGATTAAGATTGATCTGCAAACAAGAAGGGAAAACGTCTGAAAGCATCTGATGAATGTTATGGGTTTTTAAGAGAACTTGAAGAGAACAAAAGGTCAACGTTTAGTTTAATTCTGATCTCCTTTTTTCAGGTGTCCCAGTATATGAAAGAAACACTGAGCCAGCTGCAACATGTAGTACTTTGTGAGCAACATTTTAGCTGCACACTGGTTCATCCTCAGGATAAATGAGCATCTCTGTATGATATATCCGGCAGCTCAATGGGCTCACTAAAAAGGTAATTGCAAGTTGAGAAACTGGTACTAAAAAGGAACCAGTAACTAAATATCAGGCTTGTCACACTACAAAGTAATAGCAAACAGAAGATAGAAACCAGATTCGGGAAACAATGCTCCCATTGCATGCTCCACAATTTACCTTTTATGACCTTATTTGTATAAGAAATAACAAAAAAAATCTATTGCTTTTCCTACTCCATTACAATAATGGTGCAACAATATACAAGCATGCAAATGGCTCTGTATTTAATGCTCAGCACTCAAATGCCCAACATTTTTACTTAGTAAAAGTACAGTCAAATGTTTGATAGTCCTACTGTTAACAAAGGTGATGGAACTTTTCAGATGAGGGGAAGTTTTGCCTATTCTGGAGCTGGTTAATTTTACTACATCAACGACAATATCCAAAGAGAAATACCACACTGTTCTGTATGCTATACCCTTTGGCTTAAATGTATGTGAAAGAGGATGCATATACCAGAAGGACAGTGATCTTAAACATGCATGGCATTCCAAGGAAGAGCAAAGAATGCTGACTTTTGGCTTCCCTCCAGTCACCACCTTAACCTAAATTAAAATTCTGGAGTACTGGAGTAATATGCCAGAATGCAAATTGTGCACATTCCAATCGCTAAGAAGGATTACCACACCATCTTGCATCTATAGTGTTAATTTATTTCCATTCTATTCATTTCCATTCACTATACATTCCAACTTTCCTAAATAAATAAATATATATTTATCCTTGATAAAGGTCCCCAGGTGGGACCGAAACGTTGGACACAATGCTGTGTTAAATAAAAGCACGTTTTGATTCATCTACAAATGAGTGTGCTGATCCCTTCATTATATATAATACAATTTGATCGTGCACCTCAGCAAACCAAGAGAAAAGAGTGCGGACACCCATGAGACTTATATATACAGTATATATATAGTGAATAAAGTACCCCCTCTTGTAAATTATAAGGATATTATAAGTTACCGAGGAGTTTCATGACCATATAAAAACACAAGGCCGAAGGCCGAGTGTTTTTATACTGGTCATGGAACTCCAATACATACATATTCCACTTCAGCTAACAAAAAGACCCCTGCTTTAAATTTAAATATTTTAGATATTTTTAGGGTAGACCAAGAACACAAGTCTTTCTATATTAAAATTTTGAAAAGATAATAACAGGTTACTGAAAACAAAATATGCCAGCAAATGCAGTCACAGTTAAGTAACAGAGAATCATCCTCACAATAGTAAAATGTAAGGACGGAAAATAAAAGGTACAGTAGCAGAAAATAAAAGATTTCCATTTTTTAAGTTGAATTAGCATTTAATACAGTTCCCACATATAAATGGCTTAACTACATTATTAAATATTTGTATACAGACTAGGGAAAATAAATATAAAGCTGTCAGAATTGCCATAAATTCCAAAAACAGACTCCCTGTTAATGCCCAGGGATACTGTACAAGTATATTAAGATTCTCCAGTTTGTGTTTAAGCCATAATATTTTTTCTGGTTCTTTTAGGACCAAGCATACTATGAGGCCAGTTGACCTTTGTTTCTCAAAAACAGACTAATCAAAGCAGCAAAACACTCTAGGTTCCTCTTGTCTTTGCTAGTATTGGCTCCTTTAAAATTGCCATGCATCTAATGCTATCAGTCAATAAGCAGACAGTTATAGCAAGGTCCAGGCAATGTGGCAAAAGTTGAAAAAAGATTATAATAAAAATTTCTAGTATAGGTATGCACAGGTCACCAAGAAAATGTTAAATATTAGTGTCCCTTTGAGGAGGTACTGTCATCTATGACCAAATAACTCAAAACTGTGTAATACTTCAGTAGTGTAGCTTTGGGGAAAATATGCATTAATATTACTCCAAACTTAAGTCTTAATCACCTACAGAGGAGCACTAGGAAGTGTATATCCTGGTACATGTGTGACTGTCTGCTTCCTTTCCAGCCCTGTCCTGCTTTCCAGCTAAGATTCTGATATTCAATCAGGATCAGAACAATAAGATACTTGACAGAATCAATTACTTTTTAAACAGTAGGTTAATTTTCATTTCATGCACTGATACCTGGAGAAGTCTGTGTCTGATTTAGTTATAAGAGCAGAAGAAATCAGAAAATGGAAAGGATTTCGGATCTTGTTATGTTAAATGGCAGCCATGCCTCTTCGAATCCCTAAAGATTTAAAGATCTACCGCCCTGTTGTCAGCATCTTTACACTGCCACCTTGAATTTATGTGACCTGTTTATTTACCACCTCCAGACCTTTCTCATAACTCTGTTCCTGGATCTGTTTCCAGTTTTGGTTTTCCTGTGTACTAAACCTTGGCTTGTTACCCATTCCTGAACCCATTCTGACTTTACTGACCCTGGACCAGATATTGACTTTGCTGCTTCTCTCCTGCACGTGATCTTTAGTCTTTTAACAATATTCTCAACTGTCTCCAAAGTCCATGAATGGGAAGCCAAGCAAAAACTAGATGATCCTTATCAGAATCCTAAGATCCTTCTAGCTTCTTTGCGTTAAAGTACACAAGTTACACCTGGCGAACTGATAAGATGAAGCTACATCTTCCTCAATCGTATGTCAGTGACATCATATCCTGTAAGCTGAAAAGTTATAAAAATGAAAAAAAAAAAGTGGGATTGTGTTTAAAAGTTGTAACTGTTAAATATTTTTGTTTTAATATTTTTTTTAACCATTTGAGGGGCATGAAACATTTGTTTTACAGTGGGCTCATGTCTAGGAAAATAGAGGATCTCTTTTGTCTTTATTTTACTTCCTTGGACATTTTTAATAATAAGTGGCCACTTAAAGCATTTGCACCAACATCTCTAATAAAGACATATACATGACCTATATCTACCCGCCCTATTCAAACTGACCTAAGCCTAAGAGTAGTGACTAAGTATCACTAGGCAAAAATGAACATTAGCAAAAGTTCACTATAAAATGCTCTCACTGCCGAATTTACACTAGTGAAACTTCGCCAGCATTTAGCTGCCCAGATGCAACTTCACACTTTGATGAATTATCATATGCGCTGTGAATTAACATCTGACAAAGTGGCGCGAAGTGTGTGAATTTTCCCCAGTGAATTTGTCCCTAAGAGGCCCATTTATCAACATTTTCATTTTACTGGTTTTAGAGGTTTTTTAAAGCACAAATAAACAAATTTCCCCTCAATCCACAAGTGTCATGTGATGTATTAAAAGATCTTAATAAAAAAAACTATTACAAAAAAGTCCAAATGGCTAAAAAAAAGGTCCAATAGGCTCAGCTCCTGATGTCTTCTGTAGAACCTCTACTGCTTTTAGAGCCTCTAAACTGTTCTTGCCTTGAACTGTCAAACTCATATTCTATATACTGTACCTGGTTTAAAGTTCAGCCTTCTCTGATGGATGCTTCTTCTCTCTTAAAGAATCACAGATATTAGCACCATTTACCTTCCTTTTTAAGATTTGCAATTTTGTTTATTTATTTACTAAGAATGTCAGACTGAGGCTCCATTGTGCTCAACTGGGCCTTATGTTTAATTCCTTTTAATGCTCCATATTTCATATACAGTGTACAGTGGTACAGATTATTATAGAATCTTACTTAAAGGAGAAGGAAAGGTTAAAACTAAGTAAGCCTTCTCATAAAGGTCCATCTAAATATACCAGTAAACCCCCAAAGTACTGCTGCTCTGAGTCCCCTGTCAAAAGAAACACAGCATTTCTTTCCTTCTATTGTGTAGTCATGGGCTTCTGTATCAGACTTCCTGCCTTCAGCTTAAACATCATTGCCCTGGGCAAGAGCATGCTCAGTTTGTTCCTCTCCCCCCACCACTCCCTTCTCTACTGTAATCTGAGCCCAGAGCAGGGAGAGACTCAGGCAGGAAGTGATGTCACACCACATTAATACTGCAGCTCCTATACTAAACAAACAGAGAGCTTCTAGAGCTTTTTACTCAGGTATGGTAAAACATTCTACAGAATAAATATAGCATTCTAGCTTGTACTATTGTGGCTAATCTGTTGGCAATAAAATGCCTCCATAGCTTTCCTTCTCCTTTAAGGATAAATCTATTAACTAAAGGAATTCCGCTTTTTTCTTTGGATAATGATGATGAGGGATCCACTTCTTTTTGTCAAGGATACTGGTATCTTCCAATGGACTGTAGCACTATATATATATATATATATAAAATAAAAAAATATAAACATAAATGTATTACAGTTACATCCGGAGTCCAACATATTATTATTATTAATGCACTGGCCTGTACCACATATATTGTATTAAAATGTAAAGTACATAAGGTTTCTGCCTCCAGCTGCATGTGCATTTAGTGTTTCTTGTGGAAATGAAAAATGAAAGGGAGCTCTTTTTAATTAACAACCCAACCTATCATAAAAGTATAAACCATATGGGAATATTCTGACATTGTTTTCCTTCAGTATAGGCCAGCATGTTAAAAAGGGGGTTTGGAATGGTTTCCAGACTGTAAGAATGCAGAAATGGCTCTATTGTTCACTAAATTCACATGCGGAGATATTTATAAAAAGATCAAAGTATTTCCCAGAAGTGCAGTATCTGTTTTTTAACAGTTTAATATCTTAGGTAAATCTTATCTCCAGTAGTCCCAAGTAGTAAACAGATTTCAAGAACACTTACAGGGCAATTGTTCAAATTGACTATCATTTACTTCAAGAATCAGCAACATGTGGTTGTGCAGCTGTTGCTGATCTTCAACTTCCCAGTGTACGAGGATGCTCAAAACCATAGTAAGGGTGCAGAAGGATGCTCTGAGTTGAATTGCACGACAGTAAATGAGCCACAGATTGGGATCCACGGGCCAACATTTCGGTCTCCTTCTAATACCACATCTTGTCTTGCCAGTGCCAACTGTCATATTGTGATAATTTATGTGAACACAATACATACAAAGTATTTGGGTCCCTTTGAGTATTACACTTGCTTGTACTAATTATGTGGTGTCTGCAAATGCTAACTAATTGCTAGGTGCAACATTCATAGGTTAAAATCAAATGTCCCTGACATTTGATTATAAGCTATGGAATAAAGAAATTTTATCCAACCTGGTGTGCCGCAGGAGTGCGTGCCTATTAATCTATTTTGTTGCATCTCACCCCAAGCTACGTGTTCGGGGGGGGTTTACCTGGGCCACCTTTCTTCACCAGTGAGTGTGAATCAACACTTATATTGTTTGAATTAACTTGCAGATAATGCTACACCCTTAAGAGACGGACCTAGGGCCACGCACCCAGGTCAATTCACATGCCTGATGAGTTTTTTTTTTATTAAAAATTGGGAGTATCTGCTTTTTGGATAGAGCCGCGGGTTTTGTTCTGTCCGTGTTTGCATTAAGGTAACACAAATTTTTGTGAAAAAATAGGGCACCTTGCATCTGTTTTTTGTTTTTTAAGTGTAGATTTCATTGTAAATTAACTCTCATGACTTCAGACCTGTGGAACCTATATAGACAAATACAAGAGGTCCTCTGCACTCCCAGACATTGAGACATTTTGTACCCTAAGCTACTAAAATGCCTTTCCCTTTAAACAAAACAGGGATTGTTTGTCCAGATATTGCAATATATTTAAGATGGCCAACTACGTCAAAGTAATCTCTGGTATGGCCAATTTGCAAACATTATCCCACTTTTACAGGATATGATGTCACTGACATAATAATATTGTTGATGTAGCGTAATTGTATTAATTCGCCAGTCAGAACCTGGCAAAGTAGATTTTTAATAGGTGAAAATAAATATAAAGCTGTCAGAATTGCCATAAATTCCAAAAACAGACTCCCTGTTAATGCCCAGGGATACTGTACAAGTATATTAAGATTCTCCAGTTTTATATTGTGTTTAAGCCATAATATTTGTTCTGGTTCTTTTAGGACCAAGCATACTATCAGGCCAGTTGACCTTTGTTTCTCAAAAACAGAACAATCAAAGCAGCAAAACACTCTAGGTTCCTCTTGTCTTTGCTAGTACTGGCTCCTTTAAAATTGCCATGCATCTAATGCTATCAGTCAATAAGCAGACAGTTATAGCAAGGTCCAGGCAATGTGGCAAAAGTTGAAAAAAGATTATAATAAAAATTTCTAGTATAGATATGCACAGGTCACCAAGAAAATGTTAAATATTAGTGTCCCTTTGAGGAGGTACTGTCATCTATGAACAAATAACTCAAAACTGTGTAATACTTCAGTAGTGTAGCTTTGGGGAAAATATGCATTAATATTACTCCAAACTTATGTCTTAATCACCTTCAGAGGAGCACTAGGAAGTGTATATCCTGGATTCTGTAAAACAATTTGCAAACATTATCCCACTTTAAATATATGCTTATACAGGATATGATGTCACTGACATAATAATATTGTTGATGTAGCGTAATTGTATTAATTCGCCAGTCAGAACCTGGCAAAGTAGATTTTTAATAGGTGAAAATGTAGCCAATTGTAATTTTTACACTCTGATAAATTAGCGGCTTTATAATCGTTCGCCTGAGTGAAAATTCACCTGGAGAAACAAAGCAAAAGTTCTCCAGCGACAAGGTAATTTGCTAGTGAAGTGTGTTCTTCTGGTAAAATAGGCGATTACGTTGCGAATTGTCTTTTTATCGAAGATTTGTCAGAAAAACACAATTTGCTTAATGGGGCACAAAACGCAACCTCATTTTATAATGTGTTTTTTGTATCCCAAAAAGTGGAGATCCTCGTCCAATACATTACCAGTTGTTATGCTGACAATTCTGCACATTTGGAGTAAGCCCTACAAGAAACAAACAACATGTAGCAAAATGATGGGCTGTTTTACTGAAAATGACTAGTACAGTCATGGGATCTGCTATCCGGAAACTCATTCAGAAAGCTACAAATTATGGAAAAGCCATCTCCCATAGACTCTATTTTATCCAAATAATTAAAAGTTTTTAAAATGATTTCCTTTATCTCTGTAATAATAAAACAGTACTTTGTACTTGATCCCAACTAAGATATAATTAATCCTTATTGGAGGCAAAACCAGTCTATTGGGTTTATTTAATGTTTACATGATTTTCTAGTAGACTTAAGGTGTGAAGATCCAAATTATGAAACATTCATTATCCAGAAAGAACCCCGGTCCTGAGCATTCAATATAACAGGTCCCATAGCTTTACCCTATTCGTTCATGAATGGCCAGCTCAACAACAAAGATGCAGGGGAAAAGAACACTAACGCAAGAGGGATATTCTTGTGTCAATTCCTTGTGGCCTTGGGAAGCCACTTTATCTCACTATAATCAAGTTTTGTTTCAGGCGTTAACAGGTCTGCACTGACTAGAAATGTGGCCTGTAGCATTCTTTGCTGTAAGGAAAAAATGTCGCCCCCAATGCTGTTATAATTCTGTAGAGAAATTTCCCACACTTCCTAAGTGGCACAGATTTCTCAGCACAGTGGAGGACATTCTGGTCAAACAAAGAATTACAGAGTCTTTGTAACTATGCCTATAAATGTAGACCTTCCCCCAACCCCCTAGTGTGCCATTGCTGCAAAAAATATTACATAGCAAAGTGCTAAATAGATTAAGACGAAAACAACGACTGGATTAATAGAAAACAGCAAAAAAGCAATATATTACAAAGAAATATTATTGACTGAACAGTGGTAAAAAGACTGTGTTTTGGCTTGATATCTGTTTTATTTAAAATCAGAAAAGACAAAACTGTATAGGAAGACTTCACTGTTTCCTGTTGTGCAAACCAAGATTTATCTCTGTTGAAAAATGCCCTAGTAATGAAGCACTTAACACTCAACTGTTGTTTGACCTGTCCTGCTAATGTGTTTGGAAAAGAAGTTAATTAACAGTAGATAGCCATATCCTTTAACTTCATTTTTCCAGCCACCCAGCTCATAAAAGGAAAAATTGAGCATATATTGAAGGAAGCAATTAAGTTGCACAAATAGTGATCTCATTGAACCACAGCTGACTTCTGTCATGTCAAGAGACAACTTAACACAGAAGCAATAAAAAAAATAGTTGCCACGACCTACCACTGAGAATTGACTGGCAATAAAGATGAATAACTTCCTTCATGAAGATTAGCGATTAAAGCTCTTTAAAAGCAAATGTAGTTAGGTACAGACATAAAAAGAGCACCGTATGTAAGAGCATGTTTGGCCCATTCAGTAACATTTTATAGTCAATTGAAAATAGACTTTTTAATAAAACATCAGTTAAGCTTACTACAGTTATCTTAACTGCTGTCATTAAAAGCCTTGCCATTCGGAATTGTAGCAGAAATCTTGTTTTCAAAGTTGGGCAACTGTTGCATGGAACAACACACTAAGACAAAACAATCTGCACAGGTTATTTCCCCTAATTTATCAATACATTTCCCCTGAAAAATTCCAGTGTGGGAAAAAACTAGAAAAAAATCATATGAAAATTCGAAACGTACAATTTTTTTGGATTTTCTGCCTGAAAAACCACAAAATCTTTTGATTTTTGCACGAAACCCAGCACAGCTCAGGATATCTTCTGGACTTCTTCCATTGACTTACATACTGTACAACTTCGGCAAGTCTGAGATGCCCGATTTTCAGATTTGGGGGCAAATTCACCAAGATCCGAAGTTGCACCAGTAAAAACTTCTCCGCACTTTGCCAGGCGTAGTTTCGTCCAGCGCTACGCAAATTCATTAAAATGCGAAGTTGCGCTCCGGGAGACGAACGGTAGCGAAGTTGTGCTACCATTACTTCTCCAGGCAAAGCGAAGTTACGCTAGCGATGCCTAATTCGCATACAGCGCAAAGTTAAAATATAATGGACGTATATGCTGCAGCAACTACATTACACTACACAAGCCCAGGAAACCTTTAAAAGATAAAATAAAGGTGTTCTATTGCTCTACACATGTGCCCACTGTATCGTTGAGTTGCCATATGTTAGCAAATGTAGGGGGGAAGGAGGTTACCCCCAAAAAAATTGCGCTTTTTTTCATACTATCACCCATAAAAAAGTAAAAGATGCCTGCGTTTTTTGGGACTTAGAAAATTGAACTTCGCCTGGTCTGAACTGGTGAAGTAAAGTCTGGCGCAAGAGATAACGTTCAGTAAAATGTGCAAGTTAGTGAATTAGTGTAGTTACGTCCCTTCACCATAGCGCAACTTCACCTGGCGTAAGGGGTGCGAAGTAGCGCTAGAGTAGGTCCACTTCGCTAGTGAATTTACGGCAGCACCCGTTATTAAATCGGCGAAGTAACGAAATGACGTCACGCTGGCGAATTTGCGCTAGCTTTAGCAGCTTCACGTTTTAGTAAATTTGCCCCCTGGACTTTTTACATTCTAATAAATCACCAAAAATTATATTATAATCTTTCTAGTTTTGGGCATTCAGACTTTAATAAATAACCCCCTTAGTGTGCACATGGCCTAAAGCTAATGCCACACTGGAAAGGATATCAAAGGTCTTGGTGGTTCGCTCCCTTGGTGGTTTCCAAAGATGTCTGTTCTCCCTCAGACTTGTACAAAAATCCAATTCAGAGCTACGAAGGGAAACCAGCGCTCATCCAGCACGAGGTGTAGACAGACAAAGGGTCAAGAAATTGATTCTCATATAGTGTAGTATTTTTTCATAGATATAGTCCACCCTTTGTGAAATTGAAATATTTCTAAAAAGGTGCCTTCTCCAGACTATACTATTTACCGTGCTTAAACTTCACACAATACGGTGAATCTGATGTGAGGATACTCACGAACGTTTAAACGAAGTTTGGGCGTTTAGAAAGATAATTAGACGGTCATCCCCTCAATTCTCTCCAGCCTCTGTGGCTTAAAAACAATGCGCTGACATAGTGTAAAATCGTCACTTTTTTAATCCCAAAAATAACATTAAAATCACACTCACATGTTACTGTTAAAATTTTCGCATTAAAACAAAAGTCACCAGTTCGCCATCTGTTGGAGTCACTTCGGCAGCCGGTATAGATGTTTTGGCCGGCGTCTCGACCGCCTCGTGTATCCCAGTGCGCTCGTGGATGACGTCACTGCCCGACGCGTTTCGTCTACTGACTTGATGCCCTTGAGGAAGTCAGTAGATGAAACGCGTCGGGCAGTGACGTCATCCACGAGCGCACTGGGATACACGAGGCGGTCGAGACGCCGGCCAAAACATCTATACCGGCTGCCGAAGTGACTCCAACAGATGGCGAACTGGTGACTTTTGTTTTAATGCGAAAATTTTAACAGTAACATGTGAGTGTGATTTTAATGTTATTTTTGGGATTAAAAAAGTGACGATTTTACACTATGTCAGCGCATTGTTTTTAAGCCACAGAGGCTGGAGAGAATTGAGGGGATGACCGTCTAATTATCTTTCTAAACGCCCAAACTTCGTTTAAACGTTCGTGAGTATCCTCACATCAGATTCACCGTATTGTGTGAAGTTTAAGCACGGTAAATAGTATAGTCTGGAGAAGGCACCTTTTTAGAAATATTTCAATTTCACAAAGGGTGGACTATATCTATGAAAAAATACTACACTATATGAGAATCAATTTCTTGCCCCTTTGTCTGTCTACACCTCGTGCTGGATGAGCGCTGGTTTCCCTTCGTAGCTCTGAATTGGATAATGCCACACTGGGTTTTCTCAACCTGCATTTTGGCAGAAGTGATTATGCTGAATTCCACTCTGTGTGCACCCAAGTCATCACAGAGGCTTAGGGTGCAGAAATAACACAGAGCAGTGGTGAATGGTGAGGCTGCTTCTTGGTGTGTGTTTACCCACAGGCAGATAAATAGCCTGGCCATAGCCACAAAGTCCCCACTGTTGGTTTACGGCATCTTTTCCAGAGATTAAATAAAATAATCCAATAACAGCACAATTTAAAGTCTTGAGGGCCATGTCAAATGGGATGTTTTTGAATATCTACATAGAGGAAAAATGTCAGATTCCTTTCCTTCCACCCCAGCCTCACTGTGCACTGACAGGCACAGCATCAGCTTGTTAGTGCACACATGGGTGGATTTTGGTGAGAACATGCATATTTTTGCACTAACAGGCCAATGCTGTGCATGCCAAAGCACAGTTATGTTGCATTTTCTCCCCGTCATGATATCCTGGAGTAAAAAAAAGTCTTATCTGACATGGCCCTTAAAGGAGAAGGAAAAGGTCAACAACTGGATCCCCAGCTCATTTTTGCTAACAGGAGCACCAGCCTAAGATTTGGCACCCCCACCCCCAGTGATTGAAACTTTCCTTCTCCTTTAAGATTACAGTGAGGAAAACATTGGAAATAACATCCAAGGTAAGACTCAACGGGTGCAAGGGAAACTTCCAGTGGGCCCCATTGCAGGACTATTCTTATCAACTCTTCCTTCATCTTAAATGTGCCTGCTCCAGTTTTGCACCAGAGACACAAAATAAATAGATGCCATGGCAGCTTACCTTGTCAGCATTACCTTGCCCTATTAACTTATCTTGGGGGCCGATTCACTAACTTCGAGTGAAGGATTTGAAGGTAAAAAACTTCGAATTTTGAAGTTTTTTTGGGCTACTTCGACCATCGAATGGGCTACTTCGACTACTACTACGACTTCGAATCGAATGCTTCGAACTAAAAATCGTTCGACTATTTGACCATTCGATAGTCGAAGTACTGTCTCTTTAAAAAAAACTTCGACCCCCTAGTTCGCCATCTAAAAGCTACTGAAGTCAATGTTAGCCTATGGGGAAGGTCCCCATAGGCTTGGCTAACTTTTTTTTATCAAAGGATATTCCTTCGATCGTTGGATTAAAATCCTTCGAATCGTTCGATTCAAAGGATTTTATCGTTCGATCGAAGGAATTATCCTTCGATCGTTCGATAGAACTATCTGCGCTAAATCCTTCGACTTCGATATTCAAAGTGGAAGGATTTTGATTCCTAGTCGAATATCGAGGGTTAATTAACCCTCGATATTCGACCCATAGTGAATCGGCCCCTTTGTGTTGCAGGAAATGAAAGTGTTGTATAAATAATAATATTTCTCAACTGCTTTGAGACACTTATCACGTATGTGGCATTGTAATAAACTCTGCTAATTGTGTGCACATTTTGAGTGTATTTTTTTTATGCAGGAGAATACCTGCTTGCATGGGTGGTGTATTTCCAGGTGCATATATAATTATCTATACTTCCTGTCTGGCAATACAAATCAGCTTGGTTTTACATTATGACAGGGATTAAATATATACATTGAGGATCAGTACATTTGTCTCACAAGACAACAAGACGCTAAGCAGAAAAGCAATGATCCTTTATCTGGAAGTATCGTTTACATTTACTGTTCTACTCACTGGAGACACATTTGACTCATCTAGCTACAAGGATAATAGCAATAACAAAGCATAACCGAGGAACAGAAAACACTACAAAAAATTAATGAAATGAAATCTGAATCATCAGAGAATATAACTCACTACCAGTAAAGTTTGTCCAAACACATTCATTGAATTAAAATTATTGTGTGGTGACAGTATGTACTGTTTATTGTAGTTTGTTACATGGATTTCAATATGGCACTGTGCTGTGCAATATTCTGGATAATTTTAAAAACGTAATTGTCTGAACTGAACAAAATTTAACTGAGCAATGTGGCAGACTACCATCATAGGGGCAAATTTACTAAAGTGTGAAGTGACTAACGTGGGCGAAAATTCAACAGCATGACGTAATTCCGGTAAATCACCGATTTACTAACGGTCGCCGGCGTAACTTCGCTAGCAAAGGACATAGATCCCTAACGCCTGGCCAATTTGCGCTCTGGCGAATGGACGGAACTATACAAATTCACTAAGATGCAGATATTACTGAACATTACCTCTTGCGCCAGACTTGCCTTCGCCACCTCAGACCAGGCGAAGTGCAATACTGTAGATAGGAGTTCCTCAAAAAATAGTTGGAAACGCTAGCGTCTTTTCCTTTTTCAGGGTGATAGGCTGAAAAATAGCGTAATTTTTATGGGGGGGTAACCGGCTTCCCCCTACATTTCCTTATATTTGGCACAAAAACTATACACTGGGCTCATGTGTAGGGCAATATAACAATTTTATTTTATTAAGGTTTCCCAGGCTTGTGTAGTGTAATGTATTTGCTGCAACATATACGTCCATTCAACTTTAACTTCCCGCCGTATGCAAATTAGCCAACGCTAGTGCAACTTCGCTTTGCTTGGCGTAGTAACGCTAGCACAACTTTGCCAGAATTCGGCACCCTGGACGCAAATTTGGATTATATAGAAATGTTGTCCTGGTGAATCTATACCTGGCGAAGTGTTTTGCTGTGAGCAAAGCCGTTGCTGGCGAATTTTCAGAGGTCAGTGAATTTGCCCCATAGAGCTGAACTGTTGCCACCTTCATTCCAAACTTAGTGCCTTTTATTAGATATAGATAAAAAAGTATTATCCACAAATTTTACATCTATCACCAATATGGATGAGTCAATACGCATTGCAAGTGACACTTGGAAAAAGATATAATGGCACGCGTGTGGTGACATCATTACACATGAGACAACTCATTAAGTCCAAAATGGGCCATTCCGAATGAAGCCTGTACAAAAATATATTCCCTAATCTATATCCAGTGTGCTTCTCAATTAAGCTCTTCTTCCTCTCTTGCAATGTAAGCCTGTTTAAGTTAGCTTCAAAGAATGTCTAAACCGATTTTGCAACAGGAATCTATAAATAAACTTGCTAATCTTTATACCTACTAAAATATTTGAGTATGTAATGACCACCTAATTTCCTATAGCTACTAACAAACTAAAGTACTTATGCAAGGTTCCCATTGTCTGATATTATTCCTTGTTCCTGTAATAAAAATCTTCTTGCTATTAGGGGACACTAATAACATATATTTTGATCACCAACCCAAGTGCAAGTGTTGTACGATGTCCATCTTTTCTTATCTATTCAAATCTGTGTTTGTGTGGGTTTCATTAAGGTGCTTTGCTTTCCCCCCACAGTCCGGAATTGGTTTCTGTTTATACTGATACAAGGCTGTATCTTTCTTTGCCCCTTCTAGGGAAATAAGATTAGGTAGAAATAATGTTGCAGACCCTTCACATTACCACTTTTAGGATTTGCTTTAAAGTGGGATTGCTGAACCAGTTCATTGATTTTATTTACTGAGAAAAATCTTTCCATTTCCTTGAACAGTGTGTGACATGGGAAAAGTGCCTTTTCTGCTGATAGGAGCACCGGCCCGGGGTTTCAGGTAAGTCAATACAATCAAACATATGGCACCCCCAAATGCAGGATGCCTTTCCTTCTCTTTTAATGTATTCATCTTATATACAGGACTTCATTAGATTTTATTATTGTGCTGCAGTAGTGCTTGGATTATATTGGTTAAAATAAGGGGGTATTAAGAGTGGATGGGTTGAGTACTGATGATAGTTTAGTGGCGGTTTTTAGGGAGCAACCAAAGTTAACTGTTGTGTCATGAATCTATTTGCTTTGTTGTTTTACATGTAGATTTTATGGTCTAACTTTCACCATTAAAGGAGTGCTGTAAAAAAATAAGTTAAATAAGTTTAGAGAGTGTATTGATGTTTAAAGTCTGCATTGATAGCACAACTAGTTGTGGGCCTTTCTGGCTGATGCAGATAGAACATAAAGGTACTTTAAACAACTCCTGCAAATACACTAATATCTACGGATGACATTACTAAAAGTGTTGAGTATAGTCATTAAGCAGAGACTGCAGGCCAACATGAAAGGTAGGCAAACAAAGGAGAAAGGAAGGTTGTGTATCAGGTTTGGAGAGTAATGAGGGACCACTTGACATCTAATTGGTTGAAGCTAATGAATTCAGACATAAAAAAGTATACATGCAAAAAAGCTTAAATACAAGTATCACTGTGTTATATGTACTATAAAACTGCTTAAAAGTAAAAATATACTCCCAAACAGTGTAGGTCTCTATACAAATATATTGCATAAAACTGCTCATATGTAAAACCCTTCCTCGCGTAAAGAAACCATTTTCATAAAAATAAACTTTTAGTAGTATGCCCCCTGGGATCATAAAATTCACAGTTCACATGGCATACATACATGTTAAGTCACATGAGCCAATTATTGGACAAAGTACTGTCTTTAAACAGCACTCCATTAAACAAGGTTAAAAGTCCGTGTATGACAGGGCTGTATTGGCTGAATGGTTTGCTATACACCGGACGTAATAGTGGTAGGGGTAAGCTTACCTCCCGTTATTCAAATAACTTTGAGACCCCCCGTGTTATAACCACTTTCTCAATAGAATAGCCACAAAGTTAGAAGTATTGTTCAGTGCCATTGGGGTCTTTTATTACAGGACCTGATTTTGAAGCTTTGTTGCCAAAACAGCTGATTTTACTTTCAAGAAAGGCAGGAGTATAGGTTCTTATGTTTCGCCCAGTTTACATCAAATTCAGATTACTAACACTCACATTCAAAGCCCTGAACAATGAAGCCCCTCCCTATATTTCTTCTCTGGTCTCAAAAGACTCTCCTTCCTGCAACCTTCCATCTGCTTCTGACCTTAGCCTCTCTTCTCCTCCCATCACTTCAGCCCATTCTCGTCAACAAGATTTTTCTTGGGCTTAAGCTTTTCTCTGGAACTCTCTGCCTTGAGCTGTCAGACTTTCTTCTTCCTTCCAAACTTTCAAATGGGCCCTAAAGAGACATAGGTATTGGTGGGTTTAAGTTTGATGTATTTGTTTACTATTATTACACAACATCTACAACAAAGGGAAACCACAACAGAGTGTCATATTAACAGAATGCTGCATATGAAGTCTGGCAAGTTACACCTGTGACTATACTCTTTTCCAGAGAGGATCCCACTTTAGGAGAGGGTCAAGCACCAAGCAGACCTAATTAAAAACTCATTAGAAGAGACAATCGCCATTAGTATGCCAAGTTTCATGCAAATCCATTAGCAATATAGTCTCTTCAGAAGTTTTACATTCTTCTCTGAGCCCCAGGGATTGGAAAACATGGCATGTTAATTTGCTGTTCCTGGTCTGTGAACATTAGCCACAGTCCTCTTACTTTCTGGATTGTTTCACATTCCAGCAAATTAGTTTTATCCGTTCTGAGAACATTTTTAACAAAGAAAGCTCTTTTGGCATCACATGGGTAAAATAACAAGGGATAAAAGATTGAGCAGTTCCCTTAATCAGCAACAAATAACCTGAAATCTCTCTTGAAAATAGTTTCTCTTTTTCCTTTTACACTTATCTTTCTGCTTTAGTTTATTCCTTAATAACATTTCCGAAGCCAACCCTTTTTTTTTTAAATACCATTCCCTAGGGCTGCTGATATTTTACCTCTTTATTCTTTTGTAAGAGACCTCGACTGAAGATCTCACAACTTGTTTAAGGATAAGGTTATTAAATGATACTATTGTTCAACTAATAAAAAAGACAGTTTATCTAGGGGATAAAAATGAAAGGAAAAAGTCACCCAATGGAGCTCAAATGAACTGAAATGGATCAAAGTAAGCAGAGACATCTAAAAGCTTTTGTACATTGAAAGTGGCTATCTGTTGCAGGTCTTGCCTCATTAACTGCTGATAGAACCATAGGCTGGGACTTCTAAAATACCTAACACCCCAGGTCTATAGCAAGATGATCTCAGGGTTAGAAGTTCTTCAAGTTTCTCTTTTTCATTGCAATAGAGCCTTGACCTCCACCTTTGTGTGTCCTCCCTGCCAGTGAAGCATAGCTCAGATGAGTTGCCAACAATAATCCCATGCACAGGTCTTAGAAATAAACACAGGTCCAACAACAACAAAAGAATTCTCAATGTCATTTTACTCTCTTGGGCTCTGTATTCTATACACTGTTGCCTTCTGTTTTCACAGGACTAAATAGAGACAAGGAATTTTTCTTTTTTGTGGTTCATAGAAAATAAGGACCCTTTTAAAGATTACAGCACATAGCTGTTTTCAGGGCAACTACCTTACTTTGCCGCCAAACATAGTAACACACTGTAATTATGATTTGGTTTTATTACGTCCCCCTCAGCTGTTAATTCAGCACCCACAATAGGGAGGCATTTGACCCTTTGAGGTTACAACCATGGAGTTTTTAATATTACAAGTGTTTGATTAGGTCAACCCATGTAAAGCAGATGAGTAGAAAAGGCTAAACTAAAGTTTTACATAAAAAAGTGCATACACTTATACAGGTACGGGATCTGTTATCCAGAATGCTCAGGACCTGGGGTATTCCGGACAATGGATCCTTCTGTAATCATTTTTTAAAATTTGGATTATTTAGATAAAATGGAGTCTATGGGAAATGGTCTCTCTGTAATTCGTAGCTTTCTGGATAACAGGTTTCCGGATAATGAATCCCATACCTGTATATGTATATTAATAGGAAAACATTGCACACATTTATTAAAGACAAGTGGTACAAATTCAAAGTTTCAGCCAGTTTTGGTCAGTTTGGATGCACTTGCTTTAAATATAGCCAAACGTTTTTCCTATTGCCTGTATTTTAAGCACCCAGGCATGTATTTCTTTTGACAAGGGAGTGCCCCACTTGGACTATATATATATATATGTATATAGATGTGTATGTGTGTCCATATAAATGTTAAACACATCCTCATTTCTGTAAAGCTTGAAAAATGATGACTTTATGGGGCAGATTTATTAAAGGGGTTGTTCACCTTTAAATTAACTTTTTGTATGATGTAGAGAGTGATATTCAATTTGCAATTGGTTTTCATTTTTTATTATTTGTGGTTTTTGGGTTGTTTAGCTTGTTATTCAGCAGCTCTCCAGTTTTCAATTTCAAGATTCTAGTTGCTAGGGTTATCCAAATTACCTAGCAACCATGCATTGATTTGAATAAGAGACTGCAATATGTATAGGAGATGGCCTGACTAGAGGGGTGAGTAATAAAAAGTAGCTATAACTATACATTTGTAGCTTTACAGAGCATTTGGTTTTAGATAGGGGTCAGTGACTCCCATTTGAAAGCTGGAAAGAGTCAAAAGAAGAAGAAGGCAAATAATTAAAAACTATAAAAAATAAATAATGAAAAACAATTAAAAAGGGACTTAGAATGGACCATTCTATAACATACTAAAATTTAGCTTAAAGGTAAACCACCACTTTAAGGTTAGAGATGTGTTTTCCACTAAAATTAGAGTTTTTTAGTTTTTGGGGTTTTTTTTGGTCAAAACTCACATTTTTGGGTTTAAAGAAAAACTAAAATTTTTCGAGATTTATTATACCCTGTCCCTGGAAATAACCCAAATCCTAAAATACACCATCTAAAACCTGTCAAGGTCAAGTAGGAGTCAATTGGAGAGGTTCCTTTAACCATTTGAAGATGTTAACAGCCTTCATGATGTTTGAGTTTTTTTCAGATGGTTTTGCCTGAAAACTCCAATGATTCGATCAATCCAGTTTTTTTTCTGTTGAAAACTCGATCAATTCGAGTTTTTGGATTGTTAACCCCGAACTCGCTAATTCAAGTTTTTTCCATTCGAATTTTTTCTTAAATAAGAAACCATTCAAATTGTGAGTTCATTTAAGGTATAAAAAATCTAACATTCAAACTTTACTAAATAGCCCCTTAAGTGTTGAACACATTTGTCATGGGTCTCCTATATTATAGTAAGATGCTTCAGGATATAAGCAAGAGCATATGGTTAGCCTGCTGAAAAAACAGAACAAGCTGCTTCATATATCTAAACTACTGTAAACTACTACAGAAGTATGGGAATGTATTGCGTTTTTGTTGATAAAAAGTTTCTTAGAGTCAGCATTATTTCTTTAAAGGGCCTGAGATCTATGTCTGTAGGAATTTAACACACTTTCCTCCATTTTTTCTTTCAGCCAGAGTTTGATTGCTCGTCATTCCTGACTTCTCTCTTTCTCTCTCCCTCTGTTTCTTTACTCATAAACAGGCAGCATGTCTGTTTCTAAGAGTCCATCTGGCATAGCTTTGAGAATGGCAATAATTACAAGCCGTTGATAGACATGGAAAAAAGCCCCGCTGAGCTAGCTCATAAAGAACTACAGGCTGGGCTGAAGGGGAAATTACAGGCTAAAAAGCACTCTAAGTCAAACATTTAGAGTTCTTAATCACAGACTTTAA